>NW_026606972.1:0-315000 GCF_029890125.1 Rhinichthys klamathensis goyatoka
GTGGATAAGTCTTATTGCAAGCCGGTAGAGTATTAATTATTCATTGACAGTCAAACTGCAGGACTTTTTCCCTTTCTCATGCACAATCATGTATAGCTCATTGCCACATCGGAAACACAGATCCGTCTGTTCTATTCTAAGCAAAAGAATGAAGGAAACAGTATCAAACGATATGCAAAGTTATGCATCCTGCGTCCTGTTCAAGCTGAACCATATCTGCGCTTTCCATCCGAGAAACTGCCCAGAACTAATCCTTCAGTTTCTTTCAGTCACTGACATCCAATCTCGATTAACTGTTCAGATTCCTTTTACTGACTGTAAAAAACTTGGAGCTATTGGATTTTACATAAAGCCATCTATTGTTACAAAAAATATATATAATAATAAAAGCATAACGTTATTTAAAAAAAAAAAACTTAATAAATAAATGAATAAAAATCAAATGAGTCATAAAAGTAAGATCTTAAATGTTAAGAAATAAAACATATTTTCTCCAATTTTATATAATGCATAAGGTCTCTCCGGAAAAAAAAATGGGACAAAAGCTGTCACAACAGCGGAACCCTTTGGAAAGGTACTATGTACCATTTAGCTATTAATATGTAAACTTTACATAACAATATGTGCCTTCAAGATACTAATATGCCCCTAATATATGGGGGGGGGGGGGGGGGGGGACAATTAAGGCAATGGAAATACATTTATAGAAAAATATTGTTACAATTAAGCCAAAGTAAAAATTATGAATTGCTCTATATATTTTTTTTTGTCATCAAGTAGATTGATACATTACAGTAAATAGGTTGGTACATTAACACTATTTATTTTAATGACATACAGTTATCAAAATGTCATCCTTTAATGCTTGTTGTCACTGTATTTTGTACAGTAAAGTTCTGGTGGGAAGTGCTGCCAAATTTTTACTATAAAAATTGACAGTGTAAGACTTAAAAAGTATTATGATCAACTCATAAAAGATAGTCCAGCTTGCATTAAATGCATTTGATTATATGTTCCATAATAGAGCACCACGGTGTCACTGAACGCTTTATTAAACATAAAGAGCACAAAAGGCGGCCAGTTCAGGTTCTCCTAGCAAGTGAATCCAGCAAATTAACTATTTTTTGTCTCACATTGTTATAAATGCCCTTGCTGCAATGTTCATTTTGGGGGTTCATTATTGGATTCTCCATATTATTTGTTGTGGTTTAAAGTCTTGCGAGTTTTGGGAGCCCCATTTGTCTTCACAGAAGATAAGATGGGAATTTGGTAATCTTCCAGTCTGCTTTTCTTCTATATCTAAATAGCCTATCTGTGTTATAAGCACAGTGATTAATGCTGAAGGGATTTAGAGAGGAGGATACAAATGCAGACAGTCTCTCATCACCCCATATCAAACAGCCAGGGAGATGTTTAATATATGTGTGTATTTGGTCTCCAGCTTACAGCTGTCTGCTTAAAGCTTTATTACTAAAGAATCATTTGGAGGGGGGGAGAGAAAGCATCTCTTGATAGAGTGAGTGACTAATAACTAAAGCCGACAGCAAGCCCAAAAAACTCGCTTTCTCTCTCTCGCACACGCAAGCGCACACACTGGGCAAGTGACAAGACCGCTCTGTGCGCACAACAGAGAAGTAAAAATGTGACATATTCTTGCTGGCGGTGGGATAAAACTCAATCAACCTAAACCATCTTCCCTCAGACAAAATTACATATGCAACACACACACACAAGTGTATGCAAACTTAAGGTGATCCTACACAAACTGAACCACAACAATCCAATCCATCTCATGCAGTGTCCAGTATTTAGCCACGACCGTCATCAACGGCTTAGGAATGAGCTAATAATGCCGTGAGGGAAGCGACTGCCACCACTAAAACGATACCTCACCTCTCCAGGTAAAACAGCAGCCCCACAACCCTGCGTGCTGCATCAGGGAGCAGCAGAGACAGAGAGACAGATTGTGTGAGAGTTCTGTCTAATCCCCATAAGCATCAAGGCAGCAGCTGCCGTGTACAGAAAAAGGGGGGTAGGGGGGTGGGCGGTTGGGTCACAGTTTGCGAAAGAGAAACGCACTCTTCTTCAGCATTCAGTCCTGTTGTAAATGTACAGAACAGAACAGAGAGCTAAAGTCTGAGAGAGCCAACGAAAATGCTTGTTTTATAATTCTTTACAAAAAATAATAATTCCCAAAAGTCTGTTAATGCTTGTAAAAAAAAATTTTTTTAAATTTAATTATATTATTATTATTGTTGTTTTTATTATTACTAGTAAGTCCCAAACATCCGAGAGTGCTAGTGAAAATGATTGTTTTAAATTAAGTCATTTTATTTGTTACATTTATTAAAATTAGTATTATTATTGGGCCTTTGCAAAGCTCTGGGCTGCTATACAATCAGGCTAATAAAGAAAAATAAAAAAAATAATTAAAATGAATAAAGTAAATATCACATGAAAATAAAATATCAGGCTTTCTTATTTTTATATCATAATGTTTCTTTTCGATTTTTCACAATCCTAAAACATTTTGCTTATATCCAGGTTTAGAATACATTTTAAAATAGATTTTCAATGTGATCTCATGGCTTTGTGAACCCACTGAATGTTCTATTACCCCTTTTCCACCAGAATGGTTTGCGTTCTGGAGCCAGAGCCTGTTCTCGGCCAGGCGAACTGGTGCCTGTCGCAAACCGACCTCGTGTTTCCACAGGCTTGAGGAACGAACGGCGACGTAACGCTACTATGTGTTGTTTACCTGACTATAACCAGATTTAAAAAATATGTATTGCGCATCCCAGTGTTTGTGCAGGCAGTGCGGCACTTCTGTATTGCTGTTCACAGTGATTCTACTGAACCGGCAGCTCGCATTAACTGGCTTACTCTGTCTTTTTCAGAGATAAATTGAAACGGTTGATTCACTTGCTCTCTCACACACTGGGTCTATCTTGCATACATAGTTTTATATATTTAGATGTAAAGAGCAATGTAGGCCAACATTATTTCTCATTATGCCAGTATTTCTCTGCCCCCACTCCCCAGGTCCGTTCGAGACCAGCAAATTTTAGGGCTGGAGTTGAGCCGATCTTTCCGGCCCGGAGCCCCCTTTTCTGCATTGGAAATGCGTTGAACGGTTTGAGAGCGGACAAAGGAAACGTGACGGTAGAAAAGGGGGATATGTGATCTCGCCTTGACCCCAAGGGGGTCTGTGAACCCCTGTGAACTGTGGGATAGCCTTTATGTGTAGAATTTACAGGACCGTACCGCCTATACCGTCGCATACATAGCAAGATAACAAGCGGTGGCTGTAGGTTGTTTGGTTCAAAATCTTTCAGGCCCAATCCAGTCTATCAACAATCCGCCAACAAGTCTAGTGTACAATCCGCCAAACCCAATCTTTGAAACAGACTTGAACATGACAATGGAACAATTGAAACATAGTGTGATTCTGTAGACATCTGATAACTTCCACCCCATGTGATAAAGTGAAAACCCCCGGATAAACAACCCCTGTTTATGACCTGGACACGTTCTGAGCGAGCTGGGTTTTTTTGTCGCGTTCTGTTTTTGTTTGTGCTCCTCGGCGCCGCGGTCTCGTCAATCTTTCACTGTTCAAGCTGTTTAAAGGTGGACGATTTATGGTTATCCAGGCATGGCAGACGGAGCTGAGGTCACACCATATCAGCCAGCGACAATGGCTATTGTTTGTGCGCTCAACAGGAAGTGGCTGTGTGGGACTTCCTGCGGCTGATACCTAGGGTTGGACGAGGGTGGGGTGGCAGCCAGGCAGCCCCGTGGCCGATCACATTGTTCCAGGTAGGATCTCATGGTAATGTTGGTCCCTTGAGGCCGCGTGTTTTCCACCAAAGTGGCCCAGTCCCACAGCCTTAATATAGAGCTGAATACAGTCCTGTCAAATCCAACATGGTCTCCTAGAGTGACAAACAGAGAGAGGTACACAAAAACACAAACATGAAAGCATCCAGATGAATCCAGATAGACATTTTTTTGACGTACGTACATACAATATTTGTGTGTGTCGCTGTTTATGTCAACCTGTTGACACTTTTAGATTCACATTCTTTTTTCGTGTATCTATGTTATAAGAAAACTTTGATCATTCCTTTCAAAGAAATTTCTATATTCACCATATTTTCCCCCTTAATAATGCAACATTCCTCAGCGACAAGACCCTTTGACCACTAAAGTGTGTTCTCGAACGCCAGGGTTTTTGTTGGCAGATTGCAGCTTTCCCACCCACATTAGCTGCAACATGCAGTTGTTTGGCGGATCCACTCGAGAACAAATGCCTTGGAATTTTCTGCAATAACCCCTGTCCAGAGCCATCCTGGAGGGCTATCACAGAGGTGCTCGGAGACATATTTACTCTCATTCCTGCAGCGGGGCCCAGTTCTTCACAACAGCACCTTTTGTGGCAAGCATTTTTCTATTAACCTTTAAAGAATGGAAGAGGATACAGAGAATAGGACAAACAGAACGTGTTGGCGGGCAGTGTTAACGTTGTGCGACAGATGTGCAGATGGTGTGTTACAGTAAGAGATCAAGGCGAGAGAGAGAGAGAGAGAGAGAGAGCTTTTATATGCCAGTCAAACGTTCCTCGTGCCTTTAAAACTCCTCCAACCCAGATTCGGCTCACCAGACCAACTGATATTGGGCGCTGGAGATCTGACGCTCGAGTGTGGCCATATTGACGACCGTTTGTTCTCGATAAGAGCGCAATCTTAATGAGAGGAATCAGGCCCTTTGCTAAAAAAAACAAAAGTAGACGTGTTAGTCTGACAAAGGCCTCATGTGGGAGACATTTTACCCCACTGCCAGTCCGCCGCCACATTCTACTGACGAAAAAAAAAGCCATTCGGCTGATTCATTCGACACAAAGAATGGAATATTTATCAGTCAAAAGCATCCACATCTGTTGATTAGTCGTGAGTCACTCAGCTTTGACTATATATAGTATTGCATCTGACATTTCCTAGCGTAAACATCCATTGGGTTTGTTTGTCATACCTCTAGTCTAAATGGGGGAGAGCTCTTATGAGGCAGACTGTCCTTCTTCTCCCTTTGGGACATCTGCCAAGTGCATGGAACTAAATATGGCTGGCTGCTGTCACAGTAATTCAGTTATGGGTGTATTAACATACAATGGGTGTGATTCATTTAAGAAAGCCTTAACTGAGCAAATACGCATGATTCACTTGTGTTTTCACTCATAAATGTTGAGATTTCTAAACTGGTCTCTGAATAGTGATGAGCATTTGTTTAAAGAGAACTCTTCACAAAGATGCAACCGGCTCAGCTTAGTTGGTTGCAACCATGTCTAGGTAAGAAAAGAAATCATATACGTCTTACTTATACATCTTACACAAGTTCTGGGGGGGGGGGGGCTTTTCTTAAAACTTTTCTGTTTTAAGATGCTACATAATAATAGAGTATTTATAACAAGATTTGTAGTTTCTGAAGAAATTTAAGTGGTGCTCGCTACCAGGGTTACCAGGGTGCTGCTTGGGTGGTTAGAGTGAATGCTTTTATGGTTGTTGGCTGGCCCAGATCAAAAAAGTTTCTATGATAACAGTTCTGCTCATAGACTTACGATACAGTATATATCTTGCTGAATGTCTCTTGCTAAGGTTTAAAAAAAAGTCACATTGTAAAATATAAAAAATAAGAGGGATCTTAAAATATATTTTTTATATCATTTTATGCAAGGTCCTGTTGAAGATCTGTTATGCAGCTTCTCCAGGAAATAAATAAATAAACATTTTGTTAATTATTTTAAATAATAGTATTCTATTTTATATTTTATCATTATTATTTTAAAAACGAATTAACAAATTAACCGGTCAAACCTGCAACTACACCATTTCTGATGTATCATTCACATCAGTAGTACTTGCAACATCGAAACAGTATTGAACGTGATTCGTTTCAGAATTTAATCCAGAGGTGCGTTACAAATTATGCCTGATGTAAACTCAAGGGCTTTGCCACTCAACTGTTCTGAATGAGCAATAGCTGCATTTTGCCTCAGTATATTAATAGTTGTTGTCAGTAAATGTAAGAGGCCTGGGAGGATGTGGAAATGTTGTGTATTTGGGCTGAGGCCTGTGTCAGTCTCTGGCTGGGTCTCTGTGAGTCAGGCGGGCTGGTGTTGGGGGCATGGAAGAGCTTCTGCAGCGGGCCGCCCAGGCCCTGAAAGAGCTCTTTGTGTCCATTCTATTTTCACAGGAAACGGCTACCCTTTTTCGTCTCCTATGGGGAATATGTAACTGTGGTCACCTAATCAAACTTAACAGGGAGAGGGGGATGGAGAGAAAGAAAGAGTGAAACCGTTAACCCGGCAGCTATAGTTTAGCAAAACACAGACACACAATGGCTTGTTTATGTCCTTCAACAGCTCCTTTTCTCTTTCTTCGTTTCCCTGTCTCTTTCATTCGATTCTGCTTTTCATTAACCCAGCCACGATGACAGGCTGTTGTTTTAGTGACATGGAAGCTAGGTATGCAGTCTTAATTTAAACATCAGGAAACACTAGGGAGGGTTTAAAACATATCCACCCACTCACAAACACACAGACCCCTCTCACAAGCTTAAAGAGAGACTCCCTCTGATACTCCATCAGGGATTAGAGCACCAGATCCAGACCCTCGGATTAACACTCTGCCAATCCAGAGCAAGAACGCACGCGAGACAGAGAAAGAAGGGAACGAGAAAGTTGGAGAAAAAGAACAACCACTATGAGCCAATTGTATTATGTTTAAATATGTCTAGAGCTACTGCACACATCGATGCAAATATCGCACATATTTACACAGATGCACAGAGGCGGCATAAACGTATTTGCATGGATTTACAATATAGGAAGCAGTGGATCACATGCAGATGTTAATGGTTGATTAGCGTGTACAGTGGATCGAAAATAAGGCCCTGTCTCATACACTGCTCTAAGCCTTTGCAGTCCTTCTCGACTTCGGTTATGTAATGCCGCATTTTTTATCTTTGCTGCGGAATCACTTTCCTCTAGTTTACAGGACGTCATAGTCAAGTGTTTACTGATTAGTTCAAAATTAACATGGCCTTGAATGGTAAAGTTGCTTGCAAAAATTAACTATGCATTCTAATGGGTTTATATATATATATATATATATATATATATATTATAAAAAAAAAAAAAAAAAGTGATTCAAAAATTTGTCTTCAAACATGTGCATGTATGAATGACTGATTTATGAATGGCCATTAATGGAGAAAGATATTTTTTTGTCTATAAAACCTGAAAAGCTTTCTCCAGATATTATAGATCTCCTTGTGTTGCCATTTATTCAAATATATATTACATCATTGCTTGTGGGCGGGGCCTTCATTTGGGGGAGGGAGAACAACCCTTAAGACAATTGAAGACAGTCGAAGATGGATGAAAATGCTCAAAAGGAAGCAAAAAGCTTCAAAAGTCACAAAAACAGTTTGATACCCTAGAGTGAGTCCACACAGGATTTTACATAAGAGACAAAGCAACAGCTCTATGTGGGAAACAACCCTAGAAGCATCATACAGACCGGGTCTATTTTTATTGAAGTAAAAAAAAACCACCTCTTCCTCCCTCTGTCCTAGCAGTGGCCTTGACCTGCTTGCATCCATGTTTACCGTCTATGTGCTCTACAGCTTCACAACTCTCCTCTCTCTCCCAGATGAATAGGACCTAGGGACTTTTCCTCTGATGGACAAAGCGCCGAGAAGGCTGCGTGAGTGTAGGCTGTCTGAAACAAGGTTATGTGAGTCATTCTTCAAGCAATTAAACACTTTTATTTTAGTCAAAATATCATGCCATCAAGGTACACAGAGGGCAATTGCTCAATTAAACCCATGAGAGGAAATTGTTATTTTCCTCCATGAGACTTAATGTTGATTTCATCTAAGAGAAAGAAGGCAAAGCAATGATGGTGGAAAAAGTTTTGAGATGAAGTCTGAAAAATGGAAAGTAAGAGGGAGAATGAGTGGTGGAGGAGCAAATTGAGGAAGGGAGAAGAAAAGAAGTGGGATGGAGGGAGAGGAGGAGGAGGAAGGCAACACAAAGTCCCATGGCTGCCTAGGGGCATTGTGCAAAATTGATGGAGGGGATGATAGACCTCACACACACACAGAGCACCTAGGACTCCAATCTCAAACCTCTATCTATGCCTCTCCCTCTCTCTCTGTGTGTGTAACCTTTATAGGCAATAATGCACCAAGACGAAAGTCAGAACTGAGTTTTTATTTTTAACAAAGCAAGTTTGTTTTAGACCTGTTTTTGCCTTTCCATCCATCAAACGCATATATGCCAAGTGGCTAAAAAAGAAAAGAAAAGAAAACCAGACTAGAGGCACGCTCTGTTCTGAAAGCCTTAGTCACCATTCACTTTCATTGCATGTGGAAAAAATTATGAAATAAAAGTGAAGAAAACATTTCCTTGTGTGTTCTACTGATCATATGGTTTGAAACAATTACAACAATGAATAAATTATAACCGACTTTAAATTTTTGGATGATTTTTTACTTTAACATAACTGGTGTAGCTAGTTGCCCAGGGAAATATTTTTGGTTAAGCTAGTCAATAACAAGTACTCCAGCATCCAAAAAACAGCATATGCTGTTCTTTTCAGTAGGGAAATGCTTACCTCTTGTTACTTTTTCAGTCTGTCTTTCTTTTTCTTTTTTGGTCTGATTTACAGTAGACTCAAAACATCCGTGGACTTGACCAAATCATGTTCTCAGCTGAAAGCGATACAGCTTTGGGAAATTAAATCCAATCTCATTATATATATGTATACATGTATATACATAAAATGATGATGACGATGATTAATTAAAAATCTATATGCAGTTCCTTATAAAGTTAACGTGCACTTGGGCAAAATATTTATTTCCTCCGCATAGACCCTACGGCCAGCTTCGGCTCCGTACTGGCGTGATGAATCCAATCTAAATATTTGAATTCTACCGATCCCGATCTGAATTCTAACTTGTGATACAGTCTAAATCATAATCACACCATGTTCTTTCGTTGGCCAGAGGAGAACTAGCCCCTCGACTGAGCATGGTTTCTCCCAAGGTTTTTCTTCTCCATTCTGTCACCTGATGGAGTTTGGGTTCCTTGCTACTGTCGCTTGCTTAGTTGGGGACATTTTCCTGTTAATATTGTAAAGCTGCTTTAAAACAATCTGTATTGTATAAACTTTTTCTAATCCAGTCTTAGAGTGGGAAAATTGTCATGGTGCAGCTCTAGTGCTTAGCATTAGCAATTAGCACAAGCGTGCAGTATATGGACATTAGCTCTTCTGCACAGCAAGAGAATGGGATCTTCCTTCTGCGCTGGCATGTCCTGGCGCGTGATAATGCCCGCTGGTTGAAATGCCCCATGGCTCCTTGACTGACATAGCGATGGTTTGCTGGATGGCTGAGCTGGCACAGCGATGGCCAATCTGAGTCACACGAAAAGAGAGAGGCCGACACACACACCACTTACACACCCACCTGCAGCAAAATTGGCTGCACCAAAGCCCTGAAGAGGTTTTCCTCACCAGTGAGACTTCTCTCTCATACGTTTAGCCAGATCCCAGGCAGCACCCCCTCTGTTTCTGTCCTGAACCGTATCCGGCCTCCATGTGCTCAGACAAGGCCTCTGTTGATGGAGGTGATTGGGAAGACGGTGAAACCGCTACACTCTCAGGAAGTGCCAGGGATGCAGAGCTGCAACCGCAAGTCATCTGTTAGCAATCGGAGCAGCGGGCCTGATATTAAAGAGTCATGCGGGTCACAGAACGAGGTCTCTACGCCCCATAAGGAACCCTACTGTTTCAAGACACTATTTTCCAGCTGCAAATATGCATGGGGAGGGTATTGGAAAATCACTATACAGTACACTTAAGAGAAAAGACTTTTCTAATGACGTAAAGGTAATTATAGGTGGCTTGAGTGGTTTAGAAAACCCAAGGAACAAGTTGCGATGGTGAATTTTTATATTTGTAAACACTTCCAAGTAACCAAGCAGCACTGACGGACGCTTTCAGACCAATTTCTGATCTGCAATCCAAAGAATATTCAAGGTAATTTGTGCATGGACGGAGGAAAATAGTAAAAAGGTGGAAAAAAATCCTTAAATGTGACAGGAGAAGTTAAGTTGCTGTCCTTGTCAAGAGTTTATGGAAAATGAGTGAGGCGTAATTCTTTTCCTACATTACCACAAGGCCGTGTTAAGCCTTTGAATGTGAAAAAAATGGGATAAAACTTCAGCAAAGGCAGATAATGTGAGAGAAGAGCGGATAAACGCAGATCTAATGTCACAACAACGAGGCACAAAAACGCGTCAAGGGTCCAAAGCCGCTCTTCATCAAACCCTGTTATTTAAACATTTAACGCAACAGTGGAGGGGAGAGGCAGGAGATGATGATGATTTGCGATTTAACGATTCCATCACTGTATTAGGGGATTAAGATGTCCGTGGAAATAGATTAGTTCTACATCCATTTTCACTCTGACTGGCAGAGACCCAAAAAGCTCAGAGATGGAAATATGAAGAATGAGGCGTACTGTGACAGATGGAGCACAAGTGACCTGAAGAGCGCCACTAAGAGCACTACCGCCACCTGCTGATGGAGATGGGAATATATCACCCTCAGTTGCTGGGCTAGAGGAATAGTTCAGCCTAAAAACTAAATTCTGTTACTTACTTACCCTCATGAGCTTTCCAAACCCATATGCTGTTATTTTTTTTCTGTGGAACACAAAATGTGAGAATTTTATAGTGAACACGTCTGTCAAGCTCAAAAGTCAGTAAGTTGAAGTTGAAAACCAAATGAGTGAATGAATCATTTCAGCTATAAATAGGTTGATCTGGTTCACAACTCGATTCAATGATCCGTTCACAGTGCTTCTCAAAGTAACAACTCACTGGAGGGGAAGATTTTCTGTAAATAGTATAAGATAAAGGTTATAAAGTCTTCAAAAGACTTGGAATATCCATCTTATTTTTCAACGCGCAAGAGAGCTATTTCCTGTGAATGTGTGAGACTACTGGGGGTGGGCATTTTTTGACCGTATGCTAAATCTTTTGGTATGGAAACCTGTGTGAAGATTCTTCAAAAATATCTCATTTGTTTTCCATTGAAGAAAGAAGGTCATATGGGTTTGGAACAGGATGAGGGTGAGTAAATGTCCAGGCTATCATCTGATCGCACACCCAAAGCAGGATATCCATGCAAAGTGTTGAGAAAGTGAGGGAACTATTATTAAATGATCAAATCTTCAGTGCTGACTCAAGGCCATCAACTATAGCGATCTCAAGTCATTATGCGTTAGCTTATGCAAGGTTTAATTACAAGAGCCTGACCCTCCTTCTGCTGTTCCAGATAACATCAGTAATGTGGCGGGAAAGGTCACATGCTCAAACACGCTGGGGCTCAGGAGTCAATTAGTCCAGGGAACAAAGGAGACTTGGAAGGATGAGGAAAAGACAAATAGAAGACGAATCCTGCAAAGGAAATAAACAGCAACTTGGGCAAATGAAGATGGGGAAAACAGATGCAAAAGGACACAATGCAAAAGTGGCTGCAAGTTCATTAATTAGAATTTCAAATCGGACAAACTTGAGATGACAGCAGCGCGCTTGTCAAATCAGATCATGGCCTAGCAGAGCGGAGAACCTCCCGGTGCTTGGAGCCAAAAGCAGGAACAGCTCATCGCAAACAGCTTCCTGGGGACTCTGTGTGTATATGCGCGTATGAGCGTAAGTGTGTGTGCGATTACTGCAGCGTGTAAGCCGTCTTCATCGCCTCTGATTACTGCGACCCGCCTTTTTCCCGCCTGTCCGCCCTGCGATGTCACTCTCCCTCTAAATGAGAAGTGACAATTAAAACATTCTCTTAAGGCGCTCCAAATCAAGATGTGCTGGCAAGGCTGGCGGAGTGCCGTTTACCAAGGGGCCAGAGCGAGCGAGGTGAGAGGCCACGGAAACTGTCTGATCTGCCCCCTGGGCATGGAATCAGGGGTCAAAGTGATGATGGCTGTCCTCAGGCCAAGCACCAATGGGTAAGGCAGAGTAACACAACCTCTTAGGGCACTGGAGGGTCAGTGAAGGAAGAGAGAAGGCTGAAAATGTGCCTTTAAGGGAAAGAAAGGAGAATATTAAGGACTAGATTGACTGTGTTCTACATCAGATGCTGTGGGGTAAATACAGAGAGCGTGAGAAAGTAAGAAATTTTAAAGGTTTAGCTGTGTCTAGCCAATTTCACAAAGTACATCTTCATTCACTCAAAGTGTTGGGAATCAAGAACCAGTTTCTTTACAAAAGAAAAAGAAAGAAAGAAATACCGTTGCTCAATTTAGTGAATCAAACAGCTGAGATTTAAACCAGTGTAGTGACTGACTGATTGCTCCAATCAGTGTTGCTATTGTTAACTAAAGCTAAATCTATTAAAAATGGTCTCTGTTAACTGAAGTAAATTAAATATATCTGATGAAAAACAAAAAAAGTACTAAAATTACAAAAACTCAAAAAAAAAAATACATTAAAGCAAAATAAAAATATTTTAAAAGCTAATAATGACAAAAGTACAACAAAATGACAAACTAAAACTGAAAATATAAAAATAAAAGCTAAATAATAAATACTATAGTATATAAATAGTACTAAAATAACACTGGTTCATATAACAATGTTTAAAGATACACATTATTTGTTTTTTTCAGTAGTATTTTATAGAAATAAATTAATCAATAAAATGTTATTATTTGATAATGTTTTCTAGTAATTCCGTAAAAAATTCTTTTAGAACTTTAGAGAAAACAATTCTTGCTAAAGGTGTTTACACAGACATTTTAATGAATTTTTAGTCTTTTTTTTAGAGGTGGCACAAATTTACTATATATAACTTTACTTAGATTAAATAACAATATTAACTGATTAAAAACGAGACATGAAATACAATCCATATCTTTGTTGTGTCGCAACAGGAGGTTAACACGTTCACATCTATCAACTGTCATTCTGACCGTCATCTGACAACTGGAGTTCCAGTCCGGAGATATTTAACTCGGTGAAGAAAGTGCACGGATATAGCTTTTTAAAAAGCCTGATGCTTGTCACTATTCACTGACATTATTTGGATTTTTATTTATTTATCCTATTGTGGTTTGAAAAAGAAAGAATGGAAAACTGCATTAGACAACACCAGGGTGAGTAAATGATGACATTTTCCTTTTAGGGTAAACTATCCCTTTAAAAACCTCTTCTGGGAGCACTTTTCTGCACATGCACTTCTGCTCTAGAGATGTACTCACAAATTAGGGAAATGTGGTATGGTAGAACTAGCTATATTGTGTTGTTCTTTGAATGAATCGCTTCTGCTTTTATTATTTTCACTTTTAGACTAAAGGATCTGAATGACTAAATGAGCTTGAAAAGCTTGAAAAAGGGATATGTATTTGACTCTTCGTGAGGGACACAGTAGAGAAAGTGGAAGGCAGAAACAGAGGGGTTGTTTGGGCAGGACACCAGGTCAGTCAGTAGACAGCTGCAGCACTGAGGGAGATGAAGCCAAACTAGCCTGGACTCAGTGAGGGCACAAAAATCCAGCCCCTCACCCTACAGAGACCAACGTTTCGGAGCACAGCCAATGAAGGATCCATTTCAGATTTACCCAAACTCTTTAAAGTAGAACAGAGGTCATCGACTGGAAAGGATGAGAACAAAGGGGCATCAATTAGAGGCTTATCATCGTTGCACCTTAACAGACATAAAATATAGTTCCTCTAGAAGGCTTGGCACAGTCACTGAGCAAGAGACAAGCAACATAGACATACAATATCTGCATTACAGAGACTCCAAAAATATATGAACATTTAAAATGGTCTGAATGTCATTGCATTAAATAACAAAATATAAAAACCTAGTGGGATCTCAAGCCAATGGATGCTTAAACATTCCTCAGAACTTTTTTTGTTTGTTTGTTTTACAAACTGGTATCATGGCATTTCTCGATGGAAGTCAATTTCTGTTTAAATAGATCCAAAAAAAAATACAATTGTGACATTCTCTTTATAACATTATATTTCCCAATTTTGGCTTTATATATCACAATTGTATTATTACACTTTATTTCGAGTCAACTTTAGACATTCTACAAAGTAAATTTGCAACTAACTCTCAGAGTATTAGTAGATTGTACTTGCAAAGTTACTTAGTAGAATGTCTGTTTAGGGACCATCAAAATAAAGTGTTAGCAGGTATTAATCAGATAGTCTACTAATACTTTCACGACTGCTAGTTGGTTTTATGCACAGCTGCACTACTTCCTGAACTTCAGCCAGCTCCTTTGTTTCCTGTCTGCCATTATTGGACAAACTGATTAATCCAGGTGTGCCTGGCCTCAGTAACAATAATCAGGCACACCTGGATTAATCAGTTTGTCCAATAATGGCAGACAGGAAACAAAGGAGCTGGCTGAAGTTCAGGAAGTAGTGAAGCTGTGTATAAAGCCTGTTGACATGTAGTTGCAAAGTTACTTTTAGTTAGAATGTCTAAAAGTGTACTATCGAAACCAAGCGTTACATTTATTTATCATTACTGTGACTATATTTAATAATTACAACTTTATATCTTCAAATGTGATGACTTTATATTTTTGCAATTGTCTTTTTCACATAGCTGTCTCATAATATATTTATATGATGCAATTTGACTGACTTTATTTTAACCTCAACAGTTACCTTAATTTTTTTAAAGATGGAAGTGGTTTCTATTGTTTCCCTCAAGTTCACACAGATTTCCTAATGGAGCGTAGATCATTATATTAATGAATGTTCCACTAACGCTTGAAAACCAGTCAGTGTCCAGATACTTTTGTTGCCATTTTGAACATTGTTGTTTTGTCATTTGAATTCTTAGAAATCATGTTTGAACTATATTGATTTGACTTTATTATATTACGCACTGACATACACATTTTGTTTAATGTGTCTTAAGTGTCCAAATATGTTTTGAGGCCACTGTAGATGGAGAAAACAAACATTTTGACGTCCGATGCTCAGAAGGAGTGAGCGCAACAACAACCGTTTCTGGATGCTTTCCATGTTACATTGTTTAAGCCGAGATTTACAGGAGCGTTTAGACGGCGAGTGCCCGCTGGCTTGGCGCTGTCAAGCGTTTGCAGCTTTAATCTGATCTATTATGCTGATGAGTTTGACTCGGTTCCAGAGCCTTCAGTGGCTTCACACTCTCACAGTGAGCTGGCAGCCGACTCCATCACCTGCGCTGGTGAGCACACCGACACTTTGTCACTCAGTCACACCTGATCCGAGTCCAAAAGCGGGTTGTTCACACCAATTCTAGTTTACGTTCTCTCCTCGAGCGTGCCAGAGAACTCCTTTGTCTCTGGAAATTTAAGTAAGAGGAGGTGTGCTTCTCTTCCTTCCTGGGATCCTACGTGTGTATGTGTATGTGTGCGTGCGTGCGTTTGGAAGAGAGGCATGAATGAATTAATGATGTCTAAAGTAAGTAGGGCATGTTATAATGATGAATGTGTGTAAGGTGTGTTCATAGGACAGCAGAGCAGGAAGTAAGTGTGAGCGAGTGGAGCTCAGCTTCAGCCCTGCAGCTTAAGAGATATTCTCCAACAAACCCTCTCATATATCATCACGATACACAGTCCCAGCACTCCTCTTCCTCATTCTCATGTGCTCTCACTCCCCCTTCAGCATGCATGCATATTCCCCACAAGATGCTTTAGAATGTTATAGGCCAGACACTGAAGCATAACAAATATTAAAGGGATAGTTCAATCAAAAAAATGACATAATTTACTCACCCACATCTCGTTCCAAGCCTGTATGCCTTTCTTTCTTCCCTGGAACATGATGAAAAAAGTTTAGCAGCTTGTCCCAGGAGCTCTTTTCGGTCCAAAAATACAAAACAATGGAATTTTATACTAATATTTTTAATGAATAATGAGTCCTTACGCAACGCATGATTTCATGAAGTCATTTGGTTTTGGAACAACATTTTAATTTTTGAAGGAACTACTTTAAATGCATGTATGTGCACTGAAGTGTCATTATAAATGGAAAATACAAGGTTTAATAAGATGTTTTTACAATATGGTAAAAATAAAAGGAATACTCTAATCATATATGAATATAAATACACTACATACACTACCATTCAAAATACTGATTGTATATGTTTATTAAATAAATAAATACTTTTATCCAGCAACAATGGATTCAATTGATTTAAAGTGACAGTAAAGACATTCATGTTACAAAAGTTTCTATTTCTATTGTTTCTATTTAGAATAAATGCTGTTCTTTTGAACAATCTATTCATCATAGAATCCTGAAAAAATATATATCACAGTTTCCATCATGTGCTGGTGAGCACAACATGATCCAAGTTCAAATCCAGGTTGTGTCAGAGAACTCATTTGTCTCTAAACATTTAAAGGAGAACTCCTGAGCAAAATGAACCTTTGGTCTAATAAAACATTGGTACCTAGTCAACCGTTCTCTGAGATTTGGTTTCATGAGGATCGAATGTAAAGAGTTTTATCTCTAAAAACTGTTTAGCGTAAAACGCTAGTAATGGGGGCATCTATTAAGTAAAAATAAATCGCTAGTTTATACCACTAACAAGACTCAAAATAGCCCCACACTAACACAGTAACATAATGAGGGTCCCTACATGCAAAACGAAGCATTGAGAACTTTGTAAGTGTACAGACCGTTTAATAAGAAGATATTTTATGAAGACAGTCCACTTCGTGTATACAGACAGGAGCCATCTTTGGAAAACAGTCTCGACTAATCAAACCACGAACGACGTGCTAAGTGAGCTGAACTGTTTTTAGAGATAAAACTCTTTACATTCGATCATCATGAAAACAAATCTCAGAGAACGGTTGACTAGGTACCAATGTTTTATTAGACCAAAGGTTCATTTTGTGCCGGAGTTCTCCTTTAAGGGGAAATAAATGCTGTTGTTTTGAACTTTCTATTCATCAAAGAATCCTGAAAAAAACATTAACCGTTTCCACAAAAAATTTTAAGCAGCACAACTGTTTTAAATATTGATAATAATAAGAAATGTTATTGAGCAGCAAATCATCATATTAGAATGATTTTTGAAGGATCATGTGACACTGAAGACTGGAGTAATGGCTGCTGAAAATTCAGCTTTGCCATCACGGGAATAAAAGATATTCAAATAAAAAACGATTATTTTAAATTGTAATAATATTTTACAATAGTACTGTTTTTTTCCTGCATTTTTGATTAAATAAATACAGCCTCGGTGAGCAAAGGAGGCTTCTTTTAAAAACACTTGAACTAAAAAACCTTACTGACCCCAAACTTTTGAACGGAAGTGTAGATTACACTAATTTAAATGTAAGTGGATGAAACGCTGCTTCAACAGACACAAGTAGGCTCTTTCTACACAATCAATCAAACCCAGTCAGTCAACCAAATTCCACTCAGTTGAACCCAAGATGGTAAAAAGAAGAAAGGTAAGGGATGGAATGTCCCTGAGCTGAGAATAAGGTCACTCCTCGCAATCTTCTCTCTCTGACTGCAACATGACAAAACATCCAAAGGCAAATCTGCCAACTCAACTACAGGAAATAAAAAAAAACCAAAACAAAAGGAAAACATCCCCCGTCCACGACGGCCATGAAGACAAATCCAATTATTTGTGTCTCATGTTGCAAATTTGTTCTAATGGATGGAATAGGAAAATAAATAAGTGCCTGCAAAAGGAAACAAAGGGATGCGAATTCTAATTAACATGAAAGAGAGACGAAGAGACGTGTTAGTAAACCCATCTTTCATCCTTCTCCTCTCCTCATAGCCTGCACATTTGTTTGTGCCCGAATGTTGTCTTTTAGAGGGAATCGTGTTTCCATTTCGCCAGCAAATTAAATGTCAACAGATTTAACATCGGCTCCAATCTCATTTTTTTCTGGAGCGTTTTGTCGATTTTATTGTTCATTAAGCGTTTTTTTTTCTTTAGCATTGCTTGCGCTCAAGCGCCTTTATTTGTCACATCTTGGCTTTGAAGATCACAAAGGCCTGGGACAATAATTAGGTTTAGTGTAATTACGAACTGAGCATAATGAAAGAGTTGAAGGGAAATGTCTGGCCCTATCTGCTCACTGCCTCTCCGGATAACCATTAATCCCACATTAGCCCTGCACTGTCCCTCTAAACAACGGCTTTGAGAAAGATGGTATTATCAGATGACCAGGTCACACACAAATACTGAATTTGATATCAAAGATGTAGGGAGAGGGCAGATCACTTCAGCTGCTGTATAAAACACTGAGGTTTAGATACTGCAAAGCAAGCTGCCTGCATTTGACCCTAAACAACATTAATAATGAGAAAGAAAAAGTAATTTAAACAGAGAACTATAAAGACATCACACGAACCTAAACAACCAATATCTGGTTTGCTGTTGTTCAGCTCAAACTAAGTTCAAGAAAGCGCATCGTAAACAGCCTTGTAGCATGTTTTTTTTTTCTCTGTTGTTTTGACAAGAAAACACCTTTTTCGATTAGCTTTATAAATACCCCAGTAACGTACCTGATTTAGGGCTTTTATACACTCCATGCTGTGTGTCAATGAGCGTGTGACAACTGTGCCGCACCTGAATATCTGCAAGCTCTTTTGGCAGTCTGGAGACAAGAGCTGTTTCCTTCATGTAGAGTATAAAGACACTACAGGGCAAAAAAAAAAAAAAAAAAAAAAGTTTGTTTGTTAGTTTGCTCAAACATTTTAAAACATTATTAATTAATTAACAATTTAATTACTATAAAGTCTTAAATACGCAGAGAACCGTTTATTGCACCCAGTTCTCCTCATCTCTTTTAAACAAGATAGATAGATAGATAGATAGATAGATAGATAGATAGATAGATAGATAGATAGATAGATAGATAGATAGATAGATAGATAGATAGATAGATAGATAGATAGATAGATAGATAGATAGATAGATAGATAGATAGGTAGGTAGGTAGGTAGGCAGATAAGATAAGATAAGATAAGGTAGGTAGGTAGGTAGGTAGGTAGGTAGGTAGGCAGGCAGATAAGATAAGATAAGATAAGATACATAGATAGATAGATAGATAGATAGATAGATAGATAGATAGATAGATAGATAGATAGATAGATAGATAGATAGATAGATAGATAGATAGCCACCGTGGAACTGATAAGAGTAGCCAACATGATTAGAAGATCTGAGCGCTCTGGTAGGACAGTGTAGTTGAAGAAGGTCATTTTGGTGCACAGCTAGCCAATGCCTTGTACACAACAGAAGAATTTTAAAATCAACCCTGAACTTAACAGGAAGCCAGTGGAGAGATGCTAGTATAAGGCAAATATGGTCCCTCAAAAGCATTGCGACTGTGTTTTGGACAATTTGCAAGCGAGATAATATAGACTGAGGTATAGCAATATTAAGAAATTACAGTGATCCAATCTTGATGTGATAAGTGCAAGGTTCACTTTCCTTGAAAGATGTCTTAACTTTTCATTAAATCTCAGTTTACAAATGACAAAATCTCAAATCTCATACATCAATGATCCAAATAAATATAGGCTAATAATGTTATTGTCTGTCAGTCTAACAAGTGACTACATTTGTCATGACAATGTCATGCTCCTGTTTCAGTGTCTGGATAGACATGTGGTGTGTGCAGTGCACACAGATGAAACTCCAGATGGCGAGTGCAGACCTGTGCAGCGTAATGCAAGAAAGAACAGCCTGGGTGTGTGGACAGGTTCCCAAAAAGCTGGATTCTGGCTTCTGCCAGCCTTCCTCAAGACGGGTGAACACTGTCCCAAACATATGATGTGAAAATTACCTTTGACCAGCAGATGAATATAGGGCAATGCCTTTACCCTCTTAAACACATAAGACATAACCACCCAAAGGTTAGCTCACAATGTAGCTGGAAAGATTGAACACTGACGGGTTTTGCAGAACATGAGATCACCTCGAGCTGCCACTGGGAAGAAAATTAGGATTCAGTTAGCTCAATTTTACATGAACAAATAGACTGTTATTCTATTTTAGCACTGCAAACGTCATATGATCAGAATGTACCATGCTTTTTGTAAATAACCTTTACCATAACAGTTAATGGTCTAATGAGAGGGTTAATATGTTTAGCTTTAAAACACAGATAACATGAGCCACAATGGACACTAAATAGGCTACTGCATTTGATTTCATATATGATATCACTGAACAGAATACAGCTTTTTTTTTGTAAACAAAATGAGGGCAGTTGATTGAACACGAGAAACAGCATTTGTTATCAATAGTAAATTAGCTTGCCTAATAACATAGTAGGCTAGTGTAGCAAACATAGTGTAGCATTAATACCATCCATGTAGAAGATTCAAAAAGTCTTTGTGGTGCTCAAAAAAACGAAGACGACGGACTCATCTTGTGCGCCATCTTGTGTGAAGAAGACAATACTAACGTTAACGTTACTGCAAAAGTCTAATTATTAATGTGTCCAGGAGATGGCAATATTTACAAGCTTTCATACAAGCTTATTCTTTGCAAAAAGAATAAAACTCTATTGGACTACTGTATCAGGACGTTGAGTACACTTTTAATGGTTGTTTGTAAGTTCTTCGACATATCTTTATTTTTCTATCAGACGTTTCCCGCTTATAAGTGATTGTTTCTATCTCGCGTGCGCCGTTGCCATGGTGACCAGACGCCTGTCTGTCTGCCTGCTACCCGAGAGCTTTTCAAAATGGTGAGTCTCCCAATGTTTTTAAGAAAGAATTTTTTTAAAGCAACTAAATATAAGCACATATGTGCTATAAAGTCTATTTTCAGTAAATTAATCATGGCCGCTTATTTAAAGAAACATAAAAAGCGAAAGTCCCGACACAAAATGTGAACTTAGCATCTTGATATGCATGTTAGCAATGCCTGTCTGAAAATACTTAACGTTACCTTTGACTTTTTTTCTGTGATGTTTTCCCCTTAATCCATTTATTTATTTATTTGTTCTTTTCAACAGCCACCAAAGGATGGAAAAGTATTTTGTTTGTTGGGAGTCAATATATTTATAACAGTTTTCAACCTCAAATTAGTTTTATTTTATTAACGTTATAAATGTTTTTTGTCAGGTAGGCTTGTAGGTGTATTCTTAAAAATAAAATACCAATTTTGCCAGTAAAATAATGCCTGTATATAACATCTCTTCACTTACTAATTTGTTTTATTAGAAATTGTAGAGTTTTATAGAACTAACGTTAACGTTATATAAATGCAGCTATAAACTTTAAGCTAAAAAATTGTTTCATTAAAAAGGAAAGAAATAATTTGGTCACTTTACACAGCATTAATAACTTGTATCTTTTGTATCCAGTCTGCAAAAAAGAAAGGAGGAAAAATCAGCAAGGCTGAGAGGGAGAGATTGCAGAGAGAGGCAGATGAACAAAGATTGAGAGAGGAAGGTATATCTGCAGTATTAAAGTAATTTAATTTTAAATTAGTTTTTTGATTGATAAAGATAACAAATCTGTATACTGCGTTTTGTCCTGTAGAAGAAGCTCGTCTCATTGCTGAACGTGAGGAGAATGAAAGGCTGGAGAGGGAGCGAATAGAACAAGAGAAACAAGAGCTACTTGAGTTAAAGGTCTGATGAACTTTCATTTGAACATTCACAGTTGTGTTGCAGACATTTACCTGCGGGCTTTAGTGCATATGGAGCTGTCTGTACTGATGGATTGTGTGTGACAAGATTGGATTTGATGATTGATTGACGCCTGTCAATGTCCACAGGACAGAGAGCGCAGAGAGGACGAGCTGAATGAACTGCGGCACATTCTAGATGAGAACCACTCTGCAGTCACCACGTGGGAATCAGAATGCAGGAACAAAGCTAAGGTACAAGACTTATAGCTTTATCTCAGGGAAATTCTGAGGCTACTATAAGTGTGTTACAGGATGATTTGTTGTCTGGTCTTGTCTAGTGGGAGCGTTACATGCGTTGCGACGGCAGTCCGGATCCAGCTGTGCAGCCGGAAATCAACTCATTCATCAGTTTGTGGAGAGAAGACTCTGAAACCCAAATCCAGCAGGTCTTGGAAAACTGTGCTCTGGCTCTTCAGGTGAGACCAGCACCCTGGATCTGTTGTTTTCATGGTTTCAAGTCAATTATTGATGACTAAGATGATCCTAGTAAGTCGAGTATCATTATTATTGATCATTTTACTATTAAAGTTGACACATAACTCATCCCTCTGTGCTAGGGCTATGAGTGATACCTCAAATCATGTTAATTGTTAAGGATCCAATGTTTTATTTCCTTCTGGGGAATGATACAAAAGCTGATGAAATGTCAGACGTAAGGGCCGTTTGCAACAAGAATGCAGAGGTGGCCTTTGCAATTCGGAGGCCCATTTCAAAGAAACAGTGAGGCCCCCCATCATTCAGTCAAACAATTCATTAAAAACACGTAAAGAAATTCATTTAGTATTCATTTCGATGGCGAAATAGAGCAAAAACAGACCATTTTTATTAATTTTGGTGGCATTTTTGCCCCTAGCCAGGCTCTTTTTAGAGTGCAAGCAGAGGCTCCTTCTTTTGTGAGGCCCGTTTGAAGTAAAACGGGTGAAACATAGCAAAGGACAGTAACTATAATGATATAATGATTTAAATATAAAGTTTGAATAATCATTCTAATTCTAAAACAATAATGACAAAGGGAACAATATCATAAGAATCATTTTCAGACTGATTGTCTTTCCAGCTGATGACCAATAAAAACTAGGGCTGTCAAATGATTAATCGTGATTAATCACATCCAAAATAAAAGTTTTTTTTACATAATATATGTGGGTGCACTGTGTATAATTATTTTATATATATAAATACACACACATGCTTGTATATATTTAAGAAATATTTTCATGTATATACTGTATAGATTTAGATATAATTTATATTATATATAAATATAAATATTTTATATATAAATAATATTTTTTTCTTAAATATACATGCATGTGTGTGTATTTATATATATACAAAATAATTATACACAGTGCACCCACATATATTATGTAAAAAAAAACTTATTTTGGATGTGATTAATCGTGATTAATCATTTGACCGCCCTAATAAAAACATCCAATCTTAATCTATCCGACTTTAAAGAGCTTGAGAATTTAAAGCAGCAGAGGAAATAACTGCTATGGAACGTCAGGCAAAAATGTACACAACATGTTGATGATGCATTGCTTGCGTGTTGTTTACATATTAAAAAAAGTCAATGCAGAAGCAATGTACAAACAGTGTTGTTTACATGTTAAAATGTGCATGTATTTGAACTGCCTGGAGTTCCACAGCAGTGGAATGAAATAAATGCAAGGTCTATACACAACTTTTTTTAAACAAACTTTACTTTACGTTTTTTTAAACGTAAGGTGCTCCAAGCGATGTCGGGTGACGTCACTTCTTGTTGACGTTTAAAGTATTGTCAAACAAAACGGAGGCTAGCTAGACCCTCCCTCCTCCTCTGTGCTCTAACCCCCCAAATCCTTCTTGTTGGTTATTGGCTGGAACAGTTTGTTATGTTTCGTGGTGCGGGTTAGCCCAGGTTGTTGCTCCAGTTTGTGGAGCCTGGGGTGTCTGCAGAGACCGCGTTGTTTTACAGTGTGTTCTGGGGACAGGCAGCTAGCGGATAGTGAGGAGATGTTTGCTGTATGTGACAAAAAAATGTTTGGCCTAAAAAACAGGTGACATCGCTTAGAGCACCTTTAAGCATCACATTTTTTAGAATGTAGCTTCATGAGTGAGAGACATGAGAGTCTATGCATGTTTGCATAGAAAAACAATGGAAAAGCAGCACAGTGGAATGCAAAAACATGTTCTGTGTGAATGGCCCCTTAAAAAAAGAGAGAACGTTGTTGTCCATTGGTGTGGATCCTGGTTATCGTTATAGCAATCTTTATAGTTTATAGCGCCAATAAGCAACTCCTTAACCACACTATCAACCACATAGCAATACCCAAAACATTGTAGCATCATGGTGGAGAGTTTTGTGCAGGCATGTTTTCTTCAGAAAATCTAAAACAATTTCTCTTGGACAGTTGATAGACGAACTAGACTTCCTCTTGAGTGAGGGTCCTGAGCCATGCACTGCTCAACAGTATCGAGAAACAGTCCTTTGTCTACAGAATATCAACCTCTACAAACTCAACCAGGCCACTGAGGAGCTTCTTAAGGTGAGTTCTTCCCATGCAGCTTACTTCTATTTCAACACATATTGGATATAATATGCGTTTTGCTCCCCGTCCAGTTTGCAAATTCTAGTTCTGACATTGAGACTGGCAACATGCAGACTGTAGTCCAGAACGACAACATTTCTCTTTGTCTGTGGGCCAACCTAAACAAAAATCCAAGGTTTGTCAGTCTTCATGGTGAAATTTAGGCACTATTTTAGGATAAAGGAAATACTTGACAATCCATGTTTCCAGGTTTAAAGGTTACCGGTTCGAGGAGGTGGGTCTGGGCTTCGAGTTGCCGAAGCCGCTGGCTGTGAGTGACATCGCTGTTCGGATCCTTCACACACGCTATGACCACTTGTCCCACCACAGCGAGCGTGAACAGGTCCAGAGAAGGAGATCCATGATGGAGGGCTTTCTCACTTTGCCATCTGAGAGTGCTGCAGTGGTGCAAGCTGGGAAGATAGAGGGAGAGGAGGATGAAGGAGAAAGCTCAAAGCAGGTGGAGGAAGAAAGCCGTTCAGTCAGATCAGAGAGCAGGAAGAGGGTGAGTGAGGCTTTGATCATGTGTACACTATGTACTTGTTTTCTATTGGATTCTGTCGCTGACAATATTAATGTGTGTCCATGTGTCAGAGTGCTGTGAGTGTGATCTCATCTAAGGAGGGGAGGAAGAGCTCTTCAATCAAGCTGTTAGAGGAAGGAGAAAGTCAGATGGAGGGAATCGCTACAAATTTAGAAGCTGGTTTGGTCCCTTCTTTTTATCGTCTTTCACTTCCTGATTTTCCTCATTTCTTTCCTTCTTTATATCAAACAACATGAGCTGAGGATGAAATCTTTATCACATAAAAATAACATATAATTTGTTTTAGTTAACTATGATTATTTGTAAAATACCGCCAATGCTTTAAATTATAAATTGGATTGTTCCATATTTGAAATAAATTATTTAAAGCTCCTGTATAATAGTCAAAATTTACACATCAGAATTATAATGATAACATGTTTAATATTATCAGACAGGCCAAATAACTGGCAGAATAATTATTTTATTGTGGTTATTATTATTAATTATTATGTATATGGACACTGCTGCCACGATTTTATAAAAGTAATAAACCACTGAAGGATGTTACATCATAGTCTAGCTCAGAAAATCATGAACTCCACGTGACTGCATGAGTTCGAGTTGATATCTATATTAACATGTACATATTATAGTTGCTATGTTGTTTTGCATAAAAAGCCAAGAGTTACACTGCAGAGCTGTATTAAGTGGCAAATTATGTTTTGTTCTAATTATTAATATTATTTAACTATGCTTTGCATGGCACCTAAAAACACAGCTTACTCGTACTTGGGTATTAAAATTATAGCTAATAAAAATGTCAAATTATTTTGATGTCAGGATGATATCCAATAAATCGTTGGTCAAAATTCTATACTACTTTTAATTAAATACAAATAATACATACTGCAAGTTAATTTAGGCATCACAACATTATAACAAAGTATGATGATGGAATTTCATTTTGAGATTTGCTAAAGATTACAATGTGTTATTAAACTAATCTTTATTAAATTGTCTCTAGATCAAAATTGCTCCAACCCATCACCAGCTGAACTGGTGTTTGACAGTGCTGACATAGTGGATCTGCAACAGTTCACACCCTTAGGCGGAGTCTTCTACTTTGATGTCTTCCATCTACCACCCCAGTCTCATATAGTGAAGGGCTGGGAAATGAGAGAGGTACATCTTGGGATGTAATCAGGGACACTCTGCAAGAGATCATAGAAAGTAATTTGCATTAATAATCATTCGCTGTTGTGCTTCCTCATAGTTGTTAGAGACCGGTCTGCAGGTGTTCCCCTATCCCACAGAGCAGTCACACGTTCAGAGCTCTACCTCAGTGAGGCTGGATGAACACAGTAGCACTGTTGTCTCATTGCCTGTAGGGGTCACTGTAGCTCTGCCTGACTCAATAATGTTTCTGGAGGGTCCACAAGTGGCACGCTGGGATCCCATCGGTGAACAATTCACACCACACGTACAGTATATGCAACAATAGACTTTATATTGAATACATTCATATCTTAGTACAGTATTTTACCTTATGCTTGTTATTGGTCACCGTTTTCTGCAGGCCAACACTGGCGGACGGACTGCATCTCTGAGACAAATTATGACGCAGAGACCCGCAGCATCTCCTTTCAGATGAATGCATTCTATGCCTTTACATTACTGCAAGAGTCTTATGCTAATATGCCTTTCCAGTCATGGGAGCTGAGGCCCCTGGGCCAAGACTCAGCATTGTTCACAATCACTGGAGCTCTTACTGAAGTCAGCATCACAGTCAAGGCAAGAGAGTCCCTGTTCAAACATATCCAAGATTATAAAAAAAAACATGTGCCAAAATTCTTAGAAATGTACTCAATTTAAAAAATAAAAAAAGTTTTTTTTTTTTTTTTAAACAAGACAAAACAAGCATTAAAATACGTTGAAACCACTAAAAATCAAGGAGTACATAAGTGTTTCAAATATTAACAAGCAGCAAAATAGTTTTATAAAAAAACATGCTTGTCACAGAGTAAGTGACCTCACAATTACTCCATGTATGACTTACATTTTTAATGTATTTTGAACATATCAATAGACAACAGAAAAAAGCATCCTGTCAAAGGCATTTAATTTATCTAAGCCTTTCATTTCAAGGCCATATCGTTTTTGATACATACTGAGGGCCCCAAAAAAATGTTTGCCCTCTGTGTGCAATCAACAGGACTGATCGATAGCTTTTTTGTTTCTCAGGGTAAGCAGTGTATGCTGCAAATGGAGGAGAAAAAAGACCTGGATAATCTTCTAGGGAAGTGGATGAGCCCCTCAGAACTGCAGAAGGCCATGAGGAGAGCTGGGATCAATATATTTGTGAATGAGTATTCTGACAAGTACGTCAGCATCAACTCAAAGGTAACAAAGGGGCTGAATTGCCTTAGAGCCAATTCAATAATTAACTGTTAAATAGACAAGTTATAAAAACCCAGCTTTGAGCTTATTATAATTTTTATACATTTTTAGGATCCATTAATAGAGCACACAGTGTATGAACAGATGGCCCTAATGTCCTCAGCCGTGGCTTTTTCCTGGAGCCGCTGGAACACACAATGCGGACAAGAGCACCTTGTTCTTCAGGCATGTCATTCACTCCTATAAACAGACTAAAGCCCTATTGAACTACTGTATGTGTTCTTTTTAAGCAGGCAGTACCTCTGACCTTTAACCTTTTGACTCTGGTAGGCGTGTGAGCAGCTGGAAGCGGTGCCAGTGGCTGAGGAGATGTGGTCTCTTTACTTGCTGGGTGCTCAGAGGAACCAGCATCTTAAGATGAAGGAGCATGACAACAGCTTCTCTGCTGAACTGGCCGAGGGCAGCGAGTTCCACTCCACCTTTCAGCACATGCTCAGACAGGACATGAGCATCGAGGGACAAGCTAGAGTCCGTCAGTCTCACTATCTCTACACAGACACCATACAGAGGCTCCTATGTGCAACACGTGTCCTCACATATTCCTGAGATTAGAAAACATACACATCCAGAAACAAGCAACACGCATACACACTAATATCTAAAACATTTAACACCCATTTTGAACATGTGATAGTCAATGCAATATGCTGAGGATATAAAATTACACCCAGCATACTTCTCTTTATAACCAGCAAGTGGAGCCAAATAATCTTGAATGCATTTTTCTGATACCAGCAAAAATACTTAGAAATATGTCAAAGAAATAAATATAATATCTCAGAGCACTGGGTTAAATCATTGACGTTGAGGAAATGTTTATAGTGCCAGAATATAAACTCACATGTGAATCTCATCAAATCTGACCTGTCCAGGTTTCCCCTATAATAAAGTTAATTTTAATCAAATTGAATTAAAAATAAAGACATTACAAATAAAGGAGATAAATTAAATTCTGAAGGGGCATTAAGATATTTTTAGCAGTGTGAAATATATATATATATATATATATATATAAAACTTAAATGCTTAACACTTACACGAATACGGTCACAATGCAAAAACGTTCTTAAAAACAAGCTTCATAAATATAAATTATATTTTTAAAAAAATATATCATAGATACAACATCTATTGATTTGGCGGCTAAAACATGACTCAGACATGTTTTGGTGAGATTCTCCCAAATGAGATTTATAGATTGTTATACTAATGTTTTATTATGTACTATTTGACATTGATTCCATTGACATCATTTTATATCGCCTTGGATGAACAATTCAAAGTAAGACATACCCAAACGTGAGTATTACATGTAACAGACTGACTGAAGCCTCATGATCCATTTAGCTTGTTTTCCTGCAATAAATAGTGAGATTATTTGGATCAGTTTCTTTTATTGTGCAAAGTTTCTCCCCCCCTCCCTCTTTGGAACATACAAAAGTGAACATTAAACAATAAACACCAAACCAACAGCTTAATAAGGTTAAAAATTGTGTGTTTGTAACAATTAATAATATCAGGAAAACCATCTACTGCATAAAACTGTAAAACAATAAGTTAACAAAAAGAAAAAAAATATTTTTTTAAAAAAATCTCAATACTCTTTCAAACTTCCCATAAAAATACACTGATCAATTTCAAAATGTTTAAAAAAAAGTCAGCCTTTTCGGGCAACCGATATATGATGTTCGACATTCACACTGTTGCAGTCTGCTCATCTCACTCCAATCCAAATATTCACTGTGATTGGCTGGCACTGAGTGTCTCATATAAATGCCTACAACATACGTGGCCAACACAACGGTTTGTGTACACAGCATCCAAGCAGTCTGCAGTTTTCAGCGCATCTCTCTCAAGACGCCCACATTTCTCTTTACCTTCAGTAAGAAATGGTCACAAAGAGTTCTTTTAGTAGGACAGGCAGCAGTGTTGCATCACAGCTAGTGTAGCCGGAGGAGTTTCTGAATGTCAGGACCGGCTACTCCATCCTTGCAGATGCCCAGGTGTCACACAGGGGGCTGGGCGTTGTGCCTCAGCCCAGTATAGGGCCACAGAAGCTGCTGGATGGTCATCCAGGAGTCCCCGGTGCCCACAGGTGCTGCATCTACTGCAGGCTGTAACATCAGGCTTGCCAAGAGGGCCAGTAGAACAGCTAGCACTACAAACAAGGCCACCCAAATCCAAATGCCCCTGGTGCCTCTGGACACTGCAGGCCGCCCCTCCATCAGACTGGGTGGAGTGTGATCTGTTGGGCTGGGGCTGGGACTGGGATGGAGAGTGAAAGAAATGTTTAAAGAAAAGTACAAAAGCATACCTTCAACAAAAAGAAGCAAGGCGTTTTCTTATGCTAAACCAGGAAAGAGAAAGTAAAATGTTCATGGTATTGTAATTAGCTGCTGAACACTTTATACAGTAGATATCTTTAGGTCAGTAAAATACTCTGTACAAGCAATGACTTGGCAATGAACAGCAACCATGTGGTCTCATTGTGCATACTTAATGTGCATTCAATAGGAATCAATAACACATGAAATTGAGCTGCTTTAGCTAGAAGCGTTTACATACACATACTTGTATAGAGTATGATCCGAGCTTTATTATTAGAAAATGTACAAAGCAGGTCATAAAAAGCAACAAATTCTATTAAAAAAGGTCAGTCTGAATGGGTGAGACGGCTGAGGCGACCTGAAGAGAATAAGGTGAACATTTAAAGGAATGTGAAAACTGACTGCTGTTGCTGAAAGCAATGTTTGACAAAGCACATGATAAACAAGATAAATATGAATGTTCTGTGATAGACCGATACATATAAAGGTCAGGCCGGGTAGTCGGCCAATACTTTAACATGTTGAGGTCAGCCAATAATTGACTGGCCGATTAACAAAGCAGCCGCAGTTTCGAAATATACCAGCTAGGTCAATTTCTTGACTTTCATTCTTGAATTTCGAAAAGTGTTTTACACTACAGTTCAAAAGTTTGGAGTCTCTTATGCTCACAAAGATCAAATATATAGTAAAAAATAGTAAGATTGTAAAATATTATTACAATTTAAAAAAATGTTTTTTCTATTTTAACATATTAGATGTAATTTATTCCTGTGATCAATGAATTTTCAGCATCATTACTCCAGTCTTCAGTGTCACATGATCCAACAAAAATCAATCTAATATGCTGCTTTAATGCCACAGAGACATTTCTTATTATCAATTTTGAAAACAGTTGTGCTGATTAATATTTTTGTGAAAATCAAGTTCAAAGGAACATAATTTATTTGGAATAGAAATCGTTTTAACATTAGAAGAGCATGTTTTACTGTCATTTTAAATCAATTTAATGCATATTTGCTGAATTAAAAATATATATTTCTTTAAAAAACAAACAAAATATAATCTTACTGACCCCAAACTTTTGAACAGTAGTATACATATAAATATATCCATCCTCATCTCTAGTTATCGGTCTACCACTCATCCTGTTTTCAAGAAAATACCCAAGAGAACGTCAGCACACAACTGTGGGATCAAAGTACACTGGCAAATTTGCAAATGCCCACAACGGTCCACCAATGTGGAGAAAAAAATATTTTCAAGAACTTTGTCTTCTCTCTGAAACCACAGGTTGGCTGATTAGATTACTTGCTGCAAACCGAAGCAGAAGACATGCAGTGTCATAATGTGTGTTAAAGATATATGCAAAGCTAACGAACATTACGGGTGTCCAGCGTCCATTCAGAACACAATTAAAGTTACTTTCCCAGCTTAGCTGTAGGAGCAAAAGGCAGTGACATTATTGACAGAAAACCCTCGATTTGTAGTAGATAATGCCTGGATGCTGAAGCAGAGAAATAATGGATGCGGAAGATACACTAACGTCTTAGTTGGCATAATGAAGGAGGTGATTTTGATGCCTAGTTCTGTTAGGCTAGTCCTTCTGTCCGCTTGTTCCTCTTTCTGCTCCTCCTCCGAGTGAGAGTCTGTTTCATATCCATACCTGTGCAAAGTTTACACTGTACTGACCCATCTTGGCTCAAGGCCTCCATTGTGGGTCTGCATGACAACTTTTCGATGGCACATTTGCTTTATGATTTTGACATGAAATCGATGCAAAAGACGAACGGTACACAACAGTTCTTCACGCGTGACCTTACCTATTCATCAGAGTGGGCTCGTCAATGTCGGCCCAAGTACCAGAGCTAACGAAGCGCTTTAGAGGTGGCCTCTTGGCTGTCATGATCCTGTAAAGCGGTTGACACACAGCCATGACATCCTTTCTCGCAGTGCAAAGAAGTGCAGAAGTTTATCAAAACAATCGGCATGCAACTCCAGTAGAGGGCATGGGTTCGATTTCCAGAGAACATACTGATAAGTGTATAATTTCAATGCACTTTAGGTACCTTTCGATAAAAGTGTCTGCCAAATGAATAAATGTTGTTCTGATGCATAAATGAAGTCTTGGGTTACATTAACCCTTGTTTTGGGGGACAAAGTTAAAGGCTGTTGTGTTTTGTGGACCAGGCAATCTCAAAAACAGCATCTGTACACTTACCATGGTGACCGACGAGAAAGTCTCTCGACCTCAGTCTCTGCCATGTCTTTGGGCTGTGAATTAGAAACCACTGTTTATTCAGATGTTACACTTCTCTCTACCAAAAGCATCTCAAAAGCAAAAGTGGACTACTCACCATGTCAAAATGAGTCTGTCCTCCAACGCTGCGGGGAATGGTAGCTATACTGATGCGTCGGCTAGTGGTCTTGGGACAAAACACAAATATCAGTAAACTCTGCAAGCTGATCCATGATCTCAACATGGTGTGTTTTGTTCTAAAACTCACTTTGAACATGTTTGAGGCTGACTGCTTCTTGTTTCTAAAATCATCTGCAAGTATAAAATAAATCCCATGTGATTAAGACACAAAAGAGACTGGTATTATTACATTGTTTTTTTTTATTATAATTATTTTTGTAGCGACTAACCCCTCTCAGAGGACCCAAATGGCCTCTCGTTCGGCGTGAGGTTCTCCCTGAGCTCCAACAGCTCTGCATGCTCCTTGGTGTACATCCTCCTCAAATTCTCCACATGCTGAATCATCACCTCCACCGTTTTACCCACTCTGGTCTCCTATACATGCAAGGAAGCCAAGAAGTAAACAAGCAAGCTTATTTGCTAACTTTGGCTTTAGTGGGCTATTTCAGCACTCTGAAAAGCCAGAGTAAACACACAAACCTGATGAATGGCCCCAAGCATCTCTGAACGGCTTGACACTCTGGTCATGGACTGGATGAGGATCTCAAGGTTCTTCAGCAGACGATGAATGATCTCCATGGACTGGTTATCCTCCTCGCACCGTGGGATCAGGGCCTATAAAACAAAACACAGTGTAATATTCAAGCTACTTCAAACAGGAATTTAGATCAAATTTGGGAAGAAATTACATGTCAATAATAATAATAAGAAGACTACTTGCTTGCATTGACAAAATAGACTACCTTTAAATGTAATTTCTAAGGAAAACCGCTATAGAAATGCAGTCCATTTACCAATTTCTAAGGAATAAAAATGCAGAAGCCTGCAGAAAAAGGACAATGACAGACCTGCAGTAGACCTTTACAACCGTTCACTTCCTTGCGGACATTCTCCTCGGCCAGGTCCCGTGAGCGTTCCTCCAGGCGTAGCCTCTTCTCCAGGGTGAAGATGTCACATTTGAAGCCCAGAGAGAGACGGTGGAACTCCGCCTGGAGGAGAGCACACAGTAAACACTTTAAATACTGATATGCTTTTGCAAATATGTTTGCTTATTCACTAGTTTAGAATGTAGTTCAGGTCTGTTTAAAACATATACCATTATAAAAATCCTGCCGAATTCCTTGAAATTTCCCGCCACAACTATTATAAATATGTAAAAAGGTGTTTAGATTTTATGTGGGTCTAGTTATGAGCTACCAATGTAAATTAAGATAAAAAAATACCTGCCATTTCATCTGAAGTCATCAATAATTACTATTCTGTATTTGTTAATGACGTGTAGCTGTCGGCATATTCTCTAAGGTATATTATTTAACACATTTATAAAAAAAAAAAATATATATATATACCGGTATATATGTATATATATATTTTTTTCACACTCTACACATTGACATGGGACTGGATGAAAAAAAAAACCTTACCTCAATTTCTTTGTCACTTGGCAACAGGCTGCAGATGAAATGCACATTTCAGATTAATGGGAACATAAATACGTCAAGTGAATCGTGAAGACACGCTTGAATCAGATTTAAAAAGTATGTATATCAATTCGGTACACAACGCATTATAACCTGTTCTTGTCATCTTTGGTGGAATCGCTGGCATTTCCAGAGATGACAGATGTGTCACCTGAGGGCGGAGGAGGAGATTGACATTGAGGAAAGACGAGATCTTAAGTAGAACTGGATGAGAAAGACAGTCAGACAGAGAGAGCGTTTATCTAAAGGCACCTTTTTCTGTGGCCACTGAAGGCTCACCGTCCTCCTGAGCTTTTTGTTCATCAATGGCTTCCATACTGCTCAATTCCTGTAAGAGAACCATTTCACTTTGTATATGCAACAAGTAGTTTACACAGGGCATCATATGGCATACTATAAATGTTGATTAATAAGATCACAAACCTCTTAAATTTAAAAGTATTTCATGAAAGTATCTGGAACAGCAGGTAGGACTGCATTCACCTGACTACATTTTGTTTAGTTAAATACATGCTGGTGAGAGTGGCTCTTACCTTCTTGAGCTTGTTCCTTAGAGTCAAGGGGTCTTTTCCTTCACTGGCAGAGGAGCCAAAGGTCATGTCTTTTGCTTTTTCAGAAGCACCCTTTGATGAGTCAGGTGAGGCTGTTGAGTTTGAATCAGATGTGACCACTGTCCTTTTACTGTCTGTTTTGTCTAAAAAGGAATAAAGAAAGGAGAATGGACATTTAGAGAGAGAGAGCGAGAGAGAGAGAGAGAGAGAGAGAGAGAAGCTCTGTTCCGAAACCTGCCAAGCAGAGAAATGTTGATGTAGACTTATTTATTAATTCAATACTACTAAATTCTATCATTCAAAACATAGTTTGGTAGCCTGGATGCCAGCCCGAACCCCGCCCACAACATTTTTTGGTCGGGAAGTTCAGTCTGGACTCGATCCATTGAGGAGTAATTATGATCGGTTCAGAATTAGTCGGGCCAATCAAATTGCCAGGGCGGGCTTTATACGATGATGGACAGATGATCTGCAGTTACGTAATCATCACGTTATCAAAGAGCGCTTGGGTTGAACTGGTTTCCCTCAGAGATGACTGCAGCTGGAGAATTGAGATTTATAGATTCCGCTATCGCGTCTGTTGTAAAAGAAATCGACAGCGCATTCATTTTAAAAGACGAACAGAGAACTGCAATCAAGGCATTTGTCGATCGGAAAGATGTGTTTGCCGTCTCTCCTACGGGATTCGGCAAAAGTTTAATTTATCAGCTGGCTCCAATGGTCGCTAAGAAGATGGGACGCAATGAAAACCCTGTGGTCGTTGTGGTTTCTCCTTTGGTCGGACTCATGGAGGACCAAGTAAAAGAAGCAACACTCATTATTTTACTACTTCTTCCAGCGTGTGTGTAGTTGAGTTCTGTTGACAATTTGCGTAGCTCATAAAAAAAAAACACCTACTGCGTTGCTCTGATTGGTTGTAGTTCTATCCAATTGAGTGCAGAGTTTTTTTTTCCTGGTTCGGTTAAGACACGCCTCATAATCAAAGCCCTATGGAGCAGTATCAGACTCACATTCTGACTAGAATATGAGTAGGACGAAGTCAGGCTAATAGTTTGGTATAATAAATAAGAATGGATTTTACCAAATATTTATGTTTGCTATGTACTTTTATACTTGGAATATTAAAAGATAGAATTATCTTAGCAGCATGCTAACAGCAAACTACATTGGAATCAATTGTCGAGTCTCATCTGCACTGCTACTGGTATGACACCCAAAGTTGCCAGCAAATTATGTTTTGTTAAATTTTGGGAGGAGCACGTTCAAATAATTGATCCAATTATCACATCATTCCAACCAGCTGTCGACAATCAGTAATCAACATGTCTATCCAATCAGCATGAGTGGAGACCTATATATACTCATTTGACTCACAAATGTTCCTCGACAGTTTTTCAGCACCCCTTCCTCACCCCATCTCCTCACACTCACCTGGTTACTTCCTAACCAGCAATACGGTGGGAGTACTCTGGGTTCAGGGTCAGGCCCAATATCCGAGCTCGGAGCCCTCTCCCCGGACAGCACGCCAAATACACATACCATTTATTCTATCTAACTTATTTGTAAGTGTGAACTAGTGAAATTAGAGTGTTTTTTATAGTTTCAGTTTTCATTTTGCAATTTTTCTTTTATTTTTTCTTGTAATATTTCTATTTAGCTTTAGGTTATATTTCATTTTTACTTTTAGTACTTCAATTTAAACTTATTTCAGTTAGTTGCCAAGGCAATATTTCTAGTTTTTAAGTTCTACATTTAAGTTTGTTTTATAATATTTATATTTTAAGCTACAGTGTTATTAGAGATTCTTTATTGGTTGGTCACAATACCAAAATTTCAGGAGCCAATAGCAATACCAGCAAGATTTCACGACTCTCAATATCAATTTCAAAAGCCAATGCTACTAAACACATTTATTTAAAAAGCAAAATATAAATTTAAAAATGAACATTGGCATGCATCCTTAAAGTATTGGTCAATTATTTACACATTGCTTCAGGTTTTCTAACTAAATATTCAAGTAACAGTCAGTAATGAAAACAAATAAATGAAAAACAGTTGCAGGGTTTCTCTTTATCTTGTCAGTATTGCTCACCAATTAATTTTAACATCAAATATAGGCAATGGCAAATCTGTCTTTACATTAAGTGTCTTCATTTTGACCAAGAAGTGAATTTAATTGTTACAAAAGCAGTCGTCTTTCAGTCACACAGCTGGTATAGTTCAGTCATACATTTGGTACATGGATACCAAAATGATTAGCTTCTCTGTACTATTGTATTGTATCTTTTTTTGTATTAAATTGATGCTGAAATACAAATACATGTGACATCCTTACTTCAAACGTCAACAGGGAGCTTCCTCCTACCTGGTGAGTTAACCCCAGTTGATGTCACCTCCACTGCCTCTGGCATGGCCTCCTCTTCCTCTGCTACTGGCAATAAGAGATTTCTAAACAGATAAATAACAATAAACAATACAACAGCTATTATTTAAGATATCCATATTACAACACTAACACACTCAGACCACCAATCTCTGCGATTCAAGTGCATAATAAATGTACTGGAAAATAATCAGTTTCATAAAGAGGAAATACTCACTTGTCCGATTTTGCAGACACTTTAGAAAGCTGTCCCTCGCTCAGTCTCTATAGGTGACAACAGCATAGCATTAAGACCCAGTGACACACTCTGAGCAGCAACACATATACACTTGTGAAAACCACTATCTTGTGCAAATAAGCATCACACATGCACACAGTTCCATACCTGTCCCATGACATGGCAGATGAAATATAAAAGCTACACTCTGCTTTACAGAGAGAGAGAGAAGTGCTAGTAGATACTTACATAATGTGTATGAGAGCTCTACAGCTGGCAGGGAAAGAGAGAGAGGATGGTAAAGACAGGAAGAGAGAGAGTGAGAGAGGGAGTGACAGAAAGAGAGGGAGGGGGAGAGCACTTGTGTACTGGCAGAGTTCATTGAAGTGGGAGTGAAAAAGTGCTATACTTGTTCCAAACATACTGAAAAATCCATACACAAAGCCTGGGCAACATATTGTATCATCAAGTTCATAAACCAGAAGCAAGATAACAATCAAACAACCAACAAATAACACCAAAAATGGTTGCAGGTCTGTTCCGGTTGAGTCACAGTTACCAAGGAAGAAACAAATGCATAATTTATTGGTTAGTAGTTGCAAAGTTTTAGAATAGAAAAATAATTAGGTTTATGAAAATCTTCCCATATTTTCTGTTGACGTCAAAGGCTGAGCACCCAAACTGTCATTTAGTAGAAGCTCGCCAAATTAGGCAGATCACAACATAGATGTCACTTGATGTCCAGTCAAATATCTAGGTACTGAATCAAAAACCAGTTATATACACACTACAGTTCAAAAGTTTGGGGTCGATAATACTTTTCAAGTTTTTATAAGAAGGCTCTTATGCTTACCTGACTGCATTTATTTGATAGAAAGTACAGTAACATTGTGATATATATATATATTTTTTTTTTTAAAAATCTGATTTCTGAGGAGTCATGTGACAGAAGTATGGCTGGAGAATGGCTTCTGTTTATACACACACACACACATACATATATATATATATATATATATATAGTCAATGTTGAAAACAGTTGTACTGTTTACTTTTTTTTTGGAAACCATTATCATTTTGTCTCAGAATTATTTGATGAATGGAATGTTCAAAAGAACAGCATTTATTTGAAAGAGAAATCTTTTGTAACATTATAAAGGTCTTTATGGCAATTTTTTTTAATCAATTTACTAAGCATTATTGACTAAGATTATTAATGTCTTTCAAAAACAAGAAAATCTTACTGACCACAAACTTTTGAACAGTAGTGAAAAGCAGCCAGCTTTTTTGTATTCAGGCAGGACTTGAATACGAGTCTTTTCCATAAAACCATACCGGACTAATATTAGCTATAGGACAGTCTATTTATCTCTTACTTGCACTAATATGCTACAGTACATATTCATAGAGGTCTAACACTGCCCACTCTCTATGAACTGAAAAGCAGAAAAGCCCTCAGATGAAGTGCAGTTTATTTTGGTAGCACTCCAATTTCACCTGAATATCTCCCATCTTATCATTATAAGTGAACAAATTCCACGACAGAGTCAACAATGAGGCAATTATTACAGTGTATATATCAGAGAATAATGCTTGGCTTTGCAGGTTAATAAAATAGTTTGCATCTGTTTCTGGACAAAGAAGCAGGCAAATTACACTTACAAAACGCTGTCAGATGAAAGGCGCTTATATAAAATTGCAAAGCAGCTCACACAAAGCAATTCTAAACACAGAAAGCCCAAGAACATCACATCGATAAGAGAGTGGGCACATCCTCTCATGAGCAGTAATTCCTGCTTACCACCATCCAGAACTCTCTCAATCGGCCAACTGCGGTCTTCCCTTTACAGCACAACAGAAATGTAAGCCTAGCTACTCACTCACTACACTGGACTGATAAACAGGAAGTCTTTTGCAATTGAACATGACAAGAGAAACGGGCAAAACTACAAAGAAAGAGAAATACAAAAGGGGAAGTGAAAGAAATGGCTAGCTGCGTTACAAACACAACAAGCTTCCCCATTGGTTTCCTCAGCTTCCTCAAACTGACCTGCGAGTCACTCATGTCGGCTGTGGCGGCCGCACGTTCTCCGTTAGTGGCTGCAGACTGCTGGATCCTGACCCAGGAGAAGAGAAAAAGTTTTTACCAAATTGTTCAGTTTTTCCGATTTCTTTTTTTTTTTAGGATGCAGCTGCTCTCAGTAAGTGCAACAATGGTACGAGCGCTCCATCAGTGCGTGGACGGGGCGTCTGTGCGAGCCTGGCCACACAGGTGCATGGTGAGCATGCAAAGCGAGACTCTGTCAGTAGTAATAACGCCTTAATAAGTCTACACAAAACAGCCCAACACACAGGAAGAGGACACGCATTTGACTAGCAAATGTGATCTTTGGGTGTGTGGGAGGCATTTCGAATAAAAGTAGACCATAATTTCTTTTTTGTGAATCATTAACTAGCACTTCATAGCAGTGCGCCAGAGAAAATCCACAAACAAATACTGATGTATGGAAATTGTATGTGAACAATAAAAGGGTGCATTATCTCACCTTCCCGTAATGGAATCACCAACTTCAGGCTGGCCCGTGGAGACAGACACCATCTCAGAGGTCACAAAAGAGGAAAGTTCAGTAGATGAAATTAGAACTTTGACTGAGGTCACCTGTTCATGGGATGTCTCGGAGCTCAAAGATGGGTCATCTGAAGTGAGAGTGGTAGAAGTGTGTGTGGATATACAATAAAATAGTCACCTTGTCATAAAAGGAACATTAAAACTTTGATTTTGTGTAATGAAAATAATTTAATTTAATTCGAATGACAAATGAAATATATTTCACTAATGTATGTTACTAAAATAATAGAGAACATTAAGCAGAGAAGGACAGTGAGAGGAAGAGCTCCTACCAGCACACTGACTGTGGGTGTGAGGCAGAAGAGCAGCCTGCCCGTGGGCGTCCTCAGGCCCAGTGCATTCTGGGAGTCTGTCTTCCTCCTGCAGCAGCCAGGAAAAGATTGAGAAAGGCCAGAGAAAATTAATCTTTACTCTGCCAAAGAGAACGAATCCCCAAAGCTGACATATTGTCTTTGGATACTTTTAAATGATGGGCAAAAATCCACACTTTAGACATTTGCAATGCAAATTGTGACAAGTTTATTCAGGTGTGTCGGTGCATGTACACTTGTTCTAAGTCTCATCCAATTTCCCTCTAGCATTCAGGAAGGAGCATTCCATAGTAAAACTCCATCCCCCCTGACAGCAGTCAGTCACATGGTTGACCATGCCAAACCAAGGGGGTAATCCATCGACTGGAAGTTAAAGCCGGCCGGGTGCCGCCATGTTGTAGCAGAACTTCACTTGCGTTAGCATTTCCATTGACTCCCATTCATTTTGGCGTCACTTTGACAGCGAATAACTTTACATCTGAGGCGTTTAAAGACTCCATTTGTCCATTATTTATTTCTAAAGAAACACGACAATGTATAAAGTGCTCCATTACCTTCTATGTTACATTATGGCCCCGTAGAAACAGATTTAGTAAAAATAGGCTAACGATTGCGTCATAACCACTCGACTCTCTGTCGCGCTGTACAGAAATTACCGTAGAGACAGGAGGAGAAGCTCGCAGGCAATCGGGGGGACGTCCCGTCAAGGGAGAAGCCCATAGATAATGAGTCCATAAAAGCAACGGAATACTTACTCCTGCTCACTCACGCCAAAGAACTCTTTGCTCAAGTTCCCCGTCTCTGCAAGAATAACGTTGGCAATTTTCATGCACAGCTACTAGAAGATTAACGTCTGTCAGACAGGTTGCTCACGTCATCAAGCTTAGAGTCGGTTTGAGTCTGCGCGTCAGGAACGGAAGTGCTCAAAAATCGCTAAAAATGGACTTCAACTGTCTCAACTGAGTTCCAATGAGATGGCTCTGTCCACTTCTTATACTGTCTATGTGCCAAACACTAATTGTCCATGACATTAAAAAGAACAATGCAGCTTGGCATGCCTAACGCATCACAAGGTCACTAAAAAATCGGTTTTCAAATTTCATAGTCAGGCACTCTGAAAAAGATTTTTTTTTTAAAACCAAATGTATGAAACGGTTTGAACTTGTATATATAAATGTGCATAAAATGGTTGATCTTGCATCACTGCATCATAAGATATGATCAAAAGAATGATAACATTTACACAATTATCATTTAATTTTCTGGTAGTTTGTAGAGGGATTATGGGAAATGAAGATGAGAAAACACAAATCTACCTTTAGAGATGTGCAAGGCCTCTGTAGTCCTCCCACACCCTTAAATGGAGTTTCTGAAAGAGAGAGAGAAAATGGCATTTTCCTCACTGTCATGTCAAGTAGTTATGATCAGACAATTGGGTTAATGAAATGACCAGTCACTGATGGTTAGTCGGCAGTCATGCGGCGAAGGATGTGGGAAAAAATAGGGTTACATAGTTTGTACTACTGACCAAAGATGGCAGAACAAGTGGAGAAGAAAAGCCAAAAAAGGTCTGACCCTGCTTTTCCAGCTTGGGTTTAAGATTCAGGGATGGCTGCCTGCCCTGTGTGACTAGGGATTAAGGAAGGATTATATAGCCTGACGAATCTGACAGAGGCCTGTTGTCCTCTAGATGTGACCATTTCCACTAGACAACTATGAAGTCTCACACTAATCGAGATCACAGATTCACATCCAAAACTATTCTTTAGAGAGGAAAACCCTACCATTTAGGTCTGTTTCTCCATTTTACCATTTATAAAACCTTCTTTATCTTGCAATTTCAGACTGTAACTTTGAAAATTCTTCAGAATCTTAATAATAATAATAATAATAATAATACATTTCATTTATAACGCACTTTTCATCAGAAGATCTCAAAGTGCTACAGGTAAAAAAAATATATATATATATATATATATATATATATATAAGATAAAAAAAACATCTAAAGGGGACCAAACGCTTTGCTAAAAAGAAATGTTTTGAACATTGAATCTTGAATCTTGTTTTCAAACTAAACTGAATCCTACTATGGGAAAAATAACCCTTACTAATTAATACATTTCTCACCTTGCGATTCGCCGTCAGTGCTGTCGTCTGGTAGAATCGTCTGAGAAATTGTGAAGTCTCTTTGTAGCTCTTCGGTTTCTACTCCAGAATCCTGTGTTACTTCACCTTCTTCCTCAGTCCTTACCGTGATGTTATCCTTGTCCCTCACAGACTCTGTGTGCTCCTCCTCTTCTTCCTCTCGTTTCAGGGCCTGTAGTTCCTCTTCATCACAACAGAGCTCCTGAAGAATCTCCTGGTCAGGTCCGAGCTCTTGTAAAGGAGGTGACTCAGACAACACATATTCCTCATCCCATTCAAGAGAGGGGCCATCCAGCTCTTCCACAACCTGAAGACACACAATAACACCAGTCACATGTCATCAGGTGGTGATAAGCTCTACACAAGAACTATGATAAAACTAAGTGGGCTTCCCCAGCCGAGCTTTTGGAGCCTTTGGAACAATATGCATTGTAATACATACAAATAAAGTGGATTGGAAAATAATAAAAGTGAATCAACTCAAGACATGTGGCAAGTTCTAAACATAAGAACATTGTGGGGTAGTCGGTAAACGGCGTTTAATCTCTTGAGATGGGTTCAAGAAGAAGTCAAGATTCAAACTGGCTCACAAACCACACTTGCCGCCTACACACAAAGCTCCAGGCATCTTGTAATGAGACTGTAGAAGTACCCATCTGTGATCTGCAGATTCTCGCAAAAAAAATACAAAATAAAAAAAATAATTTCCGAAGGCTGAATCTAAATCTGTCATGAGTTTTAAAGTCCACATATGCTGAAGCATGTGCAGGCACCAGGCAGTGAAAGCAATTGTTTGATGAGCCTCAATACCTGCTGTAGGTGATCCGGTGTTTGGCTGCTGGCCTCTCTGCTGTCCAGCGGAGCCTTTAGTCGGTCGAGTTCCTCTCGCAACTGCTGCTTCTGGTTCTCTTGTTCTTGTACCCTAAAAGGGCAGAATTCACAAAAAATCCAAAGATCGTCTTTCCCCAACTAAAAACACTAAAATACAACTAATGCACTAAAGAATAATGTGACAAAAACACAATTATTCTGGTTATTGAAAAGCACTGCACATGAGACAATGTTAGTAAAAAGACAAAAGAATCATATCCTGACTCCTGTAATCAAAGCCCATTTGTGAGGTGCCTAAAGATTCTCCTATTACAAAGACCAAACCAGATTTCATAACAGCCTGAAAACATTCTAATAAGCACCATCCCCACAAATGCTCAGTACAAGTCTGAACTGTTCACAAAAGCGAAAGTCGGACATACTATACCCAATCCGCAGGCCCAAGCAGTGTCCCATTGCTCCTTTACCCCAATCTTAGAGCACCACTAGACGGTGCAACCCCTTAACTTCCCTGGCTTCTCACAACAGCCTTTGCCTTTTATTCACAGTACGCTGACTGCCATAGCCTTGAAAACCATGTTATGTCAGATAAGAGACACCAATGAACCAAAAACAGCTTGAGGGGAGTCAACCGGAACAGCCCCTTGACAAATGCTGTTAGAGACATTCACACAGACATGGACTAAATTGGTAAAGCCTTGCTCCATAATCCTTCCACTGCCTAGAATGGGGTGATGTTTCAATCTGAATTTATACTAAAAAAATATATTTTTTAAAAGTGCACTTATATATGCATTAAAATAATTGTTGATTGCAATCTAAAGGCTTCCATAGTCTCTGTTAACTGTATGATCAAGCTGGTGTTTTGTACTACCAATATCCACTGATAAAATCAAAATCTAAGTCTAAATTAAAGGGACAGACAGTTGAATATTCTGTCATTTATTCACCCTCAAGTTGTTCCAAACCTGTATGAATTTCATCAACATCAACTGTTTGGTACCGACATTCTTCAAAATATCTTGTCTTGTGTTCAGCAGAAGAAAGAAATTCATAAAGATTTAGAACAACTTGAGGGTGAGTAAATGATAGAATTTTTGGGTGAACTATCCCCAGTTACTAAATTTATCTTATAGATTAGCACAAATACTCTGAATAATCAAATATGACAGCAATGACTGATCATGAAAACACAAGATTTAATTTCATCCCAGTGGTACCAGACCATGTTGGTAGATCCCAGAAGCATCTTTATCCATTTACAGACATTCACATCACAGTAGAGCTGCACGATTCTGGATAAATTGAGAATAACATTTTTTTTGCTGTGGTTTCAAACAGAGATCACGATTCTACCACGATTCTGAACAGATAACTAAACAAAATAACATGATTTACTAGAGTGAATTATTTATTTTTTTAAATCGAATGATTCGCTCATAAAGACTACACTTGTTTCAGTACGGGATGAATCAGAGTTTTTTTAACGAATCTCTTGAATGAATGATTCAATGACAAATGATTGGCTCACAAAACCAGCAAAATTTTGTGGGCAAAGTCCATTGTCTATAGGTAATAGTGTATGAAGCACATTTCACACAGAAGTCACTTTTAAACCAAGCATCTTTCTGTTTCAAAAATCCAGATCACAAAGATTTCTATTTCTAAGATTTCTAACGGTAAATGTGACTCGTGAATACAGAGAAAAACGAAACTATGATTATGATTTCAACAAACTGTTATCAAATGATAGCTAATAAAAACATCTCTGCTACCGACTCAGTCCACTCACTTGACAGACAAATGCAGGATCTCAGTACGAGAACGTCGCATGTTGCTGGCCATCTTCAGAAGCTCCCTCTCTAGAGAGTCTGTGTACTGGTCCAACTGCTCCAGACTGCGGGTCCAGTCACTCCTCCTCTGCTCAAGCTGCACCTCCAGGCCCTGCAGCAGTTCATAAGATCAACAAAAAAATACAATAGATATACAAAAGTCATTAATACCAGCTAAATCATACCAGCTAAATCATTAGTTTCATCAAAGACCTCTTAAGGAGAGTCGCAGAGTAACTCTGACCCGACACACTGCCCCTGTGCATCGTGGGAATTGGAGTGAGAGAAATATTGGCCTATATAGTTGACCACCGGGGAAGACCGCACGTAATGATGCGGTCCGCTGAATACACACAATAAGAGTGATCATGTCCAGCCAGGCAGTTATGCAATGTGGTAGATAAAGGCTCAGATAAGGGAAAATTAGTACTTGCATAATTTTCCACGAGCCAATGTGTATCTCTATATATAATGGTATCATGATTAGTTATTTACATACTGTATGTGCATAACTTTTGATTTATACTGTCCGATTTGGCTGAAATCCTCTCACCTGTATCTTGAGGTCAGTGTTGGCTTCTTGAGTTTCACTGTTCCGTGTAAGGCCTCTGAATGCTGTGAGGAAGGTCACGCCGACTTCCTTAAACTCCCTCTTCTGGAACGATTCATGTTTGATACACTGTGAACATTCTATATCATTATGGACCAAGATCATACAAAACTGAATTCAGGTGTCTGGTGATGGAGAGCTGGCAAAATTAACCTCAGAATAAATGTGCAGGTGAGGGTTTGCTTTAAAACTGTGTGTGTGTGATGGCTGGTTTCTTTGGTTTACTTTACCAGTCTGCTAGTCAGAGTTTTGAACTCCAGAGACAGCTGCTCCGGAGTCGGGCCTTGGAGGAGCAGAAGAACCTCACGATCTAGAGTCTCATCCAGAGAAGATGTAAAACAGACAGAGGACGACAGATGCTCCAAACCCTACACAAATACACATACACACTTAATGTCAGCAATGTGTAATACATTTGTGTTAATATTCAATTATTAATTATATTATATATTTTTTATATAAATAATATATAATTTATATTTATATTTATTTATTGAATAAAATGCAATGTATTTAATACCATAAATATTCAAACATATAGAGAAAAATAGTTTTTTTTTTTGTTAAGTTATCACCAATTACGATTATGGAATCCTCCACAGCCAAAAAGATAATAAAAAAATAAAAGAAACTTGTGAAATAAAGCACATGTAGACAGACTCATTGTAAAGCCAGAAGTTTGGAGAAAAGCAAAAAGAGGGTGTGGATTACTGAGTGCACACTGTGGCAGTGGAGTGGGAGAGAGTGGGCGGACAGAGAACAGCACATGAGTGGTGGTGGGAGTGGAGAGAAAGAAACACTCCAAATCATGGACTGGACAAAGACCTACAAGGGAATTGCAAACACACACAAAAAACACTACAAACCTCCAGGGGATTCTGTGCCAGTGCCAACTCTGTCTGAAGAGAGCCTGAACTCATCTGATTGAGTCTGTAGGCCACAGAGAGAGAGAGACCTGGGCTGCAAACCCATACACACAGTTAGAGGAACATGTGAAGGAACTGCTGAAGTTTGTATTATGTATCCCACTAATAAGCTCAACTAATCAGCTAATATTTTCTTTGACATGGGTTATGTGCATTTTATATGAGCTCTTACATTGTCATATCAGGCTGCATCATCTGCATTTGACTCTCCAGTTTGTTTTTGTCTGCTCTCAGCAGCTAAAGTAAGCAAAATGAATATACAATTCAATACAACACTCTGGAATAAATTATTTCACTTATACCGGTTATCATATGCACACTAGCTTATCTAGAAATATTTTTGAGGTTTTGAGGTCCCTAAAATGCTTGTGTGTAGAACTACTTTCTTACACCACTGATTCAGCATCAGAGAGAGAGAGAGAGAGAGAGAGAGAGAGAGAGAGAGAGAGAGAGAGAGAGAGAGAGAGAGAGAGAGAGAGAGAGAGAGAGAGAGAGAGAGAGAGAGAGAGAGAGAGAGAGAGAGAGAGAGAGAGAGAGAGAGAGAGAGAGAGAGAGAGAGAGAGAGAGAGAGAGAGAGAGAGAGAAAGAGAGAGAGAGGGAGAGAGAGAGAGGGAGAGAGAGAGAGAGAGAGAGATCACCTCTGTAACTGAGGAATACTCCACAATGGCCACCTTCAGTTCATCTATCTGCTTATTTTTCTGGAGGAGAAAGAGGGCAGTTCTGTTATAATAATGGATAAAAAAAAAAAACATGATTGCAGGTTGTATAAACATACCAAATTAATAATGGTGACACTAACTGATTCTTAGTTATGACTAAAGGAAAGCCTCAATTCTTCTATAAAGTTATTCAAACGATTTAATTTGCCTGTTAAGATTGACGTTTCATTTCAAACTATTGTTTTCGCGATACGCAAGATGGACTGACCTCCTGAATTATCGACTCCTTGTCAGCCAAAATAGCATCAAATGAATGAACTTGGACCTGAGGGTGTAAGAAAGCATTTACCAATGACAGAGCTAAATGCTTATTGTGGCATAAAAGACCAAGCAGGAGTAAGTAAAATAAAAAAAGTGTCTACCTGAAGGTCAGCATTCAGGTCACAGAGGTCACTCATCTTTTTATGAAGCTCCTCTGCCTCCAGTGTGACTTTCATGTTCTTAATGTGGGTTGAAGAAGATATGTGAGGGAAGGAAGACAAATAAAATGGAATTATAGATGAGTGAGGATCATTAAGTGAGACTACTTAGATTAATGTGTAGATGTATAGGGCCATACTTCCTCTTGTAGATCAGCAATCTTGGATATGAGACTCTGGTTTTCCCGTTCCTGTGGGAAACCAGAACAAAGGGTTATATATTATATATATATTGTATTTTATTTCAGACACGTAAATAATGGTCCATATTACAGAAAAAAAGAGACACACATAAAAGCAATACATTTATCACCTGTATAGGCTCATAAGCCAGTGAGACCAGATACTAGAAGAATATCGCACCGAGCTTAGTCCTTAGAGCTTAGTTATAAATGTGTTCATGTTTGTTGTTCTAATAATATATATTGTCAATGTCAATATTACCAGTGTGATAGTGTTCATCTGGCAACCAGATTTGTTTACATTGGATGATTTAATATCCTTGGGTTATGCAATATTACTAGCCAACTAATTAGAAGCATTATCTGTTTGCATTAGTTTATGAAAGTCTCATAACTTGGCTTATTAACATCTGAGCTGCCATCAAGGTGAGAGGGTCTTGTGCCTCACCATCTGCTTTCTTTGAGCTGAGGCCTGAGCTCGACTCTCTTCTGAAGAGGTCAGGCTGAGCTTCATCTCCTCAACTTCCTCTTTAAGCATCTTCTCCTTCTGTAATAACTGCTGCCCCCTGCAGGATCAAAGATAAGGGACGGGAGTGAAGAGGTGAGAATTGATGATGATGAAGGGATTTGAGCTTTCAGAGTTTAAGAGAAGCGAGACAGAGTCAGTACATTTTAGCTTGTGCTTTGAGGTCTTCATTTTCCTCGATGAGTTTCTGGTTGGTGTCTTCCATGTTTTCAACCGCCTGCTTCAGTTTACGAACCTCTTCCTGCAGTTTTTGGTTATTTAGTTGCAGATCTGCCACACAGAAGACCAGATCTGATGTCTCCCTGTACAATACAAACACAAAATAACTCAGAATGCAGATTTAGATTTCTAACTTTTGTATAAATAAGCATTTAAGCATAATCCTTTAAAGATCAAAAGGTTTTTAAGATCATGAAAAGAAAATCGATTCAAGTGTGCCCAAAGTTTTGATTGATACAGTTGATACAGTCTCACAAACAACATGAGCACTACTGTTAACGCTTTATCCGTCACAAACACACAACTCGCACTCCTAAACTTACAGGTCAGCTCTGGAGGCTTCCCCTCCAAATGCTTCTAGACTACCTGAGGTCATATTCAGTAGAGCAGATCTCTTTGCTAAAGGAAAAAAGAGGTGATTGAAACAAACTCATAATAATAATAAAATAAAATGCAACATATGAACAACATGAGCATTCTGATATACTCCTAAGAAGATCTCACCTGATAAACTGTCCCGTAGTTTGAATGATTCCTGTTGGGTGTCATTCTTTGAGTCCGTTCTAAATGAAAAGGGGAAATTTGAGTTGGATTTTATCTCCAGAAAAACTGTCATGGGGAAAATTTAGCAAAGAAAGGCCTTTTGATCAAAACTGATTGTGGATTGATAGCAGACTGGTGAAAATCTGCAATGTGTCTTTGGTGGGGGTGGCAAAATCTACAAAAGGCATACCGCATAAAGTTGTTGGCAAAAACAACTGCTTCCTTTTAACTTACCAAAACATTCAGCAAAATTAACAGGAGGTCAACAACCAGCATATTTCTTGTTTTTTTGTCCTGTGCAATATTTTCCCAACCTTTTTTATCTCTGCTCTATCAATAAGGCTCAAACACCCCTTCATGGACACAAAACCAGAAATGTGCAGTTATATCATTTAACACTACTATTAATATTATTAAAATGGCCATTATTACAGTAATTCACTGCGTATCGTTGTTCTAAAGCATAAGCACGTCTTCATACCCCTGGTTGCGACAGTCATCAATCCACTCCTTCATGATGGCATGGTACGTATCCAGGTCTATGGAGATGTCCTTGTGCTCTGGGTCCAGCATATTGCAGAGCTCTTCTAGGCCGCTGTCCTCTGAACTGCGGCAGGTGGTGTGTCTCAAGAAGTCCACAATGTGCGATACATAAACCTTACCTGCAACAGAGGACTGTGTTACTATGGTTACAGTGGCAAGAGTCAGAGGGTCCTGGGTCTCGTCAGATACCATCCCAGCAAGTAAGTTTGCAAATCAACACCTACTTGTTCTGAGTCACCATGACCGTGTCTCTGAACATATCAATATAAAAGTCTGCTGCTATCGTCGCTTTTAACAGGTTGTAACAAACAAAACAAAAAAACACTTTTCGCATTCATTTACACAGCAAATTGCATCCATGAGAAGAATGGCTGTTCATAAAAAACGCTTTTGTTCTCCTTTAGCTTAGCGGTCTGATCACCACAAACAGCACATCAGGTCAGAGACATCATGAGGAGAGAGCAGGGATTCATTAAGGACAGATCAGAAGGCCTTTGCCTCTAAGTGTGAATGCTGAAAAGCATGAATCTGAATGAGTCAATGTCCTTAGATGCTCTTAGTGGTTACTTTAGTTTAACCAAACAAAACCACTGGCATTGTAATGTTATTCCTCAGCAGGTTGTAAAGCTGACTAATATCTGAGAAACAGGAGGGAGCAGTTAAAGTCCACTAAACATCAAAACATGATTGTCCTCAATGCACAATTCTGGTATTTATGTGGACACATTAGTGAAATTTCATGTGCAAAAAAATGATCCATTGTCAATAGTATAGCGACTAACTTGAACCTGCTTTAAAATCTCACGCACAAATCTTTAGCCCTCATGCAAAATTCATGATCATGTGGATTCCTACTGAAATTACTAGATATGGTATAGATATTACTAAAACTTCACAGAACAAAGGTAAATGTAGCTTATTGAAAGCGCAAGAACTTTTATTCCGTAATGATTTTAATTTACATTTCTGTTGAAATCACTTAAGTCCCCCTGTGGTGATTTTAATATGCTTTAAGACTAACCATGTACAAATTCATAAGTCAACACCATTGCTGAGTTTTTTCTCTTTAAAACTGCAGTGAACCAAAGACAGTCTCAAAAATGCGGTTTGAAATCGCTGGTGTTTCTGACTCAGTGAAACCAATCACGTCAATGAGTGATAGTCAGAGTGGATCTCAGAGCTGATGTGAGGTGGGGCTAATTTGCATATTCATAGAACCGCATACTAAGAGTTACATTCAAGCTATTTTAAGGCATGAAGATATTTTTTTCAATTATTTTGGTGATCAAAGATGAGTTTTAAGGGATACAAATTATTAACTACAGGTGGACTTTAAGCTGTGTGGGCTATTGGATTATATTAAACAACAGCAAGATAACTATTTAGGCAAAGTTGAGCAAACTTGCATTGAAGCTTGTAACAAATAACAATCAACATTCAATCAATTCCAGACGGAAACTGGAAAACGGAAACTGAAAAAACAGTACTAAACAGTCCCAAACAGATGTAAATACCTCTGCATTGTGTGTCACAGGCCTGAAAAATGGTGTCCAACAGGTCTTCCTCGCATATCAAACTGACCTCAGCCATGCTCTCCTTCTTGGGCTCAGAGGGAAACAGAGATCCTGTTCAAAACCAATGAAAAGACAAAAAAACAGTTACCGCTATTAACAAAACATTTACGACATTAAAAAGAGAACTAAAAAAAGAGGTGATTCATTACCCTCGCCCAGTGAAAGTCTCTTGACCACAAGGGCCGGGTAGGTCAGTTCACTGTCCATGTTAGAAATATCTGAAGTGAAGTTCAGGTTATACGATAACAAGCCGGGATTTGGGATCTTCGAAGTCTTCACCTCCGTGTCGGGCCCCACTAGCTGGGTTTGTGTGGAGTAGCGTGGGGTAAAGTTGAAATAATTGTCCCCAGTCTGGCCTGCTGGTGTGGAGCAGTTGCGCCGAAATGGCCGGCTGTACGTTGCTGTGGTTCTCCTCTCCCCAAGCGTGCTGGTGATGGTATAGGTGGCATTGGCAGGGGTGATGGGAGCACGAGGGGTGTTGGAGGAAGACCCCGGTCCGGGGGAAGTTGTGGGGGTCAGCATGTCCGCAGGGGAATCGCAGTCAGTCTCTCCGTCTGGTCGGACAGTACGTTTCTTCAGGATGGCCTCCAGGTTTAGGCGCAGCCCCGAGTGAGGGCTGTCGTAGCTGCTAGACTGAAACTTAGGAATTTGAAAGGGTGAGTTAACCTCTTGGTCTCGCCGCTGGATGGTCTGTAGCTTGCGGCAGATGCTGTCCACGGGGTTGTGCCGTCTCGGGGTCACTCCAACATCCATTTTGGAGTGGGAAAGGAGAGAAAGCCTCAACCTACAGGAGCGACATGAGTTAATTAGTTCAAAGCTTAAAACAGAGTGAATAGTATTTGGCAGGTCATGTGATCTCAAAATGGCTATATATAGTTTAATACGTCAATCACGTCCACACAGATAGATAGATAGATAGATAGATAGATAGATAGATAGATAGATAGATAGATAGATAGATAGATAGATAGATAGATAGATAGATAGATAGGATACAAAACATAAAAGATTGTTAATAAACTGATTTATGAATGCATCGTTAGAATATACAATACAAATGTTTCATACATTTTAAACGGTCACTGCGTTATTTGTTTTTTTATGGGTGACGTGACAACTAAGTTACGTCTTAATGTGGTAAAAAAAAAACGGCCATAAGTAAAAACCTAACACACTTATCTTAAAATATTGCCCAAGTATGATCTCGTGTATAAAAAGATAACTATCAAAAACAGAAAAGCAAAAAAAGCAAACCAACCTGTCAGAATCCGTCTAGCAGCTAATGGGGAATCCAAACGCAACGCAAAACGTTTTTGTCACTTTTAAGGTGAAAATAAAGGCCACCTTCAATTTCATGTGGTGTCTCTGTTATCTTTTGAGGACATTTATACGGGACAAGCTAATATTGGAAAGCTACTGTTGGAAAAACAAACACACCTGAATCTGTTCAAACGTTGCCGCCGCGGTCGGTTCACAAATAAGTGCGTCAGAAGCGTCACACAGCTGATCGAAGGCCGTATTAAAATCTGCGGCGCACTGACACCTTGCGTCCAATGATGGAACTGCAACTGACAGAGGCTGAATAACAGAGCATTGATTCCTCATATTTTCATTAATGGGCCTATTATTACAAATGTTATCAAATAAACGCAATTTAACGTATGCTATATAAAGATCTCCGGTAAAAAAAAAAAAAAAAAAAAAAAAAATGTGACCATGTTCATATATTATAGATATAACAAAATGAGTGTGCCTTTATTAAAAATTTAGAATCCATAAACACATAACGTAAGATCTCCAGAAAAAAAATATGTTGTGACCACGTGCATATGGTATAGATGTAATAAAATTAGACCTATGGAAACCTATTGCAATTGAGTGCCTTGGGAGATCATTTAAAAAGGCACCCTTTACCCCAGGGGGCTTCAGTAGGCTACCCTATCCTGTGCCTGTGTGCCGTATTTAATATATAAAACTGAAATTTTTATGTTTAAATAAATTAACGTCAATGTTAATTTCCAACTACCAATAATTTCCCACATTTTCAACCAAAATGTTTTTTTCTCCATTCACACAATCAATTATAATGATGGCACATAGCCTACGTGCATTTCTATATATATATATATATATATATATATATATATATATATATATATATATATATATATATATATATATATATATATATATATATATATATATATATTTTTTTTTTTTTTTTTTTTTTTACATGCTCTGTTTGTTTTGACACACTGGCTTTGATATGGTGTGATCTGTAAGAGGTTTACAGACGGCGCACATTCATCATGGCGAGCGTTGCATCAGCCACGAGCGCACCATCATCTCATTCTTACAAGGTAAAGGAGCGCGCGTCACATTCATTCGCGTTTCAACCTTTATGTGTTTGATGTCTAAACCCTGTCATATTTTACATACAACCACCGCTGCGTATGACCACCGCTGCGAAAATGCACGCTCGGTGGTCATGCGTGTACGTTAAACAAGAGATTAACAAAGTCTCTCTGTCTTTCGCATTTTCAACGCATTATTCTGCAGTGCATTGTATTGAAATAAATAACAACGCAGGGATATATTCTGTTATATAGAAAATATGTAATGTTATATAACGTAGCCTATGTAGCCTATTTTCTCTACTTATGCATGTTCGGTTACGCGCATGATGCCGTAGTCTATTGATACGCATACGTCACTGGACTAGGCGAATAACATGGGGAAGCAAAGTCCCCTGTAAGTTTTTTTTTTGTGTCAAATATAAAAATATGTTCCAGTTACATGATGTAAAGGCACGTAGGCCTACCTTAAGCTATCAACAAGAAGCTATTCATATTTTTGTATTAATAGGCCTATATTATGTAATTTTTTGTTTGAGTTTTATTTTTGTGCTTATATAAATATTGTAGGCCTATATTAAATTATTTTTTTATTTTTTACCGTGGTTGATATATAAAAACTCTTTCAAGCACTTTTATATGTTAATTGTTCATTGGCTATTGTTTTTAACGGTCGCCTAAAGGTTGCGTTCTTTTCAGACCATTAAGCAACCGTAAACATTGCAAGTGAAGGACACATGGAGGTGCGCCTTTGATTCAGTCCATCTGATTGGTCACTAAAAACGGTTCACTCACACAGATAATTTTTATTTTTCAAGCCACTTTGAGTTCATTCATTTCATGACCGAACGTGATGTCTGAGTGGGTGAGTTCATCTGGAGTGTAAAATATACTTCAGCTTAGGCTAAGGTAATATTTTGGTGGAGATTTTACTGGAGCAGGGGTCTATTTTAAAAATTAAAATTATTGCTTTTGCTATTTACAGTTTCATTTAGACCTCCAAAGTAAAAGGTAATATTTAGCCAGGTCATCATGACTTCTAACTTTATTATTACACTTAAGCATTATTTTGGATAATTTGGGCTAATTAACTTTAAGTTAGTTAAGTAAGTTAAGTAATGAAACGGAATGCATTCTTGCTCAATACATTTCAAAGGCAAAAATTATACTTTTTAGGATACCTTCGTTTAGACCTCCAAAGTACAAAGTCTATTTTTACAGCTCACCATGAACATTGAGATTACTCCATGCTCACAGCTTTTTTAAAGCAAATGACACTTTGTATTTTGACAAAACGACGCTTCATCCTTGTGAGGAAACGTCTTATTCACGCAGTCTTTAATCTAAAGAAGTTATAATTATGCCTGTTGCTGAAGACTGGGTTTGCAATTTTACTATAAACAGCTATACTAAATATAAAGGTCTCGGTTTCAGTTTCAGGACAGAGGTCAGGACATTTTTGGCGTCTTGACTTCTTCAGTCTGTTTTCCAAGCTTTTTAGTTTTACTTAAGTATGTATGTTTTTAGCTGGATATTTAGATTTTTAAATAGAATTACATTTTGATGTAAGTATATGTAATTATCCATACTTATATATAATTCATCAGTTGTTTTTATATCTCAGCTCTTATCAGATATATGTAGTAGTATGCATCACATGCATTCTCAATTATAATAAGACATGAAGATGACTCAGTTAATCTTAAGAATTATATGATATACTAGATATTTTGTAAGGGCATGGAAATGAAAGACCAACGTTGATCATTCTGGTTTAGAGAAGCCCTCAACAATATTAAATTAAATCAGTGAAGAGCTTCAGCACTGAAATTAACATTCCTTTACTTTTTTAAGGCATTCCTTTACTTTTAAGGCAGGCTAAAGTGCCAGAAATGTATCAGATTGGAAATTAAATAATCTGATTGCATATTCCAGCTTCAACTGCTTATGCTTGTTATATTTTAATTCATGTTGAATGTTTGTTTCCTTTTAGGAGCTTGAGAATAATGTGGCAGACAATGCCTCTAGCTTTAAGGTATGTAATACACATATTACAGATACTGTAAAATACAGCACTTGCCTTTAACATGGTGTCCAGTGGCTTCATTCTGATGTTTGATTGATACTCTACACAGTTAGAAACTCTCCTCCTCAGTCAAATCTTGATTCCTCAGATAAATCCACTTTTGTTCTGGTTTTATGGTCGTATCAGTGTCCAAATACTGTTTCTAAAATATTCTCAACATAGCAAAAGAGCATTTTGAGTCCGAGTGTCCTGAGTTGAATTGTGGACAGACCTCTTTCATATATGGCATATTTTGGCTTTCATGACTCCAAAATGTGACCTTGGACCCCTCTTTTTGGCAGTTAGCAGAAGGGCCCTTGCTCTTCCAAGAGGTCCCGTGCTGAGTAAAACAGAATCCAGTCTCTCAGATCACTGTAAGCCCTGTCAATCAAGCTTGGCTTGCCTTTGGACATGCCCTCTGTCTCTACCTTTCTCTGACTCAGGTGGTGATTAAGGTCTTTTCAACACATGCTAAATCACACCATTGCCTTAAAGACAACATGGAATTGTCTGATATCTGCAATCATGCCTCAGGCTCACTAGGAGTCATTTATGGATGAGAGAATATCTCATATTAAAACAGTCTATAACTTCGGGTCAGTTTTTTCTCTACGTTACAATGAATGGGGAGTGAAGATTCCAAGCTTTCAAAATGTGCCATATTTTAAACTCTTTAAAGTCATATAATAGCTGTGTGTGTGGAAATTTAAGTCAGTGAGTTGAACTTGAACAAATCATTCAGTCCAGATCAGTTGATTTAATGAAAGTCCAAATCAGGCATTTATAGGGCACACTTGAAATATACTGTATGATACTGACATATGTGCATCCTTGCTCCAGTCCCTATTCATTGTTATTGCTTGGGATAGAGCAACAAGTACATTCTGCAAAATTTCTCTTTTTTGTGTGTTTAAGAGAAGAATTAATTTATTGAAGTGCTCGAAAAAAATATGAGATTGGTGGAAATTTATGTTTCAATGCAATTTGTGTTTAACACTGCACTCACTTTGTTCACAAAAGCCAAAGAGTTTTTCGCAATCTCTTATTATTTCCATCACTAGTTCTGCTCACTTGGAAAAGTTTTGCAAGCGAACACAAAAGTGAACCCAAATTTTTCGAGAAAAAGCTAAAGTTTTGCAAGTGAACCGAAAGGCATTGAAATATAATTCTGTCCTCCAATCTCGTATCTTTTCCATCATCATGTCCTCATTGGGGCTCTGTATGATGGATCGCACTGACATTTTTGGGCGGACTATTCCTTTGAGATACAGTGCATGCTCTTAATTGAATCATTTCAAGAGCATATAGCATTAGTTGAATATCAGATGTCATTAAACAGAAATAAGTGTTTGTCTATTGATGAGGATAATCGCATTTAAGCCTCTTGAAGGGACTGAGGACTGTAGCGGATGAGGTCACAAGGCACTGAAGGCGGTGAATTGATGATGGCCACACTACAGCTCTCACTACAGTGTAACCTACACAAAATGATAGATTTTCAAGAAAGCAATGTGTCTTATCATTCTACGTAAAAGTACTAATTAGTATAGACCTGAAAACACTGTCATCGATGACAATAATAGCACTTCTGTTGACTGCCTCATGATTGCTCTCGAGACTCAGCTGAGATTACAGACGGTTGTTCAATTGGATCTAGCATATTTATAGTCAGGTACTCACAAAGCACTCATACACTGAGGTGTCAGACAGCACAGTCTTCATATTACCACTGATTTACGAGTCAGCACCTTGAAAAGGAAGCACTTCAGATATGCATTGTCTCAAGAGCTGATATTATTTTAATTGATAGTCCATGAATTGTACAGATGTCCAAAACTGCAGGCCAATACAGCAACCCCAAAAAGTATTTGGACACTTTAGAAACACTTAAAAATGAAATGTCTTTGCATTACATGCAAGTATAATGTGCAGATGCCGATAGTTAGATAGATCTAAGTTTAGGTCTACTGTAGATTGCTGCCTGTGCTGTGGACAGTCTCAGTTAAACAAACACAACAGTGTGGCGCACCTTTCCACCATAATCCTGGATTACAGAGGGCTGCTGAAGGAACATGTAATCTGTGAGAGTGTCTAATCTCAGGGTTTTGAGTGCATTTCTGTCAGGGAGAGAGATCCATAGAAATAGATAGAGGGATAGTTTTCACAGACTGACCCTATTCTGTGTCTGCACAAAGGTCTTGGTTGGTGTATTATGTCATCTGATGCTGATTATTTTTGGCCGCATTCTGTTTAGGCCGCAGACACAGTGACACAGTTAGCAAAGACCCATAAGCCAAAACCTGACCTAAATGGCCTGATGTTTGGGACTGTTTTCACTGATCACATGCTGACCATCGAGTGGAGTCTTGAGGAAGGCTGGCAAAAGCCGCATATCCAGCCTTTTGGGAACCTGTCCATACATCCAGGCTGTTCTGCCTTGCATTACGCTATACAGGTGTGTCCTCGCCATCTGTGTGGTTGGTTAGACATCAAATAAAATCATTTGACTTCCATGGCTATTATAGATTTATGATTTATGTTAAAATGTAAATGTGTACTGTGTGCAGCTTTTTGAGGGTATGAAGGCGTACCGGGGGCCAGATAACAAAGTGCGTCTCTTCAGACCCATGATGAACATGAAGCGGATGCAGAAGTCCGCCCACAGGGCCTGTCTGCCTGTAAGATCGACATCTCTCCCCTCACATTCAGGATATAATTAGGATAGCGACACTAAACTGCAGTTCTGTTTCTCATTTTCTTTGTTTATCTGTAGAGTTTTGATGGTGCAGAGTTGTTGGAGTGCATCAGGAAGTTGGTGGAGGTGGATCAGGACTGGGTTCCTCACTCAGACTCTGCCAGTTTGTACATCCGTCCCACCTTCCTGGGCACAGAGGTTATAGCTACACAAAACCACCATTCTTGCAATAAACTCATTATTTTCAGATTTTCATTTCTAGTATATTTTATAAATATACTAAGGTCTGAACATGCATTTATGATTTGTTCCATTTATAATGGCGTTTAAAAGGAAAAGTGTTATGTTTACAACTTACAAAAGTATTTTAATGTAATATAATAATTTATTGAATATTATGATTTTATCATTTTAACTGGCAATAAAAGCTGGTAATTTAGTGTAATATTATACTGTAATATTATACTCCAAAATATGTTCATAGATATAAATCTTGGGGTAGTAACGCATTACAAGTAACTTGAGTTACGTAATCAGATGACTTTTTTTCAAGTAACTAGTAAAGTTTACAACAAAATATCGGAGTTATTTTTTAAATAAGTAACGCAAGTTACTTTGTTTTCCCATTATTGACTGAGAGCTCTCTTGTCCCCATGTTGAGAAAAATCAGGAGTAACGTAACTCTAACTAAGTAACACGATTAATTACTTTTTAAGGGAGTAATGCAATATTGTAATGCATTACTTTTCAAAGTAACTTTCCCTAACACTGAATCCATGACAGCTATAAATTCAAAAATCTATACTTTTGCATTACATGAACACATGAAGGCTTGTAACCAATATTCTCGTTACATATGCATGTGTGAACAGCCCACCCTTGGTGTGAAGAAGCCCTCCAGTGCATTGCTGTTCGTCATCCTCAGTCCTGTGGGCTCTTACTTCAGCACAGGAGCTAAACCAGTGTCTTTGTGGGCCGACTCTAAATACATCCGAGCTTGGAGAGGAGGGACAGGAGACTGCAAGATGGGAGGGTAAGCAACTCAGCAAGAGATATTTCACTGTGTTTGTTTGTGTGTCTACATGACTCAGTATTTTACTACAAAACACTCATTCATAAATGAATGAGGAGCATTGTTGCACTGGCACGTACTCACCCTTGATCCAAATCCTGCAAGCTTGGTTTAATTTTGAAAGCCTCATAGTAAACTTTCGGATTTGTGTGTGCTAACGTTTTAAGTCTGTGATATTTGGCTCACGTGGCTCAAAACTTCTCACATGAGAGCAGAACTACAGTAGCTTTAGCAATGCAGCCAGTGCTTTAACAGCCTCTGAAGGGAGGATGATGCAACAGGGCAATGGGGTTTTGCAAGGTGAAGATCTCTGATTGCGAAGAAGATGCAATGTGTGAAACCTGCATTTTTTTAGGAACTATGGAGCATCTATCTATGCCCAGTATGAGGCAGTGGATTACGGCTGTCAGCAGGTTCTGTGGCTGTATGGGGACAACCATCAGATCACAGAGGTCGGCACCATGAACCTTTTCCTCTACTGGATCAATGAGAAAGGAGGTGATGACAGTTGATAATCAAACATTTGTGAAAAGTTACTCTTTCACTCTAAGTTTTGATAGATTGTTTATGTATATTTGCTTTAACAGGCAATATAGTATGTGGAAGTCAAAGTATATAGAGCTCAATGTAAATTTGCAGGACCTTCAAAAGGCTACAAATCAATAATGATTTATATTCTCATTCTCTGGCTTGGTGCAGATCACTAAAGACCTCTAGTGGTCAAAAGGAAAGCCATGTCTTTATAAGAGACGTTTAGGATGAAAAACCTATGGATTTTTTTTCTTTCCAGAGGAGGAGCTCGCAACACCACCTCTAGATGGCATAATTCTGCCAGGCATTACACGGCAAAGCATCCTAGAACTTGCTCGCAAATGGGTAAAAACTGTTAAAACCATACTGTCAGATACAAAATGTGCAAAAAATGTATATTCAAGGGTACAACAGCTTGTCACTGGGGTGGGGAATTACCTTTGTACCTTATCTACCATTAAAATGTGCATATTAGTATCTTAGACTAGTAATATACCCTACTATGAACCTTTTAGGGGTAAATAAAAGGTAATACGGTATGAAGTTGATAAGGCGCAAAAATAAGCTATAAAGTTGTCTCTTTAAGGGTACTGCACCAGTGAAATGCTGTTGTACCGCTAAAGGGGTCACAGCCATAATTGGAGAGTTGTGAGGATCTAAGCACAGCATCACTTTATTCACTATTTAATCAAAACAACCAGCACACAGGAGAACAGGACTAACACAACCTACTTAACATAGACGCGAACAGACAAAAACCATCTGAGGGTTATTTATACACAGGTTAAGGGAAGGGAGAAAACAAGGAGCTGGTGGAATTAATCAGTTAACAAATGAGTAACCATAGAAACAAATGGGAACATACATAGAAACCAAGACAAGAACTAACACATGAAAAATAGAATCATGTGACGAAAGTTAACATTTTTGCATACATTTTTTTTCTTTTTTGTGTGTTTGTCTTGCATATGCTTGGTTCAAATTGTTTGTTTTTCATTTTTGTGAACAGGGTGAGTTTAAAGTGTCCGAGCGCTATTTGACCATGGCCGATCTTCAGCAGGCTTTGGTGGAAAACCGAGTGAGGGAGATGTTTGGTTCTGGAACAGCTTGTGTCGTTAGTCCAGTTGGCAGGATCTTATATCAGGGAGAGGTGAGTTTAGTTTGTTTTGGCTGGAAAGAGCACCGCACGATAGGTCATTATCAAAATATGTAGGCGAATGAACAGATATCCACTTCTGGGTCAAAAACTTGGCCAATGTTTTGTTTTACTTTTTTTCAATTAGATTTTCCACATGTTTTTCTTACACTAATCTCCTGCCCATTAGAATCTACATATTCCATGTGAGGGAAGCCTCCCTCCACTTGCCTGCAGACTGTTAAATGAGCTCACAGATATTCAGGTAAGACACCAAACAAACACACACATACACACACACTACAATGTTTTATAGCCCAATATAATGTACAGTGCTTAGCATAAGTGAACACACCCATGCTAAAGTTGACTAAAAAGAGGAATCATCTTTTGGAAATTGATCTTAATGCCTTAATTTAAAAAACGAGGAAAAATCCAACCTTTAAGGACACCAATTTTCTTTGTGAATGAATAATGTATCGTAAATAAATAAATGTTCTTCCTTAAAGAGATTGGCATGGTACTTTCCATAAGATCATCTCTCAATACAAATCAAACCAGGTATTAGGCTAACTGAAATAAAGCCATGCCAATCTTTAGGTATGGTGAAGGGTATGTGATGATGTGGGGCTATTTTAATTCCAAAGGCCAAGGGAACTTTATCAGGATGCATAGTATCCTGGATCCATGAAATAACTGGCTAAAATATTTAAAAATACCAATCTTCCTGCCTCTATGGGAATTTAACATAGGGGTGTCCTGACTTATGCACCCTGTATTTTAAGGAAGACCATTTATTTATTGTCGATACATTATTCATTCACAAAAGAAAATTGGTGTCTTTAAAGGTTGGATTTTCCTCATTTTTTAAATAAAGGCATTAAGATCAATTTCCAAAAGATGATTTTTTTATTCATCTTTTTAGTCAACTTTAGCATGGGTGTGTTCACTTATGCTAAGCACTGTATGTGTCATTTGTAACAGTATACTATTTAGTAATCAATATTGTAATCAATATTGCACAAGTAAAGCATATCTCCTCTCTGGTTATGTCTTGAGCTGCATGGTTGATAACACTTTCTTCAACTTAGCTTAATGACCTCAGTGTATGTGCACTTAAAAGCTAAATAAATAAATAAAAACCAATGAAATAGAAATAAAGCAAAATAGATTTTCATTCAGTGTTATATTAACTGGGAAACAAATACATTCATACTTGGTTAGTTTAGATATTGTGTCTTTTCAATTACAGGAATTTAATTATTTTACTGCCATGCATGGGGATATTTTGTTTAGATTTTTCCTAGTTTGCAGTTCGTTCATTCATTCATTCATTCATTCATTCATTCATTCATTCATTCATTCATTCATTCATTCATTCATTCATTCATTCATTCATTCATTCATTCATTCATTCATTCATTCATTCATTCAGCTTAATATACCTGGTAATATATAATATCAAGTTAATCAAGTTTTTAATTTAATGTATTCTCGCAAACAACTCTTAACAAGAATAATAATTTAAAAAAATATTCTTATTATATACCCCCAACCCAACCCACGTGGGACGGATAGAATTATGAGGTTTTGGGTGTGTTATTTTGTTTTCATCGTTATAACATATTTGCCTCGTTGCAGTATGGACGGACCCCCAGTGACTGGTCTTGTGTCGTATAAAGGAACCTCACTGTTGTCAACGTACACAAGCTCTTCAACACATTTTAAAACATGCACATTATACAACAAAAGCTTTATTTGTGGATACATGGAATAATTACCTGCCACGTAGATGTATTTTTTGTTTTGAAAAAAGTTTACCAGCTAACTAAAATCTAGACTAGCAATAATGTGTTGCTCTTTATCAGACTACACCACTCAGATGCCTCTATATGGTCACATTTACTCAATACAGTTTATTCTAATAATCAGTAATCAGCAAATCACAGTTCGTGACCAGCTGTTTCATTAATAATATAGCTGAGGTGTATGAGATTTCCTCACTGTGTAGTTTATTGATGCTGTTGATAATATGATAATATGCCATTTCTGTCGTATTGCACAAAGCTCTTTAAGTTTCTGAAAGACATTTATAGATATTTTAAGGAAGTATGTTTTTGTGGTAGAACTTTATTTTTAAAGAAATTTCAATGTTTAATGTATACCACCAAGAAATGTTTATGTTGTAACGTTTAATTGTAGCTGATAATAGTGATTATTACAGCTATTGTGTTTAAAACTCTTCCATCCATGTGCACAAACTTAGAGTTGCATTATATTTGATGGAGAACATTTTTGCACTCAAAAAAGGGAACCTTAAAATCCACATTAAATTTGTTTGTAGATGCTTGTATGATCAAACAAAGTGATCCCTCATTTAATATGAAATATAAATAAGATTTTAACAGTTACATAAGCACAAATAAATTAAATGATAGACATTCAGAGATGTGTAATAGATATAGTATTGAGTTTTTTGTGATGTGATACCAGGAATATAGATATATTGTACTCAATCTTTTGATCGAGATATACTTAAAAGTATAATTATGTATTTAAAGTATACTTGGCTTGAAGTTGTGTTAACTCTTTTGATCGAGTAGCCTATTAAATATACTTTTTTTACATAGGTTTTCATATACTGTCTTATGCAACTTACATGGTTTGAAAATATTGATTAGAATATTGATATAAAACAGATATGTTTCTAATTCTGCCTATCTGAATTTTTGTGTAGGCTAGTCCGCTGGTTGTGTACAACATAGGAATTTACTTTAATTCTACTTTACTCTTTCTCCACCATTGACTGAATTTTCCAGCTATCCATGTTTTCACTGTTATACGGTAGGGGGCGCTATGACACATCTTCTAGTACAGAATCTCCGGATCAAAACACAGGAGAAGAAGAAGCTGAAACAAGTGATAGAAGATTGCTCACTCAAATGTAATATAACGTGATAATCAAACATTAAACAGCGTGTAAATCAAAACTGCTTAATGTTACCACATGAAATGAAGCGTAACCCATGAAGAGAAAACGACTGTGAAGCTTTGGGGGTGTTGGACTCGATCTACTCCATCTGTGTTTTGATCATCGTTCTGAATCTGAATCTGAATCTATATAAAATAATATATAAATAGTAAACTATAAGTATAATGGCATGTTCACTTAAAGAAAACTTACAAGTTGACTAAACTAGTAGTTACTGAGAGTAGTTACACTTCAGTGTGTAGCCTACTTTCATAAATAAAAAATGTAGCCTACTACTTGTATTAAAATAGTAAACAACTAGTTATAAGTTCACTTGTATGCATTACAAATGAGAAACCTAGTTGTGTAGGCTACTTTTACAGTTGTGTAAGTTTACTGTTACACTTACAGTAGCTACACTTAAAACGTATACTTTTATATACCAAAAGTGGGCCAATTTAGTCCCAAGCAGTATTGAAATAGTGCACTTACAAGTTTACTACAAGTACACATTGATATTAGCCTGGGTGCCAGCCCGAACCCCGCCCACAACATTTTTTGATCGGGAAGTTCCAAGTACTCCTCGCTGCAGACTGTAGCGCGGTGACGTCACGTATATACAATACGTCACGTACGTACGTCACGTATGTGTTACCACGCATGCGCCATATCGCGGCGACAGCGCATGCGCGTTACGCGGTTACGTCACGTGTTTTGACGTCCCGCGTCAATTTGACATAATATTTAACAAAAATGTTAATGTATTAAAAAACTCTAAGGTAATAATGAAAGCAGCAAAAAGAAGTAAAACACACATCCATAGTTTTAACTATGCCTGATTTAAGGTAAACTTATGAGAAATTTTAGAATGTATTATTGTGTAATATCTGTGTAGTATTTTATTTAAAGTTTATTTTTACATTCTATTGAATTGAATGCCTTTATTGTCATTGTACTTTACAATACAACGAAATTGGTAACACTCTCCACTGGTGTATACAATAAATACATTTAAATAATCCTTACAGTACATAAAATAATATATATAAATAAAACAAACATAAAAACAGTATAAAGTTGAATTAAAACAGTGCATTTGGAAAGAAGCTATTTTTGAATCTGGTGGTGCTGGATTGTATAGACCTATAACGCCTACCAGAAGGCAACAGTTGAAACAAAAGGTGACCTGGATGAGTATTGTCCTTGATGATGTTTTTGGCTCTTGAGAGAGTGCGACGAAGTGCAATGTCTGACAAAGATGGTAAAGGGCATCCTATAATGTTTTCTGCAGTCTTGATGATTCTCTGCAGAGCCTTTTTGTTGGCAGTAGAACACCCAGCAAACCACACAGAGATGCAATATGAAAGAATGCTCTCAATGGTGGATTTATAAAAGGACACCAGCAGCCTTAGATTCATTCTGTCTTTTATTGCACTTCACTTTGTAAATTACAAAATTACTGTAAACACTGATGGCACCTTATATATTTCTTATTTTAATCATTCCCCTTTAATAGTTAATAATTGTTTATTTTTGTGCATTATATAGGCTATCATAAAACATTTATTCCAATAAAGTAGTTTGAAGTTAAACAGCACATTGTCAATCTCTGTATCCGATATTATGCATGCCAACTCAAAAAAAAACTCATAACAGTCATAACTTTTATTTCAAAACAAAGATAATTGTGTAAAAGAAATATGTACAAATACAGATAATCACATACATCTGTACACACACAGACAGACAGACACACACAAGCACAGAGACAGACACGCACACAGAGACACACACACACACACACACACACAGAGAGAGAGAGAGAGACAGACAGACACACTACTCAGCTTGAAATTCCCCTCCATCATTGAAAAAACAATCAACTGAGCATAGCCCTCAACCTCCTTATCAGAATAAAATCAACGCAGGACTCCCCTTCTGCCATCACCCACACACCCAGCCCCAGGTGGGCAGTCCTTGTATATTGCAGTGCAAGCACAGAGTTAACGAGTAGGGCACCCGGAACTCTTGCTTGTATTGCTGGAAAATGTACTCCAGTTCACAACACCTAATTTAGATAAAATACAGAACAAACAATATGAATCATTTTGAAGAAAGGCATTAATACAGTACAGAGTCGTCATACAAGGAATATATATATATATATATCATTTTTTTAAACAAAGTTATTGGCTTTGTCTGTAAAGTACCTAAGTACCTAAGAGACTTTAACATAAACTAGTTAAAAAAAAAAAAGTTATGCTGTCTAAATAATAAAAACAACTAAGGAGAATCACAATGAATCTTATTTGAGCAAAATACAATGTTCAACTTCATTACTTTAATTAATTTCACCACAAATGTATTTAACATAACTTACGTACTGTAAGTGTACTACATTCACGAATGTAACTTTTACAGTACGATCTGATACTGAGGAACAACATTTCTTTTGCAATGGATGGAACAATCAACTACATTACTTACATAAGTCTTTCTGCTCTATTTGAAGACATCTTTCAAACCTTAATTTGTTTAAAGGCGAATTAAGACTTATACATATCATTTTAAGACTCGCTGAAACTCGCTGAAGTCATTTTGATAATATGAGATCATAAAACATAACATTTTTTGTAAAATCTAAAACATTTCTGATGCGCTCTATGGAATCTCTTACAATTAAAAGCCGTTAACACAAAAGAACAATTGTTAAAACAGCATAAATAATCCTTATTGACTTACTGCCATCGAATCCATCGCCGGAAGTGATTGTAATGAACTGCGCGTGCGCAAATGCGTATAATTTGCGCGTGCGCACATGCGTCTACTTTGCGCATGCGTGGTAACACATACGTGACGTACATACGTGACGTGTATACGTGATGTCACCGCGCTACAGTCTGCAGCGAGGGGTACCTCGGAAGTTCGGTCGTCGGGCCAATCAAATTGCCAGGGCGGGCTTTATACGATGATGGACAGATGATCTGCAGGGACGTAATCCTCACGTTATCAAAGAGTGCTTGGGTTGAACTGGTTTCCCTCAGAGATGACTGCCGCTGGAGAACTGAGATGTAGAGATTCCGCTATCGCGTCCGTTGTAAAAGAAATCGACAGCGCATTCATTTTAAAAGACGAACAGAGAACTGCAATCAAGGCATTTGTCGATCGGAAAGATGTGTTTGCCGTCCTTCCTATGGGATTCGGCAAAAGTTTAATTTATCAGCTGGCTCCGATGGTAACTAAGAAGATGGGACGCAATGAAAACCCTGTGGTCGTTGTGGTTTCTCCTTTGGTCGCACTCATAGAGGACCAAGTAAAAGAAGCAACACTCGTTATTTTACTTCTTACAGCGTGCGTGCATTTGAGTTCTGTAGTTGACAACTGTGCTATGCAAAGTAGTTGACTTACTGCGTTGCTCTCATTGGTTGTAGGTCTATCCAATTGAGTGCAGAGTTTTTTTTTTCCTGGTTCGGTTAAGGCACGCCTCATAATCAAAGCCCAATGAAGCAGCAGACTCACATTCTGACTAGAATATGAGTAGGACGAAGTCAGGCTACATTGATATTAGTAAACACATAAAGTATACTTAAAAATATACTTGAACATTACTTAAGTAGGCTAGCCTATACTTCATAAAATTAACTTGAAGGATACTTCTTTTTCGTAAGGGCAATCACACTTGTTTTTGCTATACTTTGTCTTGTGAACACACTTTACACACATTCATCATTATTTAACATGCCCTATAGTTACCTTAGACTTCATTAATGCCTCTCTTCCTCATACATACACACAACATGAAATTAAAATAATATATCCTAAAATAAAATAAAACTCTCCTCCTTTTAAATTGCCTTTAATCGCTATAATCGATATATAAATGAAGTGTCCTGGACTTGGTTGAGGGTTTGATTAGAAAATGTGCGTGGCTTAGATGTCTGGATATTGTCTCTAATTGGCTTTTAATGTTTATTTTGTAACGTTTTTTTCCAAGTAAATGGGTATTAAAATTGATCAGTGACATTATTCAGGTCTAAATCATTAGACCACTGATGTAGTAGCAAAAAAGAAGGCATTGCATTGTGTTTTCATCCTTTTTTCTCTTTGTTTCTGTACGTCTTTTCAGCTTAATAATTTTATAATCATTTAATGCTGATGACGTCTATAATAATAATTCAATAAATAAATAAGAAGATGCAGTACCATCTTTCTGCACAAGATGGCGTAATATAACAAATGTTGTAAAGCGCTAATGATTGTCTAAGTGGATTTCATCCACACCTATTATTCATATTTATATGCAGTGAGGTGCTAGTGGGCAGGTGTGTATATATATAAATATAGTAAAATAAATGTATAAATGTGTGTGTGTGTGTGTGTGTGTGTGTGTGTGTGTGTGTGTGTGTGTGTGTGTGTGTGTGTGTGTGTGTGTGTGTGTGTGTGTGTGTGATGTTTCACTTTGTCGATTGTCATCTAGAATAAAACATTATTTCAATTGCAAAAAAATCAAAAACATATTTATGCTGCAAATTAAGACCAAATTCTTGTTTGCCAATCAAATTGACTACAGACTATAGCCTTTATAGCTTCCACTAACCTCCAAGATGGCTCTGGTTTATGGTTACATAAAAAATGTGAAGCTGGTTTCAGTGACCTTAATCATTCTCGAACTGTGAAAAAATGCTTTTGCCTTTAGAAAAGGAGACAGAAATCAAAATGGACCTGAAGGAGACTTGATCCAGAGCGTACTGCGGGATCAGATCACTTTTTTAAGCAGAAGCATATTGATTTATATGGAGCTGTAATTGCTACAATATGTTCTGGATGACTCCCCCATAATTGAGGCCTGGCAAAGACGCACTCCTGGAAATGCCCAGTGCCAGGCAGCGGGTAAAGAGACACCCCACCCAATCCCCTGTGCCAGCAAGAGGGGAGAGCATCCCCAACCCTGCCCCATCTTCATTTACAGCAGAGGTTTCCCTGTTCACATGGTTCAGTGAGCATTTACTCATATGATAAAGGGCAAGAATTTGGCAGTGTGTGTAAAAGCTGAAACTTGCAGTCCATTGATAAGATTGTACTTTCATTGCACCTTACAATCTGGCATGGGTTTGTCATAATGGCCTGTGCTTTCTTGTTGCACTATATAATGAACATAAAAACTTGTAATTGTAAAAGTTACAGTAGTTTTCATTGATAATCAAGTGGTGTTTTTGTCTTACAAAATTAAATAAAAATTGCACCAAATGTTATTAATATTAGGCTAATAAAATAATATAAAATAATACAAATATTTTCTAAAAAGTTGAATGGGATGCATATTAGCTGCATAATAAATATAAAGAGTTACTCCTTTTTAAAAATGCATATACCTATTTATTTATTCATTTGTTTTGTTTTGTTTTATTCTATTCTATTTTTTTATTTTGTTTTTCCCTATGTTCCTATATGAACAGATCTGCGGTTTATTTTGCAATTAGTGTCAGTGACGTGTTTCTCATTTTCTTTTTCTTTCCGAAGATTTATAGCGACACACACATCGACATTAAGCTTGGGTGTGGAAAAATCAAGTCAAATGTTTTACACAGATGACATTCCCAGGCGGGACCCACCATGACTTTGTTCTTAATGTATGAAATAATGGTAAGAAGTTTCCCATAAACCTTTGATTTCTCCACTTTCCAACATGGAAACCCAACATGAAAGTCAATCCGAGGAGGATATTTAAACAGACTCAAAACTTGACACCACATAGCAACACTGAATGGCAAAACATAACATTTGACCGATGACAGTTTGATAACACATCATGAAGTAAGCTACAAAAGACACAAACTCTCTTTCTCTCTATCTCACCCACTCAGAGGATTACAGTATCCAGTTTATGAAATTCCAACAGGAAGCATTGTGTCCAGTTATTATTAATGGTAGCTGACAGAATGATTGCAGTCCTTGTCTCGCATGCTAATTGAAGGACCGAGTTTCCACAAATGTCAATGCATTATGGAAGTGGATCGTATTGAGTTACTTAATCAGAAAGGTCCTTTGTGTTGTGTGTATAGATGCCTGGAAAGATATTTCATATATTACAGGAATAATCAATTTAATTAGCAATATGTGCATTCTGAATCCATTATGTATTCATTTTTATTACTATTTATATCCATTTGTTGCTTTAAAAAGGTAAAACTGTAGCAACTGCGACTTTAACATTCACCATAAAATATGTTAACATTTCAAGCATTATGCCATTTTGCCCCCTGTATGCTTTACAGTTTACAACGACATATAGGTCTAGGCCTATAATTAACTGATATAAATAAACTTGTTGAACACAGGAAGTGTGAAGTGTGATTTACTGCTTGCTAGTTTGGCTGCAGGTGGTATTAAGGGGCGGGGCATTCTCATTCTAGAAAACATTTGATTGGATAAAAATCTGTGTAGAACAACATGAGTCATCAACCTCAAAACTGAACAATTAAAAAGTAAATCTGCTAAAAGTGAATTTTGTAAATATTTCAGAGTATGATATGATGCAGGACAGTTCAACCCTGCTTCTGCTTGAGGGTGACTCTTATGTTGCGAGTGCCCACTGCACCGTGGTACCAACAGGAATCAACTTATTATTGCATCTAAACCATCTAAATGGTTCAGGGACAACATGAAATGCTCCTCCTTCAGATCATTTGATATTGTTCCTGAATGAAGCAGCAGGGACCACCGTCTCAACCTCTACTCAGCAGGCTAGGCAGGTTGAGCCAGACAGATAACACAGGCATTGTCTCTGTAGAGTCTGAGGGGGGGGGGGATTTTTTCCTGGTCAGTGGGTTCACACATGCAGACGGCTCCAAAGAAGAGCAAGTTGGCAGAGGTACAGTGAATTTAAGTGCTGCCCAGTGCGGAGCAAGGAGAGAGAGAAGGTCATCCCACTGCACCAGACTTGCTCAGACACACAGCAAGGCATCAGCACAAAACCCACTGTATTACTTTACATGTAGCTGTCTCACAGCACTGGGGATGGGGGGATAATTCATTCATTCTGTAAACACGATCTTGTGGTTTGAACTCAGCTTACTGTTACTCTCCATTCACAGCTGTTGTGGAGAAGAACCACATTCAAAGGGTTTATCCTTAAGTACTTATAGTGATTGCGTGACTTCTCTCAAATGATACATGGCTGTGCATATAAAGTAGGCCTACATTACTAAAAAAAATAAGATCTCTCCAACTAAAAAATGTTCAGTGACTGAGTCCATCTAAAATTTCTAGTTGGCTTAAACATGCACACATGCAATGTTTTGGTTGATGTTGTGCTTGCAAATATAACATTCATCTTGGAATTATTTAGGCCTAGTTGATACTGACACCTGGTGGAGTGAATGTAGCAGTCACTCATTGCAGAAATGTTCGATTCAAAGTCAGCCACAAAATATTTATTTTGTGAGCATATGGGTTAATAACAGGGGGTTACCATAATAGTATGCAATAGTATTCAGCTAGTCATGTGATTTCAAAATGGCAACCTCCTTAAGGTGACCCGCTCCATGTAAAATGAAATACCTTTTTAACTTTAAACATATTATTCAATAGTGCTACACTATAATGTACTTTAAAATACTTAAGTGCAAACTGAATGTAATGTTTTCATGTTAATTAAATGAAAATGTATTATAGTTCAAATTTAAATGAAATGCAATTAGCTGTATTTAAAAGTGTAGAATTAGAATTTTATCATTATATGATATTTCATGTACTGACCTTTATGGTAAACTAAAATAAACTTTAATGCCATTTCTATTAAAACTTCTATGTGATGTATTTAAATATATTTGTAATTACACATTTGTAATGATGAAGTTGCAATTTTGTTCTTTTAAAACATATTAACTTTTAATGTAATATCAAATAACACACCATACAGTTAAAATTGAAATTAAGTTAGTTAAACTTATTATTAAGTTAGTCAACCCATCAAAATAAGGGTACTTCCTTAAAGTATGACAAAAAAATATTAAAACAAAACGATTTCAAATGTACTTTAAAGTGAAACGTTATTACAAAGTGACTTTTATTAAAGTGCATAAAGTCATGAAAGTGTACTCTCTAGAGTAGACTTTTATTTTGTTAAAATGATCTTATCTGCAAGTATAGGTCTTTTTTAAGTAAATACTTTAAAGATTTGAAGTATTAGAAGTGCAGATTCAATACGATTAAGTGCACTTCTTTTTCAGAAGGATGGGATTTGAACCCATGACCTTGCCAATAGCACCATGCTGTTTCAGGAACACCATGGTACTGCAATGTCACCATTGTCAGCTTAGCTGAGAAGTCCTTTAAGGGACTCACCGTTCATTTGGCTTTGCTGAAGAGTAAATCTGTAAAGAGTTTTTCAATGTTCTTTTCATCCTGTACATACTAATTAGATTCATTGTCCACTGTTGCTCAGCAAATATAGGCCTATAGAGTTTTTTAACAGAATATAAGATGTTAACTCAGCATAATAACTTTTTATATAAACTTTATTAGTTAAGTGGCATTAAACAAGTTTTCTATTTTGTTACAATTTCATTTCATGCCACATCCCATGGTTAAATCTACCTTGATTTCTTTTCTTCAGCCTGCAAGGGTCAGATCAACTCTCCATGTGCCATAGCAATGGTCTTTCAACAACATCGCTAACCACTGAACAAAACCTTGTCCTGCTGGCCGACCCATTGCCGACACCATCAGTGATCATTGTTCTTTGATGAAAACAGCAAGAGAAAAACATCACAGACATGTCTGTGCCAGTCTAACTCATTTGCCCATGAACACTGACCACACACAGCAGGAGGTTATTGGGTGGTTTCAAAAAGCTTCCAGAATCAGTAATACTGGCCATCTATTAACATGTCCTTCCACATTGACTACTGTGTCCCCTCTAACCACTTTTCTGTGAGCGTGTGAGAGAGACTGTACTATGTAAGCACTTCTATTGGCTCATCGTGCGAACTATGAGATGGTATTAGTGGAGAGAAGTCTTCTCCCAAGTCTCAGTGAAAGCAATGTCTGTTCATTGAAGCAATGAGAGAGCTCATTCCTCTGAGGTCAGCCAGACCGTACTTTGACAAAACGTACCCAAGAAGCCAGGCTAAGCATCAATCATCTAGACAGGAATTATATCAAATAAATAGTCGACAACCCCTTTTCCACGGATAATGTTATTGCAGTGTTTTACACATATGCGCTGATGAGTGTGGATATTGTGGTTCAGTTTCTAAATCAAATCAGATCATTTTATTGTCACATCACAGCAATGATAGATTAAAGTATTTGGAGCATATTCCAAAAATAATGCAGTGGTGTAGTGACAGATATCAGACTAGAATATGCACAATGCACAAGTAGACCGATAATCGGTTTGAACTGATATTTTTTGTTACTTTAGGCTATGGCATCATTTGTGCGTGCATTACTGTTACAACATTACTTTGAAAACAACTGTTTCTATAATAAAGCTCCTTATTTAATGCCTGAAAAAAATGACATAACTTTACATATATGTGATAACACTGTAAAAAAATGTATATGACATTTGTATATGACATATGACAACATATGTTTTTACATTGCTTTAACTCATCAAAATAAGTTAAGCAAATTTCACGTTTTTTATACAAGATTAAAACATTTTTTGTCAGTTTTATGTAATTTAAGTTGAAATGACTTAAACATTCAAGTTAATTGTAGCCTACTTAAAAATTTAGCAAATGCATACTTAATATTTAGCGAGTATAGCCTATATATTCTCTCAATAATCTTTTATTCTTGACGAGAAGCAAAAATAAAACGACATTTAATAAAGCAATATATTTTGCATATTGGTTATGGAAATGGCATAAATTAAGTGAGATTTTGCAGATGCGTGCGCCAGCTGAGATTGATAGAGAAGCGATTTTCAGTTTCGGAATTAATAAAAAGTTACAAAATAGTTATTTATTGCTTAGAAATAGAGGCGCGCGAAAATAATCGTTTGTCAGGAGGAAACACTTTAAATGTATATAGCATAATGCAAACACTGCCATGTGTCTGCTGGGAATATAGTGATGAAAAAGACACCGTCCAAATTACGCATGGGAGTGACTCTAAATTCAACTTCTGTCTCTTTCTAAAAACACACCACTTTCTCTAACTCTCCTATTCGTTTTCGTTCTGCAATGCAATCGTTTCTGATCTGTTAGTAAGTCGTAGAAAGATCCAAATTCAAGCCTATTCTAAGAAACAGATGACGTTATTTGACAGGGTGCCCAAAATCCTTAATGAGTAACTTAGCAAGAGGAGAAGGCAAATGCTGCCCCAGCTGTTTCCTGTTGAAAATGTCTCTGTAATGTAGATAAATGTGAGGGATTTTCTCTCCAAATCCGTCTCCCGTTCGCTAAATCTCACTTCTCCACAACGAGCCTGCGCAATGGAACAAAGTCGGAATATTGAGATGTGACATTGCCCGCATCTCATCCTCTTTCTCGCTTTTTAATGACTTCAAACAAGTTCATTTTTGCTGGGCTTTTGCTGGAGACCCATGGGGATGTCTAGCGGTCATTTCTTCCAGGGGCATTGGTGTCATGCCTTTAAGGTAACTTAACCTATTTCCTTTGAAAGCAAAAATAGGCAGCTTAGACTAACCATTATTGATTTCTCAGTGAAGCAATAGCCATTGATATAGATTGAATGATATTTTAAGACAATTTGCACTCAATTTGAAATTTGATAAATGGTCAATCTGCATCTTTACGCAATTTGCATTACATTAGGCATGTGCATGCAAAAGTAATTCACATTAAAGATCTGACAGCTGTATTATGGCAAACTTTTGAGACTTACGACAGATTGCGTGATGTGTATGGTGAGTCATATCATGATGCACCAGGGAGTACATTTGCGCAGTGCACAAGTCACCAACTTGTAGGCTATATCACGACCCTTAAAAGTTAATATTGCTGAGTTGACACGAATCAGGGCTTTGGCAGAAGGATTTGCAGCATAGCTACTTGTGCGTTGTGTGTTTGCGCATTATATTCTCTTTATTATGTAAAGTGCTTCCTCTTTGGGTTTGGCGGCTTTGCAGCTTTCCAGTTCCAATCTTTTATCCAAGCAACCCAAAAGTGCATGGTTTTCAAAAGCGCTCTTCTTTTACCGGACAACTGGGTCCAAGCAGCAGTATCCTATTGGCACGGGCGAGAACTAGGCACTTCAAAGCGCGCGCTGGAGCGCATTCGTGGAGAAGTGCCTCGAAATAACGCGCTCTGTTTTAGCGAGATTGTGTGCAGATAGAGGTAGGACAATTGACTTGTAAAGCCACCACAGAAACGGGGTTTTGATTGGGAGACACTATTCAGTTAAAGCCAAGAGCGCAAAAGTAGCTATAGATGTATTGACAGGTGCATTGAACAGTTCAACTTTATTTTGCATTGAATCGTTTTTTGTGTGTGTCATTCTTCTTATGAGCAATGAGTTGAAGTTGTTTTTAGTATCCTCAATATCCAGGCACATGTCTCTGCAGGTTATTTGATATGCAAAAGCAGATTTTAGAAACATGAATGATAGTAACATCTGTGCAGATGGATTGATGTATGTATGTATGTATGTATGTATGTATGGATAGATAGATAGATAGATAGATAGATAGATAGATAGATAGATAGATAGATAGATAGATAGATAGAGATAGATAGATAGATAGATAGATAGATAGATAGATAGATAGATAGATAGATAGATAGATAGATAGATAGATAGATAGATAGATAGATAGATAGATAGAATACGAGGAAAGAATAAATCAGTAAATAAAATAAATAAAATAAAAACAATAAATATATAAATAAAAGACCATTATCCTTAATTATGTTTCAGTGCATATATCTAATATATTTATGGTTCCTCTCTCTCTGTGATGCATGCAGTGTACCATGCGCTGTCTCTCGTGCACCCACACCCTCTCACTGGTGCTGTGCGTACTCGCGTTGACTCCCGCGACACTGGAGGCGGGGCCGGAGACGCTGTGCGGGGCGGAGCTTGTAGACACGCTGCAGTTTGTGTGTGGAGACAGGGGCTTTTATTTCAGTAAGTGCACATTTTATTTATTCATCAACTGCTCTTCTTTCTCTTCCTCTCTCTCTCTCTCTCTCTCTCTCTCTCTCTCTCTCTCTCTCTCTCTCTCTCTCTCTCTCTCTCTCTCTCTCTCTCTCTCTCTCTCTCTCTCTTTCTCTCTTTTCCTCTTTCTCCATGCATGCACTAATGCGCCACTCATAAATAAGAAAAGCATCAGTTTTCATGTCTTGCTGTCCAATTTCCCAAAATTTCTCCTTTGCTTTTTTTGTCTGTTACATTGGATAGAAAGTTAACAATAACCTACATGTCAATGCAAGTTTCTGGTCTGCACGATTAACCAGTGCCTGTTATTCTAAATATAAATGTGTATAAGCTTTCATCAAAATATATTTACATAATTACATTGCTCAACCTCTAAAATGACTTTCCTAATCGCCTGACATCACAAATGCCTCACTTTTCAAACATTCCCATTAACCAAATGCATTCTGGTATGTAACATCCATTTTTTTTATAGGGGAAACAAATTAATTATCCCTTTTCACTCTGAAATACATACAGTATGTCATTATGTATGTAATGTGATTGCTGCTTCACTTTGTAAGGTGAGCAGTTGCAATGCCAAGAGGCAGCTGAAAGAAATGCTCTGGCTGATGCTTGTGTATTACATTTAAAGAAGATCAGCCAGCTGCTTTGCCCCCAAAATGAGGTTGCTGGAATTTGGCAGACACGAGTAGGCAGGGCAAATGAATGTAGTGCACATCTTATTTCCAACTGAGTAGTGGACTACCCAAAGAAAACCATTTTGAATCCTAGACTTAAATCTCTTTTTTTCCACAACCCATGAGAGTTGCTGACTCTTGAGTTGTCCCAATCAGCAGAAGGCAGAGAGAGTTTTAGACCTTGATGGGACTTGCTGTTACACTTTGTTCATACACTTTATGGACTTTATCTTGAGCATGCAATTAATTCAAATTTAATCTGTATTATTTATTAGTCAATTTGTTTAACAGGATGATCTTTTTCGATTCCTAAGTGTGTTTAGTGCTATAGGATTAAAGGGATTTTCACACAGAAATTTGGATTGTCATTACTTAATGACTCACTCAAAACCCATTTTGATTTCTTTACTGTGGTGCACAAAATAAGACATTTAGCAGAAAGTGTAGCAGTCTACATCTCCATACATTGAAAGAGGATTGTGATTTTTTTGTCAAAAACAATTAGTTATTAACAGAAAATCTCATCTTCAGCCTAATCAAGATATGATACATGGGTGAACTTTCCTATAGCCATCATTTCAATGTTTATTCAAGGGTGAATCAACATCATGGTTCAATGTTGAATTACTGTGAATTTTGTTTAGATTTTGCAATTCAACTGAACATTGATATCACAACATTGTTTTAGTGTTAATTATATTCATTTTGTTAACCTTTTTACAACATTTAGCATCAAACATTCTTTCAACATTGAAAAAAATGCTACATAGATGAACAACTAACACTACTTCTACCACATTTCAATGTTGAAGGTCGGTCACATGCTGGCTGGTATTTTTTGCATCCCTTTAAACAACAAGAAATATGCAGAATAGCATGACGCAATGACTTTCATTTTTGAGTGAACTATCTTTTTAAGGCCAGGTTGCTTGAAAAAACTCAAACTGGATAACTATTTTGCAATGTCCACTCAGCAGCAGTAACTGGATCAGAAAATGTTTCTAATTTTAGACTATTCCTATTTTCTGAAAAATCAATTGCCCTGTCTATGACATTTGATTTCAGCTGCCCAAATGAGACCAGTTACATCACATTGTGCAGCTATGCTGTTTTAAAGTTTTCCACATAAATTGTTATCTGTTTGAATTACCCAATGAGATATTTACGATGTGCAAATGGCTCGAGAAAGTATGTGAGTCTCAGGCCACCGATGATGACGTATAAAGTGATTATTTTGACAAGTGGACAGAACCCACTGATTCTAAGGAGACACATTTTATTCACTTAAAGCGAAGCAAGATTAAACTTCAAGTTAGAGTTGACATTTTAAGTTTCCAGTCAACAACATTTGAGCTTTTAGTGGTCACAAAGGAGCTGGCTGGATCACTCATGGCTGTCAATGGACATGTGTTTGTTTTGTCAGTAGAGAGCCCAAAATAAATATGTTTATGCTAATCTGAACTTTCCGTGAAATTATTGCATCAGCGTGACAGATTCGGTGAAGAGCAAATAGACAGATTTTATACAGATCATTTGACTTTGACCAACCGGTATATATAAAACTTAAAGGAATTTCTTGTGTGCCCCAACAACCCCAACTTTTTAACACTAATTATACTGGATACATCATTAGTAATATAAGTAAAGTTACTTTTAAACAGACTGGCATCAAACACATGAACCCATAAACAAACTGGATTCATCTAAGGAGCAAGCAGCATTGTGTTCAGTGACAGTGTTCAGTGCGACCCATTTCACCAGTTCTCTTGTCACTGCCAGTGCAGGAACTCCACTCACATTTCAATACTTCAGATTTTATTATCTTGATAGAAAGGTGAAATACTACTCGTGGGATTTTTTTTATTATTGAAACCAAATGTGGTCTTTTGAAGACATCGAAAAGAGGAAGACACAGAAGCAGAAGAAGAAACTGACTGTCAGTTTTTCCAACTGTTGGCCTGACCTAGAAATCCTCGGTTGTCGTTGAAATGCCTCAGCAGCCGTCTCATCCCAGATTGTCTTCGGTTCTAAGGGGTTATTGGAGAGGAGCGGGACTCCGGAATGAGTGAGGCAGTGCTGGAACACAACATCCTGCTTTTACAGAGGGCACTTGGTGGCCAGACGTGTTTGTGCTGACATAAAGCTGCCCTTTCCCTCCATGGTCATTCAACTGTGTAGTCATCATTTGCAGCAAAGTACCTCTGACGTCTGCCAACAGCCTGAGCGTGTACCTCGTGATGCATTCCCATTCCCGAGACACCAACACACGGGGAACGTGGAAAGTTTTGGCTCAGTATACGCTGTAAAATCACAATTTGGCCAGGAGTGGGTGCAAGTCTCCTCTCACACATTTGCAAGAATCTCCAATGATCTGGCACCTCTGGATGACAGGGATATCTCTGCTGACGATTGCCTTATTCAAAATCGGGAAGTTCCTACATACGAATTATGACCTGTTGTGCATTCAAGTTAGACTGGGAAAACCTAGACAACTTCTGGCAAATTTAGATTTGCTCTGAAAGTTAGTCTGGCAAAGAGCTCATTCAAGCCCATTTCCAATCCGTCAAAATCGAGACACCAATCAGAAACGTTGGGGCGGGCTTTACACGATGACGACAGCGCTGGGATTTTGAAGCACATTTTGTTGCCTACATTACAGAGATGGATGCCGCCGTCGAACATCACTCGTTCGAATCAGCTATCGCGTCTGTTTTAAGCGATTTGAACGTTTCATTTTCGTTAAAAAACGAGCAAAGAACAACACTCAGAGATGTTTCTCCGCCGCTCTGCATACGTCATCTCCTTCATCGCTCTGATTGGTTTTAGGTCTATCCGCGACGTCCGTTGGACGCCCCTCTGGAAATGATTTCTCTATGACGCTTTGCCAGACCATAACTCAGTTACAACTGAGAATGGTCTGGTTTTAACCAGGCTACATTCAAGTGATTTTGGTTGGAGTAAAATACACATTCTGGACTATTTCATTGGAAGCTTTTAATGAAAATGGAAGAAAATAAAAAGATAAATAAACAGATGCTTTCATTTGTGTATTGTATCATTTTTGTGCTGCCATGGAGAATTATGGGAAATGTAGTTTGGTTGCACAAAAATGTGCTTAACCAGCTAAATGAGTAGCATTTCTGGACAGCTTGAATGTTATTCTTCGAGCACAAAATGCCCGTAAATTGTACTGCCAACACTCACAATTAAAACATATTATGATCAATATCAATGGATTTTTGGCCATAATTATTCAATTGACACTCAACTTAGAAAGTTTGGCCAATCACAACTGATGGTGTTAATCAGTGCCGGGCAATCACTGATTCACTGATATCACAAGTCACGTTATATGATTTGACTGATTTGTATGTTACATAGGAAGGGCGACAGCACACCTCTTAAAAGGAAAGAAACAGAATGCGGAATCAAGTTTACATAATCGTTGGAAACCAAAATCAAAAACTTTGCGTACAGGGATGACCGGCATTGGTGTTTATGTGCCCCCATCTTGCAAATATGATCATTCCAACATTATTAAGCATTGTTAATCAATCAATGATGAAAGATTGCAGGTGACCCCCACTCCGTAGCAAAGTTTGCAAAACAGAATTCTGTCACGAACGTCAGTGATAGGCCTACTTTTCAGTTTTGTTTGTCTGGTTTCATTATATTTGAAGCAGCTGGAGAGAAGAACACATCAACAGCACACAGTCAGGCTTGGCTCTTGTCCTAGAGCAGCACCGGATTATATGGGATTACAGGATGATCAGGATGCCCCCTGCCCCCTCCTGCCCCGTTGTTCTACTGGACATAAACACGTTGCAGAGGGCACTGTGTATTCTAGGGCCAGCACTTTTTGGGTGAGAAGAAGTTGTTGTTTTTTTAACCACAAAGCCTGATATTCAAGCTTTGGCTGTGTCTGATTTACAAGAGACACAAACAAATGACTTCTCACCAAAGCTAAGCGTCCATCAAGACTATACTTTACATGGGAGTTGGATTTCAGAGCCAAGATGATTTTAAATGCAACTTTCAGAAAAAAATAGCTTATAAATCTCTCGGTATGCTATATTATGACCAAATATTGGATTCAATCTCTTTTGTCAACTAGTTTTCTTTTAATTTGGTCAGGTTTTGTATTTATTTTTGGAACTGATTGATCGTAGGCTTCATTAATCTGAGCTCATGCACCCCAGTTTTTGTGTGAAAAAAGTTCTTGTGTGATAATTTTGTCAATATTCAATAAAAAATGAAGGAACACTGTTTGTCACACTAATGTGCTTTAATGTTTAACCAGGAAGTTTGTATTGAAATGCTTTTATCTTGTACAAAATGGCACAAATTCACACTTTTGAAGCTCCCGGTCAAAAATTACCAGCCTACAAAAAATTGCTTATCAATCTTTCATTACTCTATATTATCACCAAATATTGGATTCAACCTTGTTGTCAACTTGTTTTCTTTCAATTACGAACAGGTTTTGTATTTATTTTTTGAAACTGACTACATTGTAGGCCTCATTGATCTGAGCTTGAATTGGTCAAAAATGATGGGGGAATGGGAAATAGGAGAAACATCAAGTGTTCAGGAGCATGTTCATCATGTTTATGTTCACATGCACTACTGTACATGTGTACTTGCAAAGATAAAGGCCCTGGGCCTGTGCATGTGTGGATCCGCGCACATACACACGTGCTCATGTACACAAACAAACTATTTTGAGTATTATATAGGCTTTCTTTTTCACAGAGATCGTAAGATCATTGACGTTGATCAATTTAACTTTATCCTCAGAACAATGAGGCTCAGATCAATAAAGCCTGTGATCAATCAGTTTAAAAAATAAATACAAAACCTGTCCTAATTGAAAGAAAACAAGCTGACAACGATTGAATTTGATATTTGGTGATAATATAGCATAGCGAAAGGTTTATAAGCAATTTTTCTGTAGGCCAGTCATTTTTGACTAGGAACACCACAAGTAAATATCTATTTATCTAACATTTAAATAGATAACAACAACAATAATAGCCAGGCCTATATCAGCACAATACCCTGGTTAGAACATTTAACAGCATTTTGACATAAACAGTAAAACGTTACTTGGCAGTTGACAACCTTTAAACACCACAAACAGTTCATATTCAATCCTTAATGCCTGCAAGAGCTTACATCTCTTTGTATAGTAAACAGTGGCAAAAAGAGCCAGGAGGGAAAAAAAAATTGGAAGGAAACTACATCTTGCTATAAACTCTTTGTGGTGCCATTGATAAAGAGGTAGTTTCCAGGACTATAGCAGCTTTCATAGTCCCCAGTGAACAGTAAACTTCCTGACACTATGCAGGCAGCTTATGGCAGCAGCTCCAAGAACTCCCTGTTCTTCAATAACCATGGCATGGCTATAAAAGTCAGCTTCTTTCCAGCGGTGTTCCTCATTGGAATGTACACGTCCTGATGCGCCTGTTTAGTTGGAAGCAAAGGTGTCAACCCAAAAGTGTGGGAACACAAACGTTTGTGCTTTTGTAACACTGAAACAGATGGTACTGCATTGATCTTAATGATGGAGATATGCTTTGGTCTCACGGGTCTCTCACAATGATGTGAATGGGTTGATGGTTTTACTGGGGGAGGGGATGAAAGAGCCGATAGATAATCTATCCAACAATGCAGCAATCTTCAATAAATGCATGACCTAATCTGTGGACAATTTATATGGAAAATGAAAGACATACAAGACTTTTATCTGCTCGTCATGCTGATAAAAAGAACAAAACATGAAAACAGGTTTGCAGACCAGTGCTGGATCATGGCTGATCTAACAATAATACCTTATTTTAGGATTACAACTTTGACCTCTTAAAATTCAGCATTTCAAATCTCTGAAAACCTATTTAAACCGATTACACTGCATTGTAAGAGCTGCTTTTGTTTATTGCACCTGTTAGACCGCTACTCAATGGATTTCATGAAGGGTCATATGAGCTATTTTGAGGAAAACAGCAGATGTTAATTTTGGGAGGTTTTTCTTTAGAAAAGGATTAAAAAATGCATCCAGAAAACAATTTTACCGGCATGTGAAAACCTGATGTTTACAGCAAGATAATTCTTTTTGTGTGTGTTTTTTTATTTTTATTTTGTATGGCACATAGCTTACAAATAGAAATGAACCCTTGATCCTAAGAGGAAAATGGAATATTTAGTTCAAGATGTCAACGAGAACAAACGATGAGAGACTCTTACATTTTGTGTCTCTTACAAGCCTGGTGTTCAAAAATAATCTGGGCATTATTACAGGCACAAAACTCTGACAAAATAATGGTAAATAATAATAACATTTTTTTGATTATATAAATTTAAATCTAATTAAAAATCTAAAAAAGGCCATCAAGTGTCCAATTGAGTGTGCAGACGATAGCAGTGACAGTGTCCAACATAAAACTTAATTGTATTTGAATATAACAGCGCCCCCTATTCTCCCCAATATGTTCGGCACCCAAGAGTCATGCAGTCTGCAGGGATGCATGTTTGTCAGAATTAGAGCACCTCTCTTTCCAAAACAACACTGTCAGAGTCCAGCAAGTGCAAAGCAGAAGTTAATGCATTTTGTCAGCACTGGCAGCCCTGCAAGCCAAAAGCTATTAACTCTGAAAGGGAAAGGCATTTCCTTCTTGTAAATGCCATATTAAATTATTATTATTATTTCATTTGGTAACTGGGAAAAGCCTATCGGAGCTATATTGCCCTATGTAAGTGGTGACTTGTAAATGGAGAGTGGGATATTTTTTTTAAGGCCACCGTGATTTGGCGACACAGAAACACTAATTTAGTCAGGGGTCTGAGTGCTACCTTTAACATAAATCCATTGTTTGGGATCAGACAACCCAAATCCCGAATTCTACACGTTAAGTAGCCCAACCTCATCGTTAAACATAATGTCTAGGACATTTTATAATAGTGCATTGACCTCATTTGCAGCACACAAAATTTTATACCCATAAGGCAGTTTCATTTTTCATGTTCTTTCACATGGGTAATTATCACCTAGTTCAGCAGCGACATTAACAAGCACACCGGGGAAAGTTCATGGTTCATCCATGGTCTACTAGGAACATTGTTATTCTCATAAGTGGTGCTGAGCAGGAAATTTCTCTCCTTAGGTTGATTTGACCTCCACATGGGCCGAACCTGGCCTCCCAAACCAGTGGTGAGCTAGTTTAAGATATCAGGTTTTAAACTGCAAAACGTTATATTATAAACATTTGTGTCAGTGTGACCTCCATTTAACTAGGAGGCTTGCCAAGAAGGGTCCACTGCAAAGTGATACCCTGTAAATTTCACACTGAAGAAATTCATGTCATTAACGCGTCCATATATCTGAAGAATCGCAGCTACGGTCTGGCTGCATCACTAAGCTATTATAGCTCTCATGACCGGGCTCTTAGCCACAGGTTACAACAGAACGTTTTTGAGATTTAGCGTTTCGGAGCATGACCTTGCGGGCTGTAATTGTTCCTCATGAGCTGGTGCCACGCCAATATTAAAATGGATAAAGGGCTTGAACTTGATGTGAGGACAGGCTTTTATTTAACGTACCTTAGATAGGACAGAATTTAAACTCGCCATTAAGTGCAGATCCTCCCTCACAGCGAAGATTTACAGGAGGGCTTTCGCTTTTCGTATGTGTATCAGATGTTCTCGCCAATACAGAAGACTATTTCTTAATGTTATTCCTATGCATCCAACAGACAAACCAATAGGATATGGGCCTAGTTCGAGACGGTCGCAGAACCGCGGCATTGTGGACGAATGCTGCTTTCAGAGCTGCGAACTGCGGCGCCTTGAGATGTACTGTGCACCTGTGAAAACCGGAAAAACTCCACGATCCCTACGAGCGCAACGGCACACGGACATCACCAGGACAGCAAAGGTGTGCAGCCACGCTTGTGATGTCAATAGTGAACCTTTGCTAAGCTCCACCTCCTTGGTTATTGTCATTTGTACCATTATTGTACCATTGGTCAGCACCGTTTAGCGAAGGGGTCAAAAGAGCATTTGATACAATCGTACATTTCTGTAAAACCTTGGGACGGATAGTAACAATTTATGAATATATAATGCTGATGCAACATTAGTTGACTAATGTGGTTGATATTAGTTCATAACTGTACTGATTGTGTTACCTTGCAGAAACCTATATCTGGACATAGCCACTCTTCCTGTAAGGTAAGTCTTCCCTCAGTCTGAGAGCGAGCCGTAATTTACAGTGCTGCGTATGTGCATGAGAGGGCTTGAATTATAACAGCATTTAAGTTTAGTGCTTTTTTATTAAGCCTGTAAAATTCTGTCATAGACTCACCCTAATGCCTGCATGACTTTCCGATTTTTGTGGTAAACACGCTGCAAAAGATCTTTCGCAGTGTATTTGTCTTGCTTTCCAGTACAAATATCTAAACATTCTTAAAATCAAGGTATATTTACTTGAAAAGCAAAACAACATTTCAAGTCTTATGTTCTGAAAAACTGATCAAAATTAAGTGAGTTTTTTCTTAAAACAAGAAAAAATATCTGTCAATAGAGTAAGAAAATGATACTGGTTTCACCCAAATTTAGTTGTTTTTGATTTACCCAGATATTTGGCAGATATTTAGTTTTAAGCATAAATTCACTTAAATTAAATGTATATTGATTTAAGAATGTGTATATAATTGTACTGGAAAACAAGAGAAACACTAAGATTTTTTTTTCCAGTGCAAAAGACGAATTTTTGAGATCTAAAATTACACACTGACAGACAGACAGACATACATACACACACACACACCTCTGAATTACCATAAAGTGGTTCACAACTCATTATTTAAGCTATTCTTTGCTGAAAATCTTGACATCCGCCATGTAAATGAAATAGCAATGTTCAAACAAATTATTTTGAGTCACATCTTGAATTAAATCCATTCAAATCCAGTTTACAACATCAGTCTGAATGATTCTTTCTGCAAGACTGGTCCAGTACTTCAACTCATTAACTCAATGATCCAGTTGTAGATGTCCAGCTGTTACCAGCTCATGCAGAAAAGATCAGTGAATAATGACTTAAACTTAGCTATTCTACGGCTTCAGAAGACTAATATAGCACATAAGTTATATGGACCACTTTTATGATACTTTCACTTTCCTTATTTTTCACTCTCCCCATTTATTGCAATTGCACGGAACAGAGCAACCGACACATTCTACAAAATGTCTTCTTTTGTGGTCCACTCAAAAAAGAAAGTCATACGGTCTTGAAACGAGTGAGTAAATGATGACAGAAATTGTATTTTTTGGTGAGCTTTTTACGTCATCTCAGAACAGAGCGAATAATGGCAGTACATTGTGCTACGATACATACTAAGGAAAAAGCAGCTCTTCCCTCACCCCTGCTGCCCAAATGTGGGCCATCCTTTTAAGTGCTCTCAGTCGTCCTCTCTCGAAAAAGAAAACCATTAGCAAGTGAACTGCCTAAGTGGTTTTTGTGGTAGACCTGCATACGCTCTCCGCAGACATATTTCTGCACCCATACGTAATGCGCTGGAAGCTGAGTCTAAGGTCACCTTAGAAGTCTGCACGCTGAGTTCAGAGTCTGGACCCTCATGCCGGCCTTTCTCCTCCACTCCCTGCATGCGGTTTCATTCCCAGCTTAGCTTTCGTGAATTACACTTATTAATCTTGCTGCGGTGAAACCTTTGATGTCTTGCTTTGACAGTAGATTTCCTCGGCATTATGAAATAACACTACGTTCACCAAACAGCTGTGTTGTTACGGGCAGCGACAGCCGTTCTGCTCTCCTTGGTTCGGCTTTTTGCGTTACTTCTCATCATCTGAACCGACATTTACTGCCTTTCTCTTTCTTATTTTCAGGAGGTTCATCAGAAGAACTCAAGCCGAGGAAACACAGGGGGCAGAAACTATCGCATGTAGGACAGCGGGGGGAACGGCTATACAAGCGAAACTGTTGGACAGTGGAAAACGGGATGAAAGAAAGACTGGTCTTCCAGGGGCGTGCTCCACTGTAAAAAAAAAAAAAAAAAAAAAAATGATTTACTGAATATCTGATGATTTCCATGCACTGCACCATTCTATACTGGGGGAAAATACTAAATTAGCTGCTATAAAGAGTCAAATAATAACTGTTTATCCTCCTTGTGTGAACGGTTGCACATAATGGATGCCGAAAGCTTTTCAAAGTGGCAAAAAAATGTGTCAGAGCCCTATAAATTGGCCCTACTCTAGTTCGCAGCACCTATTAAATGTTCATATTCCACTGAATTCTGATGGATGGCCACTGGAACAGAAGTAATAGGTGACTATTGATGCCCCACACACATTAAGTTACTTATAATTCTTATCACAATCTGGATCTAGTGGAAGAAAGCTGTAATATTTTTTATCTCAAAAACATTTTTTTGCAGGCAAACGTGTTGCCTTTATGAGAAATGTTAGAAGCTCCGCTGCCAAGAGAGGGGTTCGCAATGAGATCACGTGTTGACAAGAAAGGCTGTCTAGACAGTTTATACCAGATGAAACCCTTGCAAATCTGAACTACGGCTGCACAGAAAGATGACGTTTAAAATACAAATCACTCTTTTCTTATTTGACTCATTGTGCAAGACCAGATCAAGAGGGATTATACAAAAGCCTTATGCAGATGTGCTGAGGTGCTCTAGAGAACACATTTAGGAATGATAGAACATGACCTACATCCTGCAAAACACCTTGTGTGTGTTTTTTTTAAATTGTGTGTGAGGGATCTTTGCTTCTTTTTAAAAAAATAAGTTTAACTGCATGGTTTACCTTCATTAGAAAATGGGAGGTGAAAGCCATTCACTCGAACAGTTATCCGCATGCATTTACACCAGTGTATCAGCACTCACAGGAAAGACAGAGGGAAGACAACAGAAACATAAAAATTACTAGCAATTGTAAGGTATGAACATCAATAAGAACATAATATGTTTAAGCAACTACTTTTCATCAAACAGGAAGTTGCAGGTTTGCATCTTTATAGTGAAAGACTGGTGGCATGAGCCGGACTGCAACTCATAGCTGTATTAAAGGGATATTTCACCCAAAAAGTTAAATTATGTAATTCTTTATACTCATTTTACATTACCCTCTCATGGGTTAGCTTCCAATATAATATTTAGGAAAATGCAACTTTTCTAGCATAATTTAGCAACTTAATGGCCCACAATGTGACCATTTCTCATTAAAAAAAATCTGAAGCGGAAATGGGAATCTATATAGGTAACATTTTTTCAACGACTTGCATTTCACACCTAAAAAATACAGGAATTGTGTTTTATCATGTTAATTTTGTCCATTTTGGAGCTTTATAAAGTGCAACAGTTGGGTTCAAGAAGTAAAAGCCTTACTGTGAGCTATGAGGCTGTTAATCGATAGAATTAGCTTCTGTTAAAGCCATCAGCCCGCATTATTTCAGCTTAGTTTGAAAATAATCATGTTTAACAGTGGTATTTGTGTTGAAAAACTACATTTCCCACGACGCTGTACAAAAAAAAATTTCCACCAATCAGAGAGGTCAGAATAAGCATAAAGTGCCAAAAGATCTCTTTAGCCTCGCCCACTCCCACGAAGCACTGCGAATGACATAATCGAGTCTCCCTACACTCTCAAAATATTTGAATATATAAATGCATATTTTGCAATAAACTTAAAATATATTGTATATGAATTTCTAAATTAATTCGATTATGCTGTTCGCAGTGCTTCAGGGATTGTAGTTCTTTCCCTCAATAAATCCATTAAGTACACAAAGGCCGATTTTCAAATACTTTTTTGCTTCAAATCTAAGTTTGTAGTGTTATAATTTACCTCGTAGCTGGTTGGCTTGGTTAATGACTTATAACGCTTTAACAAAGACTTTTTTGAAATCCCTATGGGAGAAATGATTGGAAAAAATACTTCCGGAACCAACGCCGCTGAAAAAGTGAACAGGCGCTGTTACACTCCATAGACAGGGTCACTCTCATTATACAGCAAAAATCGTTTTTCAGTAAATAGTCAGAATTTGGGTTTTTGGGTGAACTATCCCTCTACACACCACTTTAAATGGCTGTCAGAGGGGGTCGCGGGGTGTTTTCACAGTCCCTCTGCATGGTGTTTTCCTCTTTTCTGAACCCATCGGATCATGTCAACCCACACCGTTTACTCTGTATCTATATTCAACCTATATTAACCTTTGCATTCTCTAACCATAATCGTATGTGATGGCATCATATAGCGGAACCATATAAAAGATCAACCCACTGTATAATGGTGCTATTTTGTAGTTTGTTACTTGCAGGGGTTGGCTGAAAACATAGGTGACGGCTTGAGAAGCTCAATGTCGGAAGTCTTCCCTTTTGCACAGCCTTGTGGCCACCATTGTAATAATATTCTTTTATTTTTAAGCTATTTCAATAAGGTAACAATGTAAGCGAGAGAAAGTATTTTTGTGAGCGCTGTGAATGCATGGAAAAAAGAAAAATGTGGCCCGAGATGGTTAATTGCTGTTTTTGTTTTTTAAAATTATTCATATTTTTGAAACAATGTCCCTATGCCAAATAACTTGACAGAGTACTGTGAACTGCAAATCTCCAACATTACCAAGATTTTGACCATCACAATGTAGCTTTTCATGCGCACTACACTCATTTTGACATCCTGGCACTGATTCTACAACTTAAGTATTTGTAACTGGCAAAGAAATGGGGCAAAACTGTCTTCAGTGTAATACAGAGACGAGAAAGACTCTCTCCCCTTGAGTAATAATAGAGTTAAAGTACAGTTCAACCAGCTAGCAACAGTGTAATTTGGCTAACACTGTACGAGCCCATTCAGGACCGTTGGTTTTCTTTTCACCTGCCTGTGTTTTTACTTATCGATATGCCTAAGGAGGTTTAATAGGAAAATTGCACCAAAATTATTTCAATTACACCAGTGCAATGAAGAAAGGTTATGGTTTAAATAACAGCACATTAGCCATCTGAAGATAAATCATCTAGTGTAGACAAGATGGATGCCATGTTCAAAAAGGCAACTATCTATTTTTTGACAACCTAAATTTGTGTCTTAAAGTGTTTGTACTTTTGAACTCGGCGGTTTTTAAAAGTGTTTTAAAAGTGTGCATATCTTCTCAATCAGCATTAAGAAACAATAGAACAATGTAGAATCATATGCAATAGCCACCCAGAATATCGATGTAATGTGCACAAGTTATCTGATTGTAAAAGACCTCCGGCAAAAGGTCCTCACAAAATACCAAAGACTTTGGTTTGTTGGTTATAGCTTTGTAGCTAATATCATGGGTAGCACTGAAGAAACTTCTTGAATCTTTAATTAGACACATTAAGGAACATATTGTTAAATATCATGCTTATTTTGAAGTGGTTCTGTTTCCTCATAAATTAAACGGAGGATTTAAGACTGCTGCGGCGATTTGCGCCACTTTGCTTGTGTTTGATAGTTTTCATCAGAACATGTCTACATAAATCCAGAGACAGAAACTGTATTGAATGACAAATATTAGAGGATTCTGGGCATTGATCATTAAAGCTTTTTTTTTTTCATTACTGGTGCTCAATTGCTTTCTGTATAAAATATGAAAATACTGACAGATTGTTCACCATTCCTGCTGAATAAACCACTTGTCAATACTGAAGTCTCAGAGTGATTATAAATGACAGAAACTATACATTTGCATTTCCTTATGAAACAGGAAGTCTGGGCTGGACTTGAATGGTCAATACATGTTAGTTACATAACAGCCACAAATGAAGATTTGCTGCTTGCTGGCCAGTTTCAGGGTGGATGGGCTTTTCCTTCTAGAGAGCATTTGATTGGACAAAAAGTCTGTTAGAGCAGGATGAGTCATCAATTTTTTAGTTCGTTTTCCCAGAAGAGAAAAACTTTTCAAAGCTAACACAAATGAAGCTCCAAAAATGTAGATTTCAAAAAGTTTTTCAAGCAGAGAAAGCAATGTTCTTGCCCCTTGCAAAGCACCTTGGATTCTAAAAAGTGATAAAGGTGTAACATTTGCCAAATAGAACATTAATGCCCTAAAACTGCACATTAGCCGCATGACAAAGTGATACTTCCTAAAATATGAAGTTCCGCCAAGACAAACAAATCAGGCAGTGGCTGTACTGACAAGACGGCTGCACATTCAGCTCTTTCTAGGAGGTACTCCGTGACGGGACAAAGCTTCTTGGTTGCTGTCAGCACTTTTTAATGGATATATAGTGGAACAATCAAGCCTTTTAATAAATAAATTGGCCACCTGGCTTATGTACAGCAGACATAATTTGAAATGTGGAGCAGGCGGCTGGCAGGCGTTGTCTCAATGTTATTTTGAATCTTTATTTCATCCATTTTTCCTTGTAATACCAAATCAATTCTTATGCCCAATTAGACAAATTACAGTCTGCAAATAGTTCTGGATTCTCTGCAAAACCAGAGAAACCATTGAATAACCTTTCTAGAATTGTAATAGATTATCCAAACCTGACTTGGTCTACGCTACCTCCAACTTGGTCTGCACAAAAAATACATTACAAACATCTGCTAATTGAATGTAATTTTACACTTTTGTTAAAGGGAACGTTATGCCGTTTCAAACCCGACAGAATGTTCGCACTACTCTTTTCAATATGGTGAAGCTAAATGGTGACCAGATCTCCACAATGTCATAAAAAGTGCCATAAAAGTACAATAAAAGAAGTCAACAAATTATGTATCTGCTATATTTCTCACTCTTTTTTTTAAAGCAATACAATAGGATTGTGCAAAAAAGTCAGCCAAGAACATAAACAATCAGTAGATACTGCACGTCCAAACCACACTCCATGAAAACACTTTGAATCCTATTAAATCTTGCAACGTTCCAATGACATTCTTGTCTATTATGACAACAGCAATGTACACTTCTCACACGTACAACATGCCAGTACCCTATGCCATCCAGCAATGGTAACCAAAGACAGCTGTTTGAAGGCAGCAGCTTCCCATCTGCTGGTCAAGTTCAGAGGGATTCTAGCTAAAAAGCAAGCTTGTGTATTTCCCCCAGACCAGGCCTACTGTAGCTCTCAGAGTGCCGAGTGCATCTAAGGACACGGTTCCTGGACCTAACCCTGAAACTGAAGCTTCGAGCTCATTCAACTTACATGTGCTATTGTCTTTTCAATGACCTTGTGGTCTAATTCAGTTCTTTCTCTCATTCCCAAACTTCCCCACAGTAGTTTGAAGAAATAGAATTAATGTAGGGCTGAAAAGGCTTTTTTGTTTCACTGCTAGTGGATACAAGGCATCAGTTAGCCTGCTGGAATGGCTGGTGCATGAAGATTTGCAAAAATAAGTTATTAATTTAAGTATTTTTAAGGGAGCAGCATCTATTTAAACAGTCTTGACAGTTTTCCCCCTCTTTTTTTTTTGGTTGGTGGCGGCAGGTGCACTGCAACATCTGTCGGCTGCACTGCAACATCTGGCAGCTTTGCAATATGGGCTTGAACAGCCATTGATGAAATGCATTCATTCCAAACACCATGTGTTCAGAAAAAATAATCAGATTCAGGTGTGTACTAGAACTTGACTGCTTTGTGTTGTTTTGATTACTAGACAAATACATAAGTGACAGAATGCCAGTTCCACAATTCAGCACAAGCTGTAACACTTTCTAACAAACGCAGCTTTGCAGGTGATGAAAGGAAGATGAATACAAGGAAAACAGACGTTCTGTTGTGCTATCGAATGTCATACAGCATAACTTGCCCTGGTAAAACACACTACAATGCATAAATGGCGGTGGTCTATTGAAGTCCAGAAATAACAGAAATTCTCCCATATTCGTCCATGGCGTCTCTTCCTGTATGTTTATTTGCAGTACATAACACATATCCTGGCATTTAAAAAGACAACATAACATTAAAATCCACCCAATTTACTTTCTTAATACCAGTGTTGTTATTGCTAACTAAAACTAAAAGTGTTTTCGTTAAGTGAAATAAAGCTGTTTAAACATTTTTTCAGTGGGCAATATTTTACTAAAACCATTAAAACTTTAAGGGGTCATATAATGGTACATGCACTTTTTCAAGTTGATTGTACTGAAATGTGTGTTGGCAGTGCCTGGACACAACCATCATATAATGATAAAAATCTATGCAGTGTTTTTGTTTTAATCTCCTTATATGTTTTTCCCTGCCTCAAATCGAGCCGTTCGACCGTGTGACGTCACACGGTCGGACGCCCCTCCCACGATTGTTGATTGACAGCACCGTTTTAACACATCCTCGCCCTGAGCGAGCTGTCATCATAGTCCATCATTGTTGATACACTGGAGCAGAATGGCGTCTAAGCGATTGTGGTGTTCTGTTCTTGGGTGTAATAACGAACACAGCAGTCATTTTGATGTTCCTAAATCCGAACCGCTGAAGACACAGTGGCTGAGTTTTGTTTTCAGAGGGAATATTCCCCACGACCAACGTCAATGCTTTCATGTTTGCGCGATTCGCGAATCTTTTCTCACCAGACTGCTTTATAAACGAGGGTCAGTATAAAGCTGGTTTTGCTAAGAAGCTGCTCCTGAAAAAAGAATCGGTACCAACTATTCATATTCCTTCTGCACCTCCAGAAGAAGTGAGTGTAACATTTTATTAACCTTTATAATAATCTTTGAAAATCGCTTGCACGCTTCACGATGAATGCGGCAAAGGTTTACACTCAGGGTACATTAAGGCATGTTTTGTACGATGTTCTCAATATAATTCATAATCCCACGTTTATAATGAACAACGCGTTATGGTTATCGTGTTATTACAAACTGAGTACGTATACATCAGTAAACACATAGCGTTCGTACATCTCATTAAGTTACTCTAACGTTACCCTGCCAGTACATACAAAGATCAAAGTGACATTACGTTAACCAACCATTCAGAAACGTCCTGTTCGAGCCTTAATTGTCGAACTTCTTCTGGCCGTCATCTTGTTCCGGGTGCGACTCCGGTTCAAATTGATACGGTTGCACAGATGTGTCCTCAGAAACTCCCGCTGCCATTCTTTCTCCAAAATATAGCCTCAACTGTTGTCAAGGCAACACTCCACGTGCATTGTATCAAAACCATGGTCAAAACGCCCGCAGAACAGAGGGGCGGAGTGAGCGAAGCTCATTATCATTTAAAGGCATATGCACTGAAACGGCGTGCTGAAAACAGAGCTGGTTTTGACCAGGTAAAATTAGTATTTTCTTACAATAATGAGAATTTTGAACTAAAGTATATTACAAACTTTTCATTTAGACCCTAAAGAATCAAATTAACTTGTATGAAAATGGCATTATATGACCCCTTTAAATAAAAATAAAATAAATCTGAATAGAAAATGTAAAGAAAAACTGATAAAAATGACAAAAATCACAAAATTACTCAAATTAAAATGAAAGCAAAGTCTAAAATTACTAATTCAAATTTGAATAAATGCTATGATAGTACATAAATAATACTAAAATAACAAATAAATACAAACTTTCTCTGCCTTTGAAATTACTTTTACACTGACCAAACAAGTGGATCATAAAAAAACCTCCAAAGGTCTAAGAATCACAATTCCGTTTGGTTCCACTTGTGGCCCAAAATGACACTTCTAACCCACTTTTCACAGCTCACTGTGCACAATCCAATCCTGATGTATAAAATTAAGTCCCACCTTACATTGTTTCATGCTGCATGTGTTGCATCACTAAATTTAAAAGCATTGCAAAAGCCATTTCATATTAGAGTATTACTGTAATGCCACAGAATAAAGTCCACCGATAATCAAAACCAAACTCTTCATAGGTCTCCAGTCATCATAACACTTCACGTATACACAAGGTAGCAGGCGACATCCACACCCCTACACACTCCCTTTCACCCTCTACCTCTAGATCGCTCCCTCCGTCAGCAGTGGAAATTCACTGGGAGCTGATTGTGGCAAGAGAGTGTTGGCTCAGCTGCGAGCTTTAAGAACCCATGATGTCAGACACATATTTTCCTTGGAGAGTTTCTCATCAGCTGCATTGTTCCTGGAAACCATGGTTTGTTCTCTGGGCAACAAAGAAGCCAACCCCATCTCGGTCCACCATGGTCCCGCTTGAGCCCCCATTGGCCCCTCCAGTCCTGAACCCATCATTTACTACACCACCAAACAACAGACGAGTAAAGAAAATAATCTGGTAACACGATCAATGGGGAGAGTATCTTGGAATCGTGACCGTAAATTCTCCTGGTTTCCCAAAGGGTGATCAAAAGCCGCTTTTTAACGTCTTCGGAAAATGAAAATGTATGGTTTGTGAAGACGTGAGTAACAAAATAGGACAGAGTAACATGCCCGGTCTTTTTGGCATCCGTTGGGAAATATGGTAATGATATTGGTGATGTCATCAAGTCAAGTGTCCCTGTTGACCACAAGACGCATTTGACCACTTTACAGCAGTGCCCCCTGATATGAGAAGCAAAGGAACTAAATGTTCCCATGAGATGCTCCCTGACAAAGTGCTTGGTTCATCGGCCCCACTGCTTAAATCTTTCAGTCCATTTCCGCAGTTCTTTTTTTGTTGCATTATTTAAACTCATCACACAGCTCCAGTTCTCTTGAAGAATTAATGCTTTTCCTCAAAAGAGAAGCATCCACATGTGATTTTTAATTCAAACCGGCAATGAGTGGAATATCTTTGAGTCAGCGGCCATAATTGTACGTAACTTTATCCCACATGAAAAAAAAAAAAATAAATAAATAAAAACCTGTCATTCAGACCACTCTCTCTTTTCCATTACTGGGTATTTCGGCTGCCAATTCTGGAGTGGATACCTGATCCATCAATGGCAAAGACCATGAGGTGAGAGATGGGGCGAGATGGGGCCGTGGCGAAATCCAGGGCCAAAAGTGTGATTCTGTGTAACAGGAAAAAATAGCCAAAATTCTGATGTCATTATATATCTTGTGTCACCTCTGGTAATTCCCATGCAAAATATTCAGAGGACACAAATGGATTTCCATTAGAGTGGAACACTTAAATTACAGGATGTTCAAGTCTCCAGTTTTGCAGCAAAAGGATAGATTTGCAAAGAAGCAAATCAAAAGTCACAGTCAGTCTTACTCCTAGAGTACATACTACAAAATGCAGAGAGCTTTTGCAGTAGTACAAAATTGGATAGCGGACATAATACTTTTAGAAAGCTGACATGTCCCGCAGTTTGATGTGCTAAATGCCATTTAAAACTATTTTAAACTATTAAACTAGGGATTGAGGAACCAGTCACAGCACCTAAAATATACATTTTAACCTAAAATCTTCTTGTTGATGTTGAAATAATTACACTGCAATGTTCGATCAATTACTGAAAATAAAATTTAAATGCTCAATGAAAATTAAAGTGATAATGTATAATTCACAACTTTTGCCAACATGAATCATGACTGAATCGCTCTACATAATGTATTTAATAGAGATTACCTCTAACTTAACTGTAGCTAACATTTCAGTTACGCTGAGGTCGAAGGTTCAAAAACCTGGCAAAAAAATTAAGCTAGACCGCAAATGTACACCATGTTTCACCATGGTTGCAATTGAGGCATGAAAGGAGATCTACGAATGTTAGCATGAAATTGCACATCAGAACATTAGATTATTGTTGAGGGCAATTAAAGGTGGGAAGAGGTAGCTCTGAAGGGTGAGACACATCAGAAAGTGGAGTGGCAACAGAGAAAGAGAGGTTAGAATAACAGAGCGTCAAACTATGAAGTTCAGTTGTACTCTTGCTGGAACAGCAGTGTCTCCATAGACCAGTTGAGTCCTTCAGTAGAGGCTCTCTCACTCCAACACAAATACTCACTAAATAAAGGCTGAGTGTTCCAAGTAAAATCACTTCAGCTGAGTTCAATAACTATTATTCATGTCCCATTTCTTCTTGCATGTGCAACAGCCTCCATGATATTAATAAGGAAAACACTTATGTTTTCATAAGAACTGAAGAGGAGCCTTGGAGAGCAATGTAAACACACTTCTGATTTCTTATGAAGTACCTTATGGGACTCTGGGCTGTGACTGAAACAACTAAAGTGACAAAAAAAAGATTGTGTTCGTCCAAATGTGGTTTCGTCAGATAGCTACCATCTTGTGAGGTGCCATTACAGCTTGAAAGAGGGCTGTTTCCTGTGAGCCCTGATGATCTTTTTTTATGAGAAAATGACTCTTATGAGTCGTTTCTTTTGATGAGTCAATCAAAAAGATAGCAGAAGCTCAAGCGGTGTCTGAAATCACCCCCATAATATTTAGGTGTGAATTTTGCAGACGAAAAGCAGTTATTTCAATAGAAATCTGCACGATCTGGAATTTCTTGTGAGGGCGAAACATTTTCACATGCATAGTTCGCATTTTGCAAGTTTTTCCAAGCAAATTCTTCTTCTGACTTCTGTGTGAGCAGTGCTTCATGCACTATGACTACACTATTGACAATGGACCTTTTTTTGCTGGCGAAACGTCGCTAATGTGAACATACATATAGTGCACTTTTCACACTGCACTTAGAGTTATTGTCGTTGTAAACCACTTTTAATCCCGAATAGAGGAACTCTTTACATTTGTAATTTAGAAGGGGGATATTACCCCTTTTGAAGGTTTGCTGCCATTATTATGCCTTTCGTATTGAAAGATATTGTCTTGAATGTAGGACTGAACACCAACCTACCTCTAACATCGTTCTTCAGAATGTCTCTCTCAGTAAATTGGTCCTTTGAAGACCACAAATATAAGCCTCCTTTCTTAGAGAGGTCAAAGTTCCACCTATGATGAAATTACTTATAATCCAGCACTGACCTACAAACAAAAAAAGGACAGGAAGATATTAGACAGTACCATGAGGAGCCGGCACCAAGGGAATTGGAAATATCTGATGGATGATGATGTCTCAACAGGCATTCTCCCTTCTTTGAGGCTCATTTCTTTCATATTGTAAATATTTGTAGCAGATTACTACTACTGCTTTTAGATATTATACAAAATGTGACCTCAGTGCACAACCTCTGACCCACTGCATGAGCTTGAAGAACAAAGTGTGGTAGGGGTGCAAAAGTCACAGTGGAAGGGGATTCCCTTTTCTCCAGATTTACAATGAAACGTTATTTGGCCTTTTCCAAAGTCACAGTGGGGTCTTTTAGAAAAGAAAAGAAAAACATTAAAAAGATAATCCTCGTAGTATCTTCCCTGTGGATGGTCATCAACCTCTTTATGTCAAGGTGAACCACTTTCACCAAAGAAGTGCCATGGAAGTCATCAATACCTCAAATAATAGATCAAAATGGCCAACTCATCATCATCAGACACTATAAAAGCACACATTTGCTTCTTAGAGGACATGCGAGTGCAAAGTCAGGTTCCTGCGAGCAAATCAACCATCATCACCCAAGATCATGGCATCTTCATACATGCTCATGTTTGCACTTGCACTTTTAGTTGAGTTGAATACTCACTCAACAATGGCTCTGCCCAAAGTTATGATGGATGAAGAACGCACAGACCAAGATAGAGTGGCATCGATAGCAGGAGATGATGATATAAGTGAAAGAGGACCTGGGCAGCTCACCTTCAGAAGACACCCCATCATAGAAGGCAGACTGGTGGATGAAGACGGGACAAAACGCATCTTCATACTTGCTGTAAGTGTTTGCATGTCAATTTAATGTTCAATTTGTTTCACGTCAGGCCAGCCTTGTCGCTTAACATTTTTAAATCTGCTTTGAATCTTTTTTATTCCTTAGCTTTTGACTAACTTTTAAAAATAGATAAGATTTTAGGGGTCAGTTATGTGCATTGTAAAGCACTTTGGTTAAACTCCTGTTGTTTTTAAATGTGTGATATAAATAAAGATCTAGTTGAGTTGACAAACAAAGGCCCGATTTCACGGACAGGGTTTAGATTAAGTCAGGATTAGGCCTTAGTTCAAATAGGGCATTTAAGTAGCTTTTATAAACATGCCTTAGAAAAAAACATCACTGGTGTGCATCTTGAGACAAAACAATGGTACTGACATATTTTAAGATAAGTCAGTACAAGTTGCTTTCAGTTAAAACACCTCAAACATGCATTTTAGTTGGGGACTAGGCTTGTCTGTGAAACAAGTGAAAATTGCAAGTTCTTTTTTTTTTTTTCAAGATTGTATTTGCCAACACTTGTACATTTACATGCACTTTACAAGTTTGGTTTCAGTCCATTTAAAGCAATGATTTACCTTTAAGAAATCATACCAATTTCAATTTTGCTGGCATTGTAGGAGTCAGGTGGCCTTTCTATGGGTATCTAACAGAGCTTTCGCAATTCAAGGTTGAATCGTCCTCACATTGCTACAATTATCGGTGCAGTAATGGAACAGTCGGAGAGGACTATGGGAAGGACACGGTCACAAGAGGGGAAATGGAATCTATGGATAAAAGGGCCCATGGTGATATTGTGAAAATTGGCTAAGCGAGGCATGGGAAACTTTGTCGCAATTTGACATTTCTTCCATGTGGGGCTCCATGCACTGGATTTGCTCCAGTAGTTTGGGAGCAGTTATGGAGAGGGATCTTGAGGCTGCCCTTGGGCGTGTGTTGTTCAAATTAACTTAAACATCTCCATGTGTGGTTTCAGACTTTTATTCTCCAGAAAAAAAATGCCTGTAGAGGGAGCAGTGTTTTGAGTTAGGCTGCTTCTGTTCAAGTGGTTGTCTCACGTTCAGATTTTTGTTTTTTTTAATGCATTTCCCTTTTCCATCAGGACACAGGAATGAAAGGGTCTCCTGGGAGGGAAGCAAACCTGGCCTTTTCGAGAAACTTCCCTGTACTGTCGCCACGTGGGACGGATCATGCTCTGGATGGATTCAACATGAGGGATGAGCGACGTAGCGTGGATGATGTCATTCCTGTGGGCAGGAGGGACATAGACAGTAAGCACTGCCAAGTTTCTTATCTTCTTCCTTTCCACTGATGAGATATTCTTACCTAGCCATGAAAGTAGTCTGAAATTGAATAGTATGAAAGTGCTTTTGAAGCAGTTCTTAAGTTTTTTAATAATTGTCTATATACGATAAAAAAAAAATAAAAAAAAAACACGTTTCACCTGGTGATGGACTGGCCATGCATCTAGGGCAGTGGTTCCCAACCCTGGTCCTGAAGTACCCCCAACACTGCACATTTTTGATGTCTCTCTTATCTGACACATAAATCTGAAGTCTTGGAGTCAAAGCCACTTGAAGGCAAGGATGACCTACTTCCAGCAAGATTCTTAAGTGTGGACACTTGACTATCCCATGAGGCCACAAAAGAGGGTTTGTGAAGACAACTGACGCTGGTAGGTCACGCGATAAGGGCAACATGGCGAATGTAGTACGAAAAGGTTGCATTCATACAATATAGATATATTTTAGCGGCCGTGAAGTAATTACTTCTTCAAAATGAGTACCTACTTAAGAGATTATGCGATTTCAGATGCAGCCCGTCTCTCTTGGAGTCTCCACTAACGAGATGGTGAATTGAATCAGGCGTGTTTGATTAGGGAGAACTCCGGGGGTACTCCAGGACCAGGGTTGGGAACCACTGATCTAGGGGAGGACCAAAGCCCTACAGAGTTTAGCTCCAACCCTAATCAAAGAGACCTGAACAAGCTAATCAAAGCCTTCAGTGTTTGATCAGGGTTTGAGCTGAACTTTTCAGGGAAGCGACCGTCCTGGGATGGATATTGGGAACCCTGATCTAGGGAGTTTCCCAAAGATGCTTAGATAGGCTCCAGTATCCCTGCCACAAGCATAGGACAGGGGGTGCTTCTCATTTCTTATTCGTGCCTCCTCGTTTCTTTTCCTCGCATCTTAGCTCCACCCCCTTAGGATGCAAGGGAAGGATACACCCATGTATCCACGCTCATGACTCCTCAGGAAGCTTCCTCGGGGTGCAGTTTGAGAATTAAGAGGCCCCCTTCAAGATGGCCAAGTTCAATCAGTTTCCAGGTCACAGGCTGGAGGAGCGAGGAACTGAGGAAGCATCAATTTGAGTATCGAGAAGCATCCAAGTAGTCTGGAAAATGGATGAACGATGGATGGAAAGCATTTTACAATATAATTTAAAAACATTTTTGCTAGAATCTAGTGGGTAAAAAGCAAAACCTGACATCCATAACTTTATGAAAAACAATATAGATTACCAGAAATAGAGTCAGACTAAGATAGTTTTCTGGTCTTACATGGTTTAAGCTGGTCTGAAAAGCATTCAAGACCCCTCTAAAACTAGCAAAGCAGACCAACAAACAATCTTAGGTTATTTAAATATTTGTTTCAGTAGAGAATATACCCATAGGTAAACAAGTTGTCTTCCATTTATATTTAATACTAAATTTGTTTTGCTCTTCTTGTTCTCTTCACAGTGCTGAGGTGCATGATAGGAAGAGTATACAGGCCCTGCTGGCAAGGTTGAAAGCAGAGCAGCTGACAAAGCATCTGCATGATTTTCCCAGCTCTCCCTTCATCCTTCAAGATACTCTAATTATAAAGATGACAAACATACTTGTATGATTTTAAAGAACGGAAATAAAAATTTATTAAAATCTGCAAATGATGGGTCGTGTTTAAGGAAAACAGAAAGCATACATTATGAAATGTACTCCAGTCACACAATCATCAATTAAAATGATAAAGTTCAATCTCTGCCAACTCAATCTCCTCCCTTACGTCTCAAACATGCCCACAAACAAATATATACACATACACCCTGTCAGTATCTGCAGAAGAGTTCCCTGACTCAAGTTGATGTGATTGGTTTTTATTAAAGGGATAGTGAAAGCATTTAAAGGGATATTTCATGGCAACAATAAAAGGTTTGAAAAAATGAGGGTGCAAATTACCAGTTTCAGGTGAACTATCCCCCTTAAATGCATTTATACTACCAATAAATTAAATATGTGCTTGTTGCCAAAACAGCATCACCATCAATAAGAGCTCATGGAGTACATTATAGTCTGAAAAATCCAGTCAGTTTGCCCTGACCAGCAATGAGCTTCTTGCCGGCAGATTTACTGCTCCTTTTCCCCAGGCCTCCAGCGGGAGCCTTAGCAGGGGGTCTTTTCTGAGGGGGCTGGTTCTCTTCTTTTCCATGCTCAGCGCACTCTCTATTGGCAAGCTTTCTCTTCGAGGTACCGGTTGCTCTTCGGAGCGGTTCTGGCTGGGTCCCCTTCCCACCTGCTTGCTTCCAGGCATTTCCACTATGTTCCCCCAGAGCGGATTGGCCGGGACCTTCACACTTCAAGTTAGTGGCCTCTGGGTCCACATCCACAGAAAAACAAGGGGGGACAAAAGAAAAACATTGGAATTTGAGAATAAGGTGAAACAATGAGCAGGAATAAAAAAGAGGGAGGGCTGAGGACGGAAGGGTAGAAAAGGTTATGATGAAATTGCTGACGTTAGTCTGCACTTTAACAGGCGGTGTGTTTATTTTACAGTGCTGAAGCTGAACATTTGTCACCTGGTGGAGCGAAGCCCGCGTTCCCACAAAAAAAGCAAGCGAGGGGGGAAGAGGAACGTGTGCTCTCTGGGTTTTTACAACAGATGTGGGGGCGGCCAGGTTTTATGGGATGGGGAATCGTTTAAAGGTTGATCTTAAGTACCAGTCCCCAAGCAGGGACTGGGCAGGGATCGAGGCCTGGGCTTTGGAGGTGGACCTGGGCATCTTTCCGACTGTGTGGCGTCAGAAAAGGGGAACACTTTGCGTGTGCGCGCAGTGAACAGACCAAGCCCTCTCTTGTTAAATATATATATTTTTTTTATTTACTTTTTGGTCTCACTTTAGATTAGGGTCTAATTCTCACTATTAACTATGACTTTTGCCTCAAACTCCTAATTACTGCTTGATAATAGTTAGTAAGGTAGTTGTTAAGTTAGGTATTGGGTAGGATTAATGGATGTAGAATATGGTCATGCAGAATAAGGCAATAATATGTGCTTTATAAGTACTAATAAACAGCCAAAATCATAGTAATATGCATGCTAATAAGCAACTAGTTAATTTTCTTGCCAGTTTGTTACAGGAGGTGGGACTCTAATTCTAGAGAGCCTTTGATAGGACATGAGCCTGTGGCATGCAGGATGAGTCAATATCAATATTTTCACCATTGTTTCTCAGAAGACAAATCCTACAGATTTTAAAAGAATTTTAACATTTAATATTTAATTTTGTCAACTTTTAAGAGGACACAACAGCATATACATGGTCTCAAAGCTAATACACAACGACTAAGAGTGACAAAACTACTTTTTGACATAATGGCATCTTTAAGCTTGGCAGAGACACTACCTTTGAGTCTGTTATCCATCCCAGGGGAGTCACACTCTTCCTCCACAGATGCATGTAAAGAGATGGTTCGTTTGGGCGCAGGGTGCGCACAGGTGGGAAGTTGGCTAGCACTTGGAAACTCCAACACCCGGCTGAGGGGCAGCTCATCGTCCTTGTACGTACACGCAAACTGAGAGCGGATGGTTGGCCGCACAACCTGGGGGAAAAGTGTTAAAATGGTCAATAAATCTAAATGCAGTTAGTGTTGAGTTTCAAAAAAAGTTAACTGCTTATTCTCATGCATGTATACTGTATATATATAAAAAATGCTACTCAGTGCTATATTGCCAAGAATATTCAAATCATCTGCTAGACATGAATATGGTCAATGAACGAAGGATGTATGACAGTGGCACTGCAGCACTGGTCCGATAGGACAAATAACAGTCCCATCAACTACCCAGAAACACTCTCACACTGGCCTCAGGTCATCAGATCGTCCTTATTGTTCAGCCCTGCTGATACAACATGGGTGGAAATGACCACATCTAAAATCTTATGAGAAAATATACAAAAAAAAAAGATAAATATTGCGGTCCGGAGGCAGTGAGGAGCATGAAATAAGGAAATGGTAGCTTGAACAGGGGTAGTGAACCTCTAAGGTCTCAAGGGTCTCAGAGAAGCGCTGATCCACCGCATTCAGGGCCTTTGATCCATCCCTGCTGAGGATTATCAGGATTCAAGGCTCTCTCCCTTTAGGCTAGCCGGCCGCAGTAGGAGAGTGGAATTCAGCAAAGTAAAAAAATAAAAAAATACTGCAGGCATACTTGGGTGGGACTGCAAAGCATAGAGAAAACGGGGCAGTGGGTGTATGTTTGTGTATGTGTGTGTGTGTGGGGGTTGGAAATCAAAGCTTGAGTGCAGCTTTTCAAAGCACTTCTCAAAAGAGCACCTAAAACAACAGTATCGCTCAAACTGGGTGCTTCGTATGGGAGGCTTATATGGTACATTGGGCAGCCCTGACTGCACGCCAAGAGAGAGCCCAAGAAAAACTGCGACAGGCTGGGTCCACCAGCTACTTCCTCTGATATGAACGTCATCATTAAGCCTTCAATAAGATGAGGGGTGTGTCTGTTTGTGAAGCATACAATGAAATGACGCAGGATTGAATAACACCTGCCCTGAGAAAAACCCAAGGAGCCAGCTGACACAGCACTAGTAGCACAGCAGTGAGATTAAAGGAATGGTTCTCTTAAAAATTAAAATTCTCATTTACTCTCCCTCAAGTTTTTCAAAACCTGTATGAATTTCTTTATTCTGCTGAACACAAAATATTATATTTTGAAGAATGTCGGTCACTAGACAGTTGATGGACCCCATTGACTTCCATAGTAGGAAAAAGAAAAATACTACGCAAGTCAATGGGGTCCTTCAACTGTCTGGTGACCGATATTCTGCAAAATATCATATTTTGTGTTCAGCAGAAGACAGGTTTAAAACAACTTGAGGGAGAATAAATGACAGAATTTTACATTTTCAGTGAACTATTCCTTTAAGTCCCCATTTACACATGGTATTAACATCGGATCAACTTATAAGTGTTAGCTGAGACATTACTGTTAACACTTAGCAATGTGCATCGAAGTACTGTGATCAGTTTGAGGGGAGGGTCTCGGATTTTAAACTACTCATCACGTTCCTGTATGTTGAAAAAAGTTAATTATTATTGTTATTGCTACAACTATTATTATTACAAAAGAACGTTTATAAAGTAGAATTATTATTAACATACACATTCATCTCATATATATATATATATATATATATATATATATATATATATATATATATATATATATATATTATATATATATCCAGGGTGTTTCTGCCTTCAGCCCACAATGCTGGAATAGGTTCCAGCATCCCTGTGACAACATTGGATAAGCATTTTGGAAAATGCATGGATTATTAATAATAATTCAAATAAATTTATATTCAGAACAATCCTTTTTACTATTATTATTTATTCTACTTTTATAGTTTATTAAATAATATTTTTTAAATGATAATCAAAATAAATACACTTGGGAAAATTGTTGCTTTGAAATAGAACGTTGTTTCAAGATGAGTTTGAGGAGTACCTTTATTAAATGAAAATTTCAGTTTGTCTAATATCAAATTGCAGTGACACTTACATGCAAGTACTTTTCCACATCACAAAACATATTTGAAACCATTTACACCTGTACTAAGGACCATCCACTACCAGATTGGGTAACTCGATGCAGATCTTAATACGAGAGGTCTGTTTTGAGCAGCTGGAGATTTGCTAACTTTATGTAAAAAATGTACTATCATTTTTTTTTTATGTTTAATACTGGCCCTCAGAGTACCGACTCTAGTGTGGGGTTCATTACGTGTTCATTAAACCTTACTACATAACTGTACTCAGAATAATCTCTCTCTGCAGTCGTACTCCTGGAGGAACCTCTTGATCTCTCCCCGTGCCAATCGACGTCAGTTTGTGATGAAACTATTGGAGTAGGACTGGATAAAGTCATTCTGCAGACAACAGGAAACAATAACCTTTCAAGTTTCCCTTGCTAGCTGAGTAACGCCACTGATATGGCATGTTCAAAGTGAAATTGATGCAGAAAGCTTCCGCCCGTCCAGTTCAGGAAGCGGTGAGCTGCCCGGGGACCATTACCGCTCACTAACACAGGAAGGCGGCCAGAAAGTGAAGGTCTAAAGAGACATCTGCTAGTGCAATCAAATAAAGAAGCCTTTTAACAAAATGTGCCTAGCATACATGTTCACAGAGCGCTCACCATTTCTTGGTTGGTGAAGATGCCCAGTCCTTAAAAATTAAAGTGCCATTCATCACCACATTTAAAACGTGTTAGCAACCCAGAGACTAGTTAAAGTTGGTTTCAGAAACAAGCCTCTTTGACAGGCATCATTTAGTTCCCATTCAGGCAGTTGTTTCATATTAAGAGATTTATTCCTTTCAAGAATTTTATGACCAAATAGTAAAATAAATCCTTACAAGGCCAGAAGACAATCCTACATTTTTATCACATGCAAATATAATCTGTCTTCTCACAGCCTTCCAAGACCATTTAAAATGTTTTCCGGATAAGATAGGCTTGAAGTGTGTAAGTGCGCATCACTGCCAGAGGTTATTAGTTCAAGTTAGGAGTGTACTGTACTACACTAAATTACACACTCAGTGGTTGTTTTTATATAACAGGAAACCCGCTGCACAAGCACCATGCATTAAAAACAGCTGTAGTGTTTAAATTTGCACATTACAAAACAGAGAAAGCAGATGATATAGCTTGTGAACTTGCAATACTTGCTGTCTGTTTTAAAAATCAAGCGTCACATTCAATTTTTGTTTGACCGCTATTTGAGACCAGGGTCTCTGCTTACAACCCCGATGATTCTTTACCTTGGACTTGATATGTTCTTGTTGGCTCAAGACGCGGTTCCGTAAAGGTTTTGGAGAAGATCCCGTAGGAGCTTCTGGAGATCTATAGGCACAAATTGGAACGAGAACAAGTTGAATAACTGAAGAATAAAACGAGGTGTTGAAATGCAAATGAAAATAATACGACTTAAAAATAAATAACTGCAACAAACAACAGTTTTAATTAGTCCAATTAACACAAATTAACTTTTTTTGCCACAACTGTCAAAAGGAGAGTAAACTGATAAAATAGACAGGAAATATCTACTAACTCTACAACTGTATTTTTGCATCATTAAAGAAAACAGCAACAATAATAATAACTGAACCATTTTATTTTATTTTAAATTTTAGAATCTATTTTTGTCATTTTAGTCATTTTCGCAAGGGAATGCCATGGGGATAATTTTGATTAGTGAAAATGAAAGTGCCATGTGAAGGCCAATAATGGTACATTTTTCCTCTGCATTTAACCCATCCAAGTTAGTGCACACACATTAGGAGTAGCGAGTAGTGAACACACACCCGGAGCAGTGGGCAGCCTTTTTTGTTGTGGCGCCCGGAGAGCGGTTGGGGGTTAGGTGCATTGCTCAAGGGCACCTCAGTCATTTCCTGCCAGTATTGAGAATTGAACCCGCAACCTTTGGGTTACCAGTCGGACTCTCTAACCATTAGGCCACGACTGCTCAGAACATTGTCAATTTTTAGATCATCAAAGTGTAACTCACTTGTACAGGGTAAGAAGACAAGCTCCAGCGCTGCCATTAAGAATCGCATGATCTTCAGAAAGCAGTTCCACCTTGTTCCTGCAGGGCGGGGCTAGTGCCTCTTCATCCAAGAGGGCCATCAGAACCTTCACAGTCTCTCGGCCCCCATAGGCAGTAGAGTGGTTAATAGCATATGCTTTGGGCTAAAAAGTAAACATTGTGTCTTACTAATAATGCTGGTTTGGAGAGATTCAGAAAATAGAGTACATCAACTATGTTTTACCCTGGCTGGACTAATTCCTGTGCCAACCACTGACTGCGTCTGCGTGGTGTGTATTTCACTGATCCTTTCCTTGAGACTTTTGGCGGTGTCCTCTGCTGCAAGGTATACTGGGTCTCCACCACTGCGGCCTTTGACCAAAGCAGCTCTAATACTAGACACCAGCTTGGTTCCAGCTTCTCTGTTTGGGACAAGACAGACAATCAACAAAAACACACATTTTCAAATTTCACCAATCCTAAATGTGCAGTCACAAACAAGGAGAAAACTCTCCTTTGGGCAGTTTAGTTTGCAAACCTTGCAGCTTGTTGTGTTGATTTGCTGTGTTGCGGGACACTTTTGTACATTAACATTCTGAATGGGTTTTTCAGGGATCCCACACCTTTTGACCAATTATTTCCATGAATTAACTTTTTGTTTGTGTGCAATTACTAGATTTTTTTTAAAGAATTGCTAATGAATCTTACAAAATGTGTCAACCGCTTTCGCTTTCAAAACAATTCACTCACAAACAATTATGGCTTACAAGTTTAATTTTACATTAGAGCAACATCTATAATTGCATAAATAATATGCAATAAATACATAATATTTTCAATATATTAATAATTGTTATAACAACAATCTATTATTAGCACTAATTAACAACCGCAGAAGTTTCAATGACTTCTCTAGGCCTTTTAAAAACAGAATTTTCTGATTTTCCATGACTGTCAAACTCCTGAATATTAATTATTCGTTATATAAAGACGACATTTATTGCAGAAAAATAATTTTGCATGATTAAAATCTAAAGTGACCACTCTATAACTCATGTAAAAATGTGGTCTAGGAGGGTCCAAAAGGTTTTCGTGCCAGACCAGTGCTATTGCTGTACTCCACCTCACTTTATGTGTGAATATATGAAGAGATTAATAAATGTAAACATTTGGGCTGCAGCGGGAAAGAGGCCGCCCTGAATCCCTGACCTTGCTTTTGTGAAAGGGAATTACAGTAACAGAATCATCTGGGAAAACAGATGTTAGCCGTACGAGAGACCCCGATTCCCCCGTAAGAAGTGTTTGTGTGTGGTAATACAGTACTCCATAAGGTGCTGGGAGGTGGGGAACTGCACAGGCAGGGTAGCAGGCCGATGAAAGACCCCTTTTGGCTCAGCGTTCGCACTCTCTCTTCAGAGAAGAGACGTGGTAGTGAACAGGACCACATGCAGCAGGTTCAAGGCACTTCCATCAAAAATGAAGTTGATGCACATGATGCAGTCCAGGAAATGATCTTGCGTCCTTTCTGAATAACACAATCATCTCTACAATTCAGCTCCATGTGTTGTGCTGCCAAATGTCTAGTGGAGATTTGCTTGGACGTTTTGAAGTGCAAGTTATCATGGCAGAATCTCAGTTTTATGACTTTTAATCAGAGTTATCAAACTAAGGTGGGACAAGTCGCTATTTTCTTTGGAACAACACACTTTGATGTTCCTCAGATAAACATGCTTGAACAATTCAGGCGATTTCATTAATACTGGTGCAGACGTCATTAAAGGCTGCGTTTGAGAGAAGAGGAACATGCATCGATAGATAGCGGGTAAAAGACGAGAGGATCCGTTTTAAAGATAGGAGACCAACAGATCTACATACAGATAGCAGGAACATTTTCTTTGAGCCAAGCAATGTGATACAAAACCTGTATAAATCAAAGGCTTCTATCTCTCATCTGGGGTCGTGCACTAATGATAGAGAGATGCAAAGGAAGTCAAGTCCAGGTCATGAGATTCCTTGCGACTGATTTAAAGCAATGGCTATTAGAATAGTATACTACTCGCACTACTGCTGCAGTAATACAACATGTACTTTATGCAACATACAGGGTGCCAATTTTCTGTATGCATGCATGAATGACCAGCAACATTTGCCAAAAAGAGCAATATACAACAGGTATGGTTCATGGCATGGAATAATTTATCCCATGATGCAGTGCACTCAAACTGACCTCCCATTTCTAGTGAGACAGATTAATAGAAAGTTAAACCAGTTATGATTGGCTTTACAAAATATATATATTTGCCAAATAAATAAATACTCAGATATTTATAGACAAAATTGGGTGATTATAATGCAAGGGCAACATTATAATAATATATTATTAATATTATGTTACAAACAGTGTGAAGTCATGTGAGCAAGTAGAAACTTTTCATGGAATCATACCCAATTCTTCACTTAATATTATAATTACAATAATTATGTTCAAATAAATTAAATGTTGATAAATATATATATACACTGCACAATATTCAATAGTGAGGTAGTTCCATTCTGAACACTGCAAATGTCTTGAGTCTACATTGCAGCTCTGCATTTGCCAATGTTGGACACACGATTCCTATAGAGTTCCTATTTAGGCCAAATAAGCATACCTTGGATTGGGGGTTTCTCCTAAAATGTCTTGACACTGGTCGACAAAATTGAGAAATTCCGATAAACCCTTTATGTGCTTCCTTAAGGGGTGAGACTCGGGTGGGGCGTACCCCTTTCCTCCCAGCTGTATGGCCCTGACAAACGATGTCACTGTCTGAACATACAAAAAGGCAATTAATCAGCATTCACATTAGGCTTAAAAAGATGTTTAGTTGAACAAATATGTGTGCAAATGTAAATGTATCTATTTAAAAAGTACAAGTCATTGCAAATTCACCAAGAAAAGAGACGAGGCATTGTTGCATGCAGCATGTCTCAGGTCAGTAAAGGCGATGTGGCCCAGAGAGCGATTAGGGTTGTCCAGGGTGTACACAAGGGCCAGGTCATTTTTACAGTTCACCAGAAGGCCCAAATAAGAACAGAAAACTCTCCTGATGACTCGCTGTATCTGAAAGAAAAATTGAACAACTACTAGGTGGGATAATTTGTATTGTACTAAAACTCATGTGTTAATTGAAAGAGTAAATGGTTTGTTTTTTAACAGGAACAGTTCATACTCTTCCGTTCTGCAATACTGATGAGTCAGTTAGCGGACTTGGACTCATGTTGTATAGAGGACGGGCTTTTTCCACAACCCCTTAAGCTTAAACAGGCCAGGCTCATAAACTTCATCACCCCCAGTATTACAGTGGCAAAGCCTAGCGTCTACTTGCACATAAATCAGAGTCCAGCAGAGCAGCTGTCAACAGAACTGGGCAAGAGTAGCAGTAGTTTCAACACACTATACAAAGTGCTTTTAAAACATCCTGTTTTCATTTCTCGATTCAGAATGATATGATATTCACGTTCTTCTGAATAAGAGACATCCACGGGTGTGAAATTTAACAGGAAACAAAAGGGAGAAGGAGAGCCAGGAAAAGAAAACTAGAGTAAGATCTTGACATCAGTCAAAAGTGCCAGAATCAACATTAATTAACCCTTTGTTAAGCTTCACCCTCCTTAGTTGCTGTTAAGGTCCAATATTTTTAAAATGTTCCATAGGATACTGAGGTGGATTATTTAGTGCCAATTAATTGTTCATATTTGTCTTTTTTTAAGGTTATTGGACAATAATATATCATCCATCTAATGGGGAGTTAGGTAAGTTTCAAAGCAGGTCAGCCATTTCAAAAGTGTATATAAATAAATAAATAAATAAATATATATATAATAAATAAATATATATATATATATATATATATAAAATTGTGCGTATAAACTGTAAATAAATGTTTATTAAATATAATTATACATAAATATAGTTTAAAAAGTGTCAGAATTAGGTGCATTTAATTTTCAATAAAGTATTTCTTTCCCATTTTTTATGAAATATTTTTTTAAACACGTACATCGGTAAATAGAGAAAAACATTTAATGGTCTTGCGGAAATTGTACGTTTATCTCATTTGCGGTCATAAAATGGTATTATGAGTAAGATTCACACACACACAAAAAAAAAACCTCAACAACACTTTTTCCAAGTCTCATGCTAATCCTTCTCTAGTTACCTGTGGACTGCAGATTCCAGCCTTGTTAGAAGGTGTTGCGGGACACACAGGAAAAGATTCCTTTTTTTCCAAACTCTGCTTTTCACCAACGAGAAACTGAAACAGTTGCATCTAGATATCGAGATAAGACCACAGATTAAAGAATACACCACAGATTAAAGATCTTTCAGAAAGACGACTGAAAGAACATCCAAATCTGAGGCCCACTGGCAGCACTCACCGCAGTTAGGGGCTCCTCAGGGTCCCCATTTATCCGAAGCTCCTTGAACATAATGAAGACGTCAATCAAGTCCACAGTATTTGTACGTTTCAAAAAGCAGTCATACTCTTTTTGAATGAGGTCATAGTTTTGTGGAAGAGGGATATCGTTGTGGGATAGCTGGAGCTTATCCAGAAGGAAGTATTTCCAGGCAGCCAAGACTTCACTCAAAGCAACACCAAAGTCCCCATACTCCTGTCAGGAGAAGAGCAAACACAGGGACAAGCATATTACGCACAACCGATCCACAGAAAATGTACAGATACGGAACAAAATGTATGAATCAAACTTGTGACTGCTTTTTTTTTCTTTTTTCTATTGCTACATGTATAAAACTGAATTTCAGTGTCACATGATTCTCATAAATTATTCTAATCTGGTAATTTGCAGCTCAAGAAAGATTTCTTATTATTATCACCAGTTGTGGTGCCCAAAAAAGAAAATCTGTAAGACTTCCGTTCATCTTCGGAACACAAATGCAGATATTTGAATGAAATGTTCAATGTTTATATGTGAATAAAAGCCTAAATTAATTCGGTTCATCATATAAAGTGATCGAGTCTCTTTGGAAATTTTGGATTGAACCGCTCAATTCATATGGATTAGTTTTACGATCGCTTTATGAACTTTTTGAAGTGTCAAAGTGGTAGTTGCATAGCCATCCAACAGAAATCGCTGTTTCTGTTGGATGCAGGGGACAGAAATCACTCAGATTTCGTCAGAAAGATTTTCATTTGTGTTCCGAAGATGAAAGAAAGTCTCGGAACGACATGAGGGTGAGTAAATAATGACAGAATTTTCGTTTTTGGGTTAACTATTCCTTTAACATTTTTATGGAAACTGTTTTTTTTTTTCAGGACTCTTGAATCTGTAGTATAAATTCAAAAGAATAGCATTTGTTAAAAATAGAACGCTTTTGTAACATTATAAATATCTTTACTGTCACTTTTAAACAATGTAATGTATCCTTTCTGCCTAAAAGTATTAATTTATTTTAAATCTTACTGGCCCCAAACGTTTAAAAGGTAGTCAATATGCTTTTACAGAACTGAGATACAAACATTCGTCCTTGGGGACTAAAAATCATTAATTACTGACAAACAGTTATAACCCAGAGAAGTAATAACTTCTAAAGATGTGGAATAAGTCTTCAAACCAAGTTACTAACAATGCAACATTACCTGCTTGTTGACCCCAGCCATAGCAAGTTGTAGGACCATCAGCATCCCATCAGCCCCTTGGATGGTGGTCCTCTCAGAGTCCAACACCCTGTGACACTCTCTCCTAAAAACCCTGGTCATTGTTCTCAGGCTTTCCTCCATAACCACCATTATTCAGTCTTTACAAAATGTACTACGGGGTCAGAAAATTGAGCAGGTCAGCAATGAAATGATTATGAGCAGACAGCAGAACATACATGCAACCCAGCCAGCATCACATATAGCTTTCCAACTCTACCTCTGAGCTAGAACAGAAAGTCCACATCAAGCAAATCACAATTATAGTCAGGAACAAGAAGCACTTTATTGTCCTTTGCACTTTATTAGGAACAGAACCCTCAAACCTCGTAGGTTAACTTACCAACACTGATATTAAGACGTGTCCGAGGTCTCTAATGTGAAACATATGGGAAAACAGACGCCACGCCAGTAAATAAGTTAACTTATTATAAACTGGTGCCGTGCGCTCCCTGTAAATTTAAATCCACATGCCAGGACGTCTGAACCAATCACAGAGCGGATGTGTTGTTTGTCCCCGGCCCCGCCCCCGCCAAACAGGAAGTCAAATGCGCAACGAACAGTCCCGTTTGTTTTCTTTCAAAACGATATGTGTGTTTATTGATGACAAGAAAATAAATAATACAACTCATATAACGATGTGGAAGAATATGAGAGCTACATCCATCGTTTCTTTTAAAACAATTTTATTTTATAAGTGCAGGGGGCAGGACATTTTCCCTAAATTAGTAAATTAATTCATTTCGTCTAATCTACAAGAAATCAACAAACACTCCTATACTCCTTACTGGCAATACACTAAAGTATTAATCAGTGCGTTTTACACTTGTTTATATCGTTTGTGGATTATATAAAGCATGTGCACAATAATAAGATCAGAAACACATTTAGAAGACTAATTTATATTATTTATAAGTTAACAACAAAATATAAATAAATTTGCGCAGGGGTAAAGTTGCAATTTACAATCAATCAAATAAAGAAGTGCATGAATACATCTTTTTTCTAATGAGTCAAAAGAGAGATCATGTCTTTTTGTTAATGTTTTACAATTGCCAAAAAAAATATATATATATATGGGCTTGCGTCACGAATACGTCACTGACCTGGAAGAAAACAAACGCGATCACGTGACCAGAAAGCGCGCTGAAAACAATCACCGTATGTGTTTCATGCGCCAGCGCTCACTTATTCGACCAGACGATCTTCATAAAGTTATCCCAGGTTTGTCGTATAAAGCTTTAATATTGATTTTCATGCACATGAATTGTCTAGACTCGTTACACATCAGTGTGCTGTCTCTGATCTGAAAGAAGTGTAGTTCACACCACGTACAACTAAGACAGTGAAATAAGTGTACGGAGAGCGTAAATAAATACTAATGTAACGTTATTCATTAGTATTACATAACATGTATGAGGTACAGTAGACATTAAGTTCTAGAGTTTATTATACAAATATATTTGAAGCCATATAATTTTAATGAGTTTCTACACGGCACACATTTAATCCTATTACTGCATATTAGATAAATGATAATACTTAGTGAACTTTTGTTAACCATTTCCTCCAAATAAAATGCATTTTCAATGTTTTCCCCTCGTTACTTATCATTTAGAAAGGAAAAGTAACTCCGTTTCATCCAAATAACAAAGATTCGGCTGATGGAAGATGCCAGATGATACAGTTCGCTCTGCAACCTACACAGTGCCCTGCGAGGACTATGTTCATGTAGTGGAGTTCAGTCCATATGACTGTGGCTCACCTGCGTCACTCCTGGCGTATGGAGGAAACCAGTATGTGGTCGTGGGCACTTGTCGTTTTAAGGTAAGAACAGTAATCCACCAGATTGATCATTCTTTGACAAGGGCACTCTCTATAATCTATAAACTTCCTGTAGATCTACCTTGCTACAATCCATCTCCGGCACACCTGTCTGTGATTTGAACATTGATGAACCAGTTCAGGTGTATTTGATTACAGGTGGAACAAAACACCCTAAATAATTTTAAAGACAACTAATCTTTAATACTATCTAGGGTGGATAGTATGCGGATGCAAGGTGGACACAAGCAGTTTTACTGACAAAAGTAAACACCTGTGCTGCTTACATGTAATTGTGTATACTGACAAAAAAATTTGCAACCAACTATAAGTTGCATATCGAATTTAAAATGTCATTATTTTATATTAGACGTTTGGGGAAAAAAACTCTTCAAGTAGCCCCTAAAAGTAGGGGTGCTCCGATCAGGATTTTTGGGGCCGATCACCGATCGCCGATTACTGGAAGCTGTATCACCCGATACCGATACCGATCACCGATTACAGGGTCTATTTGAAGACTTCTTTTTATCATGTAGCATTACTTATTAAACTATATTTAACAACAATGTACATTAAGTATTACATTTAAGAGAAGACAATGCATAATGAATTGACACCTGTGTATTTATTTGCAAGCAACATATATTAACATAGCAGCTTGGTTATTGGGAGCAGCTTAGGGCTTGACATACAACTTTCCTGTAGAATATAAAATAAAATGAATAAAAGACAGAACATCTGAGTCTTTAAATTTAGCTTTAGACTACTTTAAACATTATTTTGACTATAGCCTTTTTTTGTTGCTGTTTTTAGTTTAGAGTCAGTCAGCCATCAGTTTTTCTAATACACTTAAAGGACCACAGGTAGTAAAGTGCACAGCAACAAAAAAAAATAATAATAATAATAATAAAAAAAATAACAACTTCCATATCTGTATCTATAACTTTGCTTTTTTCTGGGATGCTTTGTCAGATTTTGTGGGCATTTAGAGAGGAAGAGAGAGGTAGAGAAACCTTTTTTGTGTGTGTGTGTGTGTGAAGAACCCTTGCAAAATTATTTTAAACAGATTAAGAAAGCCACCACTACTGGTCATATCTATGGTTAGATTGATTTTTTTAGATCCAGTGAAGTCTGTCCCACCATGTACCTAATATAAATAAATAAAACATCTTCAGTTAACTAGCAGATCATTCATTTAGTTCGCTATTAAATAAGAAATCTAGCGCTAAAATGTGTTTTTGAACTCAAGCTGCGCGCTCGTTGCCGCGGCGATCAGTTGCATGGATACAGTGCTCTGTGTCTCGCTCTCGCGCATGGTCTCGCGCAGTCTTCACTCGGACGCGCGCTTCAATCTATCGCCGTTGCGGACTCTTATTCATTCCGGTGTAATCACAAAATAAAACACAAACGTATCCTTGCTTGATATAACTGTAACCGCTGACGAACATATTCAGTTTTGATGAGAGAAAATATGTACGAGTGATTTGACGGACGCACGGGGGTTGGATACATTTTTGTCATTGGTTGTTGCGTTAAATCTTACTCAGATACAATAGTGCTATTTTCTGATTGGCTATTGTGTAGCTCGACGAACAACACCAGAGGAAACGCGCTTGATTCATGCCGGTTCCACAGTGAGAGCGGCGCGGCCAGAGATTTGGCCGCTGCGGCATATTAAATATATTACAAATAGTTTTTCAGCGTGAGAAATACAATGTGTGGCGGGAGAGCGTGACAAAAGACCGAAATGAGTGACTGTCACGCTCAATGCTTGACACTTGAGAGCCCTGTTGTAGAATTGCCAGACCGGTGAAGCTATTTTTACCAGTGCGTAAAAAAATTGTCTCGCGAGTTTTGCGTCATCTGATCGGCCTTTATAGAGACCGCCGATCACACATCCCAAAGCAATTATCGGCCGATTATGATCGGCGACCGATCAATCGGAGCACCCTTACCTAAAAGTATTATGCGTTATGTTCATTCATCACACTTGAAATTAAAGGGATAGTTCAACCAAAAATGAAAGTTCTGTCATTAATTACTCACCCCTCATGCCGTTCTAAACCCGTAAGACTTTCTTTCATCTTCGGAACACAAATGAAGATCTTTTTGATAAAATCTGAGAGCTTTCTGTCCATCCATTGATAGCTACGCAACTACCACTTAGACACAAAAAGTTCATAAAGAGATCGTAAAACTAATCTATATTAATTGAGCAGTTTATTCATTTTTTTTCTGAAGAGACACGATCGCTTTATATGATGAACAGATTGAATTTAGGCTTTTTGTTCACGTATAAACATTTACCAACTCGCAGACCAGTTATGGTAAACGGAAGCTCAAGCAGGTTTATGTTCGCTGGTCGATGTTTATAATGTGAATAAAAGCCTAAATTCAATCTGTTCATCATATAAAGCGATTGAGTCTCTGCAGATAATTTGGACTAAACTGTTCAATTCATATGGATTAGTTTTACGAACTCTTTATGAACTTTTTGAAGTGTCAAAGTGGTTGATGCGTAGCTGTCAATGGAGAGACAGAAATTGCTCAGATTTCATCAAAAAGATCTTAATTTGTGCTCCGAAGATGAACGAAAGTCTTACGGGTTTACTTTGGAGCGACATGAGGGTGAGTAATTAATGACAGAATTTTCCTTTTTGGGTGAATTATCCCTTAAAAGGTCAATTTGAATACATTTATGCGAGTTATGGGAGATATTGTATACTACATATATTGGCAAAAGTAGTAGGTTGTCTAGGAAATGTAGAAATTGCATAATCGCTGCATTCTAATATGCATACTTCCCTTTAATATAGTCGTCAAAAAGCAGCGTGTGAAAATAGTATGTCCGAATTTACAGTATTCATAAAACAGTAGGCAAAATGTACACATCTAATGGACGGTTAACTATCGTATGAGGCCACAAGATAGGCAGTGCTGTAGGTCACATGATGATTGTAGTACATCTGGATAGCATTCAAACTATAGACATTCATACTACATAAAATATACTTTTTAACTGTGGCAAAGTAAATGCAGAAGTACCTACTCAGCGAGTATGCAATTTCAGATTCAGCCAAAGTACGTAGTATGCATCCTACAGAAATAGTATACTGTTCCGAATGTAACCATTCATATCTGTCTATAAAAGAAAACACACTTTCTACCAGGATGGTGTCTAGCCAACAGTGTTGTCTGCATGTCAGCATTTGAGTGATGGTGCCCACAGCCTAGTGATTTGTATTTGTGCAGGAGGAAGACACAGAGGTCGAGGGTGTAGAGTTCATCTCTTTGAAAGTATTCATGCATGGAGTACGTGTGGATGCCATCGCATGGAGCCCTGAAACCCGCCTGGACAAGCTCCCTCCCGTCATCAGGTACGGTTTTGAACGTGTACTGCTTTTTTTATGCAGGGGTGAAACCAAATGAGACTGATGGATTATAATGTGACTTTGTGTTTGTAATAGAAGATGTGGAATTATGATGATCTATGGAAGGAGCACAGGTCTTAATGCCAGACACCATACAGTTCTTCATCTACAGCCGGGTTCATTCTCTTCATTAGAGGCTCAGACACAGCATATGATAATTGATTTATTTTACCACACAAATCCTGATATTCTTTTAAATGTTAGATAAATATGCTTTCTCTGTATTGCACTATTGAATTTCCCATCCTAGTTGATGTCTGAGTCAATTGCGATATTTGAGAGTTGAGATATTTTACCACACATCCACAAACATACTCAGAATGTTTTTATCACTGAGAGACCCATTTTCCAGGGATCAATTAATTACCAAGATTTGTATGTTCATGTCAAGCAGTGGAAAGTGTCTGTCACAGCTTTAATTTGATCTGGTTTGTATCAAGAATTTAATAAGATGTTGTCAGTCTGACATGTCCTTCCTGGACCTGGGAGTGTTCTGCTCCCGGTGGGGAAGTTTCCTGTAGCTTTAGCAGCATGGGAAGGGCAGAGTTATTTCCTGGCCATGCTGTGGTCAGAACGGAAGGTGTAGCGTGCTTAACTGTGTGCACTGCCCCTTATTTGGGTTTATTTTCTTCATTGTAGGTGTACCTCTTGGGAACGGAGTACTAGAGGTCTTATTAATGTTTCCTGGACGTGTGGGTTGACACTGAGTCAGAGGTTATTGACAGGTTGACTGGTTGCCTGCCTGTACTGCTGGCATGTAAATGATCGGTATCGTTGTGATGTTACGCCATCTGCGCAACAATCTAGCCAAAGACAACTCGCAAATGAACATGTTGATAGAACTTTGTGATTGTAATTGGACCTTTAATGGCAAGAACTCGTGTGATTCTTATTTGTTTGAGGATGTAAGAAGATTTTGTGTCTGTGTGTGGTATAGTAACATTAAAATGTGCGTGCGATTCTCTAACTGAAAGTGTTTTTCTTGTCAGAGGTGAGTTAGTGTAATTGTGTGAATAATTGCTGCTCCTGATTAGTGGCAGAGCTGTTTTTATTAGGTTTGGTTGGATTTTGAACAGACAAATGTGAAAATGGCGTGATGAAATTCTGACTTCAGTTGTATGTCTTTAACATTTTTAATCTCTCCAGTGTTTTATCTTCTGACTGTGGTTTATTACACACCCACATACATGATGATGGCTAAATGCAGTGTTTTATTGAAAGAAAAAAATGTGCTCCTGTTTCAGGCTTTGCACCACAGCGGCAGACAAAAAAATCAGGCTGTGGACATCCAATCTCCAAAACAACTGTGATGTAAAGGTAGCTCTTTCTTGTTGAAAATTCCCAATATTTGCAATGATTCTGCTGGTGTTATAAAATTACTCAATGTGTCAATATCAAAATGATTTGATTTGAAATTTGATTCATTTTCATGAACCAGTTCAAAAGTTCTGAATCGATTCAAATGAAAAATCGATTGAACTATCCATGATCATCATCACTCAAGGTTCACAAATATTGTCAAAAGGCTGAAAAATATCAATATTAGGGCTGCAACTAACGATTATTTTGATAATCGATTAATCGGGCGATTATTTTTTCAATTAATCGATTAATCAGATAAAAATTTCAATTGGATTTTTTGTTTATTATAACTAAATAAAACCCTAAATCAGGGTTGTGGCGAGCAGGACGAGGCCGAGGGACGTGAGAGATGCGAGACCGGTGCGTCTCACAGGTGTCGTTCATTATCACTCACGCCACACGTCCCTCGGCCTCGTCCTGCTCGCCACAAGGGTATTTATGTGTATAAGTGTACTTTAAAAAGTGCAAAAGCCACACATTGAGTTTTACTAATATCAATATTTGCTTTGTTTTTAATGATAATTGCTGATGGCAAGTTGACAACCATGATTAATGTAAAATTAATTAAATTATATCCAACATATCTATTTTAACACAATTTTTGTTAAAACAAATTTACACAACATGTTGTTCAGATGTGAAGATATAAACTAAAACCATCTCAAATATATAATTCATTTAATTTGAATTTATTTTTTATAAATATAATTATTCTTATAATTAATTGAATTATAAGAATAATTGATAAAATAAATATAGAAAGACTGAAAACCAGCGTGTGAACGTAGAGCCGCAGTAGATCGCGTTTGAAAAACAATTAAAACTTAATAGTAGACAAATGCTATAAAAAGAGAGTGGAATGGAAGTAAAAGGAGAAATTAAAAGGACAGGAAAAATTATGCATTAGTGCAGGGGTTCTCAACCTTTTGCAACTCATGGCCCACCAATGACTATTTAAAAACATTCCAAGGACCACCTTTCCAAATATGATAGTATGAACACAGAATAACAGATAATTCAAAAAGTGCAATGATATACTCTGCTGTTAATCTGTTATGCCATTGTAGCAGACTAGGTCAAGTCAGCTATATAGATGAAAACTGTCTATTAAAACGACTCGGCAGGTTTACTCAGTAACCATTCTTGTTGTAACAATAACAGGCACAATGGGTCAGACACACAAGAGGGGAACATTCATTAGCAGAAATGTTCATTCACCCCAATTTACATAGTGTAAGTATAATTTATCAAATACAATTAGCGATATTAACATGACTGTTTAAAACAATATTCGTTTGGCTTTCCAACACAGCCCGGGTGTTTTGAGGTCAAATGTTTCTGCAGCTTTGATGGGTTTTTTTAGCGCTTCATTTGAAACGTTTCTCCACATTCAACACACTGTGCCTTCGGCTTAAGGGGGTCGCACACCGGACGAGAGGCTTTAAAATTCGAACACATTATTTTCTATGAGTGTGTACACACCGGCAGCGCCATTCGGCGTCTGTCCGCGGCACCCAGCTACGGCTCAGGACCCTGTTCAAAATCCTGCCGCGCCACAGAGCCCCATTTACACTGACTTAAGATAGATACAAGATACATTTAGTTTTAGTTTTACATTAATTTACAGAAATCAGCTGCGTGGATGAAAATTATCGGATTTTCAGGTGAGATTCTCAATTAATTCAGTTAATGTAGGCCTACGTCTTGAGGTAAAGTGTTCTGCAGCAGACTCAGCAACGGTTGTATTTAATTGTAGCTACAATACAATCATAATAGTACAGATATTATCTTAATTTAATAATGTCCTTAAACATAACAATATTGCTGGCCATAAACTGAGAAAGTGCACGTCTGGTGTGTGATACCTTGAGTTGTCCTAGCTCCTAGGGGCAATTTACACCTGGCCACTTTAAACTGTGTTCGGATAGCTATCCGATTGTGAAAAGACCAAAAGACGGATTTAAATCCGATCGCTCAAACCACAGGGAGGAGGTCTGGGGCGCATTCCAGATGAAACTGGACAAGTGGAAATGCATCTGGTTGAAACCACATATGTAAATGTTACTCCTCCCAACAATGCAAAAAAAAACAAAAAAAAAAACATGTGAGAGCGTATTATAGGCTAGGCCTATATATGTCATGTTATAATCAGATATGACGGCGCTACTGCAGTGGGCTACGAATCGCCGCAGATGAGAGCAGCTGAGCATCATCAAGCCAACGCGCAACTTATAGCAAATCAAAGTGAAAGTAGTCGCAGACCCTTGCTTAACACACAATCATCTTCATTAAAAGTAAAGAAACGAAATTATCTTACCATGTGCCATTGCCGTTCTCTCCTATTGTGGTCTTTGATTTTGAAATTAGCTGATGATCAATAAATTGCAGCTCATATCTTTTGATTTCGGTGACGTTAACTCCATTAAATCAGCATAAAGCGCGGGAATTGAAGATCGGATTTAGGCTATATCCGTTTTGAGGAAACACATTTATGTGATCAAGTGTAAATGGAATCGTTTTGATATCTCGGATCTTCGGATATCTATCTGATCAGTAAAAACACATGAAGTGAGCAGGTGTAAACAGGCCCCTAGACGCGACGCGGCGCTGCGCTTCTCGTCCGGTGTGCGACCCGCTTTAGTCTCAGTAGGACTTGCCCTTATAAAAAACAATTTGAATGTATTCAGCATCATATTTTCTCACCACACACTTCGCAGCTTTTGCTTGCACCAGTCTGTCTCCCACGTCTGCGTTTCTTTTCAGAACACGATCCATATAACAGTAACGTAATGTTACTGCATCTGATCGAATAAACGTTCAATCTGACGTTGTAACGTGATTGGTGTTGCGATATTTAAACATAAATTCGCTTTTAGATAATGCTTTATGACTGGACTGGAGTGTTTTTGATCATATAAATTCATAAGAACAATCAGATAATTAGAAAATAACAAGATTTGTCAATTAAAAAAACAAATAAAAATTAATTTGGGGGTAGTTTACCACTGCCTACACGGCCCACCAGATGGCGCTCCGAGGCCCACTAGAGGGCCGCGGCCCACCGGTTGAGAATCACTGCATTAGTGCACAAGCATTCGCTGAAAACCACTGAGTACAGTGACTAAAAAACAATCTTTTACTGCTGCTGTTATTAACTGCCTTTAATTTAGTGCTTCACTTTGTAAACAGTTTTAATTTAACCTATTTCTGCGGTAGTGCTATTTTAATCCATCACTTATGTTGCGAGCGAACTGATTGCGCAACCTGATGCTCGAGACAAAATACAGACATCCCAAGTCTCGCGGAAGTTCCGGAAGTCATCCACATATTGATAGCGGCTCCCTGATGCCCGCAAATTAGTTCAAACTCCCGGAATCTAGAGCGCGCAAGCAAGAGCGCGCATGCGAGACAGAAGAGACTGTGCTCTAAACATAGACTGTAAAAAAGATCTCGGTCCCTGCGCGCACGGCAGATCGGCGAAGGGAGACTGAGAGACCTTACGTGTGTCTCAAGAAGTGCAGCTCATGTAAGACAGAGAGCATGAGAATTGGCCTGTTTCAACCAATCACCAGTAAACGCACTCCGTGACGTAAGCAGACCAACTAATCGATAATGACATTCGTTGACAACTATTTTAATAATCGATTTTAATCGATTAAATCGATTAGTTGTTTCAGACCTAATCAATATATATAATGTCAAGATGTTGACTGCACACCCATCTATCTGTACGGAAAAGTTTGTCTTTGTCCTTGGCTGACTTGTTCACTGTATGAATGTTGTATTCCAATTTTTTTATTTCTTGTGTTGCCTAGTTGATGGAAGGCCACACCAGCTACATCAATCATCTAGTGTTTGAGCCTGCAGAAGGAAAGCAAATAGCCTCTGTCAGCGATGACCACACTTGCAGGTTAGTTGCACTTTAGTCCGAGTGTATGAGTGTGAGAAATGAAAATATATATGCGTGTGTGTGTGTGAGAGTGTGTTCTGTTCTCTGTTAATGATGCAGAAAGTCTTGACCAAATTTCCACACTGAAACCCAACACTAAACACAACATGGCTCACTGTTGGTCTGCGTAAGCGTCAACCACCACTTGCTTGCACAGTTTTTCTAAGTAATTGGTTAAACGTGGAAATCCAATCAGTAGCCGTGGCTTTTCCTCTCCACGGCCACAGTTAACGAGCTTCTTGAATGTGGCCCCACCAATCAGCCACTGAGGTAAGTGCGGTTTCCTGGCAGTCAGAGGTAATGTAAGAGAGCACTCCTGGAGTCTCGGGTCTTCCCTTTTGCGTCAGAACCATGTAACTGACACACCTGGATGTTGTAGTGCTGTGGCCTGCCACAACTCAATGGCCCGGCTTTAGTCTTCCCAGCTTGCAAACCTTAATGGCTTCAAGGTGGATGAGGACCAAGACGGTAGTTTTCCTTATAGAGATCCAAATTTCAGCAACTGGATCCTTTATGCAGACCTTGCCATGACAGTTTTATGTAGAGGTGGGCGATATATCGTTTAGACGATAATATCCAAATTGTTGTCTGGACGATATGCAAAATTGGGATATCGAATATTTCATAATTTTTACAATCCGACCCCCCCCCCCCCCCCAAACATGAAAAGAGCTGAAGGAAGTTAAAGACAAAACAAATAACACACACTATAACCTTCTAAACTATTATATGTTGCGATTTTAATACTGTATGGGTTTGTTTGACTCTATTTTATGTGTTTTTACAAAATTACGATCGTTCCTCAATTGCACGAGAGTAAGCTGCTACTAATTTGCAATACAACTAAGTTCTTACCTGTGTGTTATGACGTTTCTAGGTTGAAGCAACAATCCAAAAACGTAAAGAATAAAGCCGATGTACGATTAATAAAATAGCTGATAGAAAAGGCAAAATATGCGGTGTTTGCAGAAAACTGAAGTCTGAAGTAAAAAAGTTTTTAAAAATTGCGTTGTATGATGAGTCCAAAAGATGGAATACATTTTCCCAAGAGATCCACCGTAATAGCCTTCGAACAGGGCTTCTTTTAACTTCTAGTAAATAGGTAGTCGCATTGTTGTTAGTCTAATAGAAGTACTGTTTGCAAATAGGGGTGTAACGGTACACGTATTTGTATTGAGCCGTTCGGTACGAGGCTTTCGGTTCGGTACGCATACAAACCGAACGATTCGTTGGACCATTTTTTCCTGCCGACCAAAATCCGCGTTGGCGCGATCACCATGACGTTGCACAACATCAAATGGCAAACGTAATAAAAGCGGAACGAAACTGTGCTATTATTTTGTGCTTCACGGACCGTTTCAGTTCGGACCATCAATGTCAGTGCAGCGCGCGCCGAACAGGGGCGCCGAATCGTGATGAAGCGACACTGTTATACACAGCGCTAAGAGATCCAGAGAAAACATTAGAATTCGCCACTGAAGTAACGTTACTAATAACATCACTGCGAGATCTAGTGAGAAGCATGCACATTTCTCTGTTATTAACGGATCAAACGTGGAAACCAGGAGAAACATTTTGCCATGAATGAACTAGTTATAGGCAAATTTACGTTCACAGATCAGCAACATTCACCATGGATTTAATATAGTAACACTAACTGTAACCATGGAAGTTTGGCAGAAATAGTCAAATGCTTTCAGGTAGGCCTACATCACACATCTTTTTCCAGCACTTCAAAACTCAAATATTATCATATTTAAAAGTTATTTTTAATGTGATGATGACCAAAACATTATTTGTTCATCCTTCAAATATGACCCCCATTTATAAAACTAAAGGTTTCAAGATGTAAAAAAAACCTCACACTTATTTAAAAATATTTTTTCTTTTAATAAATAGGAAATTTATCTGTTATTTCTTTCTTTTTGCTGTATCGAAAACGTACATCACTGTATCGTATCGAACCGAACCGTGAATTTTGTGAACTGCCTATTTGCAAAGCACAAAGTAAATTTAATACGTACATATATTGTACTGAAAAAGCACTGTTCTTGTATTACAATAAATATTTAGTACAGTAACTTGGTTCATGTTTAAATCAATTGTTTCATATCTTTATGTACTAGTAATTCTATACAATGATAGGTAAAATGGAGCAAGTCAAAAGACCAACTGGACCTTCTTTGCCAGTTTGCACACATTTCTTTGAAGGATTGCAAAAATATCGTCTGAATATCGATATCGAGATATTGGAAAAAAATATCGAGATATTCATTTTTGTCAATATCTCCCACCCCTAGTTTTATGGTATACTTCTTAAAGTTTGGATGGTGTAACCATGCTTTCTTAACATGATCAGGTGATGTTGCCATTTCTGTGCCATTGCCTTGTAGATATTACATCCTTTGTTTGATATTAACCTTCATCTTCCCCATCAGGTCTGTGCTGGGATCAGCATGCTTGAAGCTCTGCTCTGAATCCAGTGCATTTCTTGGTGCACACAGCACCTGTGTTAGCACTGACCCATTGCGCTGCGATAATGTTTTCATACACTCATCATAGGGGTGGTGCATCATTGAGAATAAGAGTGATCTAGGTCCATCACTCTTCTCGCAGCTGTTTTATTGATTTTGGTGGGACTTCAGGCTGTGATGAAAGGAGGAATCGCTGATCTTTATCACAGTTGGAGATGAGACCGTTTCAGTTTTCAGCTTCTGCAATAATGGGTTTCTTCTCTGCTGGATCCTGGATGTGCTGAAACCCCTTTAGTAATCCCTAACACCCCTAAGACTGGCCCAGGGAGAAGCAGCTTATTATTTTGATTAAATAATAACCATTTCTTATGAATAAATCATGGCCCACCCGACAGCACAGTAAGGTGCAAACCACTGCAGTTACCATATATTACTAATCCTGAACTGCCAGCTCAAATGAGAGATTTGATATCATGATTTGAGATTTGGTGTCTCATTGTGGTCATGCTCGTAAGGAAAACAGCTAAATGTTACCTATTGTGCCCTCCAAAAACATACTTTACACATGCCCATCAGAATTTAGAGGCAGCTAGTTGAAAAATGTTGCTTTGGTCAGTAGGTTTTGTGTCAGAGATAGTGTGTTTGGTTGGAGAGGAGAGGGGCCACTGAAGGGATCGAAGCAGGAAACATCCGCCGTAAGCCTCAGTCTCCCTCTTCCGTGGAGCCAGAGAAAACAGTAGAGCGCTCCATCTGCAGAAAGATTTAAATTCTGTCACGTTGAGAAAAAATGGGACGCAGGAGGAACAAGCGAGGTGGAACAAGAGAAAGATCAGGTTAATGTTAGAAAAAAAGTGAGCCTTTTCCAGTCAGGCCACACAAACTGTGCTTTTGATACAAATCTGGCTTTTAGCTGGTATGTTTTTGCACGTGTGACACCTTCCCTGCTGAAAATACCAACTTTTCTATTCAGCAGCATATGTTTGGGATGCTGGTCCCCAGCATTGGATGCTAGTATGGTCGTGTCACATATGGGCACGTCCAACACACACAATGGTTCTTAACTTGCTTATCCAGCAAGCCTTAGTTGGTCTGCATCCTTATCGGAAATGCATTGTGTTCTTTTCAGCAGATATGTTCTTTCACATAAGTTCACATAAGCTTTATCTTTCCTGCCTTTTAAGATATTGCCATTGAGGATTAATTAACAACCCCAGTCATAGAATCGCCTCAAAATCAAGCAAAATCATCAGATATCCTGTTAGTGTTGTGTTGTGGCGTGCGTGCGTGCGTGTGTGTGTGTGTGTGTGTGTGTGTGTTGAGGAAAGTGTGCAGCTTGTTTCCTTTGATTACTTTTGGGAGTGCAGGTCACACAAGGAAATGCTGAGTTGACAGGGTTCACTGTAGGAGAATTAGCCATACCTGCTGTTCTAGAGGATGACAGGTAATGCAAGGAGTGTTCTGTTATATAGAAATGTGTTTTTTATCCAAAATAGAACATCATAAGTAACTTATTTGAAACATATGTAGCAACTCCACTTGAAACACAAAAAGCACTCCTTGTGTAATGGCAGGAGATTTGACTACAGATTAGAAAGGTCTGTTGGAGCAGGCTGGAGTTAAACTGCAGGAAGATGGTCCTCCAGAAGCAGGTCTAGAGAAACCCGCTATAGAGTTTGACTTTACTATGCTGCTAAACTGATGACGCATAACTTCTCATCTAAGAAGGATACATTTGGTGATGTCTTAGATTTTTACTGATGCAAGGTACCTTGGATGGCAGCAAAATATTGCTATACTGTCAACAGAAATGTGCAAAAATGTTACCTTTAGAGGTACAACAACTTGTTACTGGAGCAGTACCATCAAAGATACACTTTTGTTTTATCTATACCCCAAAAGGGTTCATATTAGTACCTTAGAATATGTACCCTAAATGTAGTATTATGCACTCTTATGGTACTACTATGAACCAGCTCACTCGTTTTTGAAACCAATCCATTATGGTCTATAAAGTGAGTCTGGTTACAATGGCTGTTTTCAGGTTAGTTTTGCCCTCCAGGTTCTGTGTGAGGTTTTAAACTTTTCATACCCTTCATGATTGATAAATTATACTAGACCACAAAAAAAGTCTTATTTTGGCTGCTGAGAGCACCTGAATGTAAACAAAACTACTAACACTGTTGTTTTAAACAGGTCAGGTCTGAACTGTTATTCATATCATATTTGACAAGGAATTAGCCACTGACCTGGTCACCACCATAAATGTTTGTTTCAACAGTTCTTAACTCAATTTCAGCATTTCTCACCCCTTCCCCATCCTAAAAATCACATCACACGCTCAGCTCAGCTTCCCGGTTGTGCAGTGTGGGAAAACACAGACAAGCCAGACAGACCCTCCCCTTGTTTTCCCTCTTAGATCTTCCGTGACTTCAAACACTTCCCATCTCTTTCAACTCGTATTGTACATGGCTGTTGCGTGTTATCCCACAATGCTGCGTCAGTCATTGAAGAGCCTTACGCAATAGGAGTAGCACATTGTTTGTGATGCTTCCCACTTTTTTGTGTGCTTAGTGTCTTAATCCTCATTTGGCTTCGTCAGGGTTGTAGAGAGCTGACTTTTTGCTTCCTTGAATACCCTGGTGATTGTCAGGGCTGGCGGTTTTGGTTTTGCGTGCAATTGAACTCTTGCTTGGCGAGGGGTTCTGAGTAAAGGGGTTTTAACCATGTTTGTGTGGTGTGGTCTGAAACCTCACTCAAAGGAGCCTGATCAGAGCAGAGATGCCCCAGACTCGGGGAGACAGTTCAGGAGTTCCTGGCAAAAGTGTTGGGCAGAGCTTAGATGCTTACAAAGACCCCTGTCTGGGAGCTGTTGAGCATGAGGCATGTCCTCCAAGTACCGCCCAGCTGAAGATATTAATCTACCCAACTGCACGGTTGACATTCAGACAGGCTTTGGAGCCTTCATTTGATGAAGACTTCTCAATGACCTCATCAACCAAGCGGTTGTGCGTCTTTCCTATTAATGGAGGGCTTCTTTTTCGCTTTCCCAGAAAACCTCCTCAGTTCTAACTCATTTGAGGGAAATTGTGGTTCTCATCACTCGGGCCTGTGTGATGTGGTAAACCCAAGATCTGATCTCCAGTGAAACCATCCAGAATCTGATCTCCAGTCTTCTCCGTCCAAATGATTTATTGCGTCTCCTTGCAGGCCTCTTGCTGTACCCTTACTTGCCCTAGCGTGCTTTCACAAACTTTGAGCAGCAGATTTGGAGTGAAAGTCTTCTGTGCCTGGGAAGAAAAGGCTGGGAGGTATTGGCAGTCCTGCTTCTCACTGGAACAGGTCAGCTGCAGAAAAGGGTTCATGTAGTTCAACTGCTCGAGCATGGTGCTAACAACTCCAAGGTCATAGGTTTGATTCCCAAGGAACACGCATACTGATAAAATGTATACCTTGTTTGAAGTGCCCTGAATATGATAGTATATCACTAATGTCTACTCGTCTATAGGTTGAAATCTATTGAAGTTGTATTCAAACTCTGTAGTCTTACGTCATCCTGTTGTTTTATTTTAGGTTAGTGGTTTATGGTTTTGACGGGAAGTTATTTTTAGCATCTGGCTTTTTTTCTGTGTGCCTAATTGAGCTCTTATTAGGATTATGCTGCTTTTGATTAGTGTCCTGGTTCTGACAGTTTCTTTTTTTAGTTTGTGTATGCCTTTGAAAGGGTAAGAACACATGAGGACAGGGGTGATGTAATAACCCATTTATGGCCTCAGTCTTTTTTCCTGTTGCTGGCCCATTTCCTTTGTCACTGTGATTTTATTGCGCCCCTTATTTGGATTAGATTGTGAATTTTCTTAACACAACAGACACTAAAATAGGGAAAAAATGAAAAAGAACATCATCAAAGTTAGAAGTACACACGGCTTGTTTCACTCCCTAGTAGTTTTTCCAGAGATTTTTATGTTTTGACTATCAAGTACTATCTTTTGGCCATCATTCAGCATGAATCATGTGGACAGCTGTAACATAATTCACCACAAAATTTATCTCTGCATTTCGTATTGTATTTACCTGACAATTATATTGTTGCTTTCCTTCCTGAAGAGTGTGGGACCTTGATGGTAATGAAACCACTTCATTCAGACTGCGTTCCCCCGGTGTAAGCGTCTGTTGGCACCCCGAGGACATCTGTAAGGTCAGAAACAAAAGTCTTGTAGAGAACTAATGTGTAATGTCAAATTTGATTTTGAGTCCCACAATTTCAGTTTGGTTTCAGACTTAAGGATTCCAATGTATACCAAATCAATGTATATCTTTGTTTGATACAGTTGATGGTGGCGGAGAAGAAAGGCACTATACGGTTCTATGACCTTGTTACACAACATGCCATTCTGTCTCTGGACAGCGGGCAGATGCCACTCATGTCAGCTGACTGGTGTCTCACAAACACTATTAAGGTTGGAGCTGTGGTGGCCAATGATTGGGTGATCTGGGACATTACCCGCTCCAGGTAAACACAATTTCGTCATCGTTCAAATGTTTTTATGTTTTTGCAGTGAGTTACTTTTAAAGCAGATTTTAAATTTTTTTATGTGGTCAGCATGACCCAGGCATATTGTCTACTATCTCCCCTGTTCTACTTAATTTAGTTTATCTTTCTGAGAATCAAGATTTTAAGTCTTACATGAGCTCCTCCACACTAAATCACCATAACGACATTCAAATGAGCAGTTTTTCGGACCATGCTGTAATGTAGGAGTGAAGTAAACTCTGTAAATGATACTGATGTGGTTTGCCTGTAGTTATCCACTTGAGAAGAGGCCAGCTCATGTTGGGAAGGCGAGACATTTCAGGTACATTTTCACTAAAGATCAGATCATTCATTATTTGTTGGACTGCGTTCATGACTATAATGCTGATGGCCTCTCTTCTACAGATGGTCAAGGGCAAATGAAAATCTTTTCGCCACCACAGGCTATCCAGGAAAAATAAACAGTCAGTTATTGGTGCATCACCTGGGCCATCCACAGGTTTGTAAAATGACGTACTTGTTTGTTGATGTGTTACCTACCTACCTCAAGCCTTATGGTACACAATTGTCATTGCAGCCTGTGATGATTGGTTCAGCGTCTGTGGGGGCTGGTCTAAGCTGGCATAAGACCCTGCCTCTTTGTGTCGTTGGTGGGGACCGAAAGCTGTTCTTCTGGATGACGGAGATGTAACCTGGATGGAAATCAACTGGAGAGTTTTTCTGTTGTGCTTTTTCAATAAATAAAGTCATATTTTTCATGCGCTGTCACTGTACTTACCCCACTGTGTCTTATTTTATAGGTCACTTGGGTTAGAACTCAGACTAACAATTGTGGGAAATGAGACACCTTTCTCTCGCCCCAATTTTTCCCCCTTTTTCTGCGAAGCATTGTATCATTGTTTTTGGTGTGGTGGTCTGCCAAGCTGGCTTAAAGTTGAGCCAAAGGTCGCCAAACGGCAGGAGCTGGCAGTTTTCATTGCAGAACGATTGAGTATGAGAAAAAAAACTCTGTACAGGTGCTCATATAGACTGTCTCCACCAGGATAATAATCTGCAGTCCCATTCCTTACACTACAGGGGAACTTCCTCCACTCGACCGTGACGCACGTGTGGTGGGGGAGATAGAGCCGCAATGCTATTTGTGCTTCAACAGTTGAACCCTGAAGTTGAAGACAAGCATGGGAAACTGTAGTGCAAGGGGAACACAAGACGACGTGAGTCGTGCTTTTCCAAGAAAAACACAGGAGACTCTCAAAGGGGGGAACAAGGGTTCTCTCAGGTCAGTTGTGTGGGTAGGAAGGTGCGAGGCCAAAAGGTAGAAAAGTTGGGTCAATGACAAATAAGAACACTAAAAAAATTAGTTTAAGATTTTTTTCATGTACTAAGTTTTTTTTTACAAATATGCTCTGTATTTATGTTGGTTTTATCCTTGCACCTTGAATGGATTTTCAAGTTGAAAAGTATTATTTACAAATACCATTAATTATTAATCATTACATTTTTGGAGAGTCGCACCTCATGACAATAAATGCAAAGTTCTGTCATGAAACTGGATGGCACAGGCTAATAGGGCTGCGTTTCAGTCCACTTTTAGACACGCACTTGTGAACTTCCCTAAGCTCTTCCCCTCGGGGGAATCCCTGCCGCCATTTTGAAGTGCGTTCCACTTCGTGAGGTGGATGAGGGAAGTTTATATGGACAGACCCTCGCTCCCTCGATTTTGACCGAGGGAGCGAGTCTACTTCGAGTCTATGTACACTTCAGGCAGCTCCATATACCACACCGCAACACGTTTGTGACGTCAATGCATATTGCGTTAAATTTACCCCACCACAAACAACTCTATGATATATATAAAAAAAAATTTTAACAAGTCAAACACACCTATATACATATAGAATGCTGCATTAAACAATTTCGTAAGGGAAAATTTAAATAATAAATTAACCCCATAGTGGGTTCTAAGTGATCAAGGGCTTAGCACGTTCCAATTCAGCCTATTGCAAAGGTTCCACCAGTAGTGGGCACTCATGCAACGTAAGCAATGACGTACATCCGAGTGAACGAGACGGAGGGAAGTTAGCGAGTGAAGGGCATGACAATTTTGGACTGGAACGCAGCCCAGGTCTTTAACTCAATCTTCTTGCAATCACATAATTTTCTATTGGGCCCAGCTGATTGGGTCCTGCTTCAGCCAATGAGCTCGCTGCTCAACCTTCAAATACTTGTTCAGCATTTGCTGTAGCAGTTGCAACGTGCTTATAGAAACCCTCCACCTTCCCCAGCTCCACCTGTATAGATCTGCTACGAGTAATTCATGTACAGCAGCGGCATGTCTTAATTGCTCACAGCAGTGTGTCGTGTATGTATTGGCAGTATCAAGCCCTGTACTTGCTCAGCAGCAGCAGCTTAGCAGATCTATTCTGCCAAGACCATATCAACATTGTCATATCCATTACCATACCAAACACTCTGAGACTTGTCATGCATAACATATTATTTTAAGAGACTTATTGACAATCGAGGGGCTGTATGGGTCCTCTATGATATATTTTCCTTTTTTTCTGCATGCACCTCATGACTAACAAATTGAAGCACTTTTGGTGAAGAAGTGTAGCAACCCTGGAGAAGTTTTCCAAGTGAGATTTTGCATGTGCTCCATTTGTAACAGTAGGGCATATTGTGCCTAGGTGTTAAGGTGTGATTGAAACGGGTACATAAAGAAGGGGGAGTAATGAACCTACACTCTTTCAAGCCCGAAAGACAAGCCTGTATGATTCTTGGAGCCTAGAAGCACACCACCATCCGCAATCATAACATGCTACTGCTGTCCTGGTCTGCTGGCTTTGTTTGAATAAGTTCAATGTGGTCTGAAACAAGGCTTTGGTAGCACTGAACGTGGCTGGTGCTGGACCAGCTGCATATAGCTTGGAGAAATCAATGTCAGCCTCTTCCACATACTCTCACACAAGAGACACTATTCCAAAGGATACAATAACTTTCTGAAAGAGAATTGAGAAATTATTAAAAAAAAATCTCAAAGGATTTTTTTTAGGAAGTATAATACAGTAAAATGATCACCTTTCCAAAATCTACTTTAAATTATCAATATTAACCCAAGACTGCCATCTGGTGGCTGGTTACACTTAGTAGTGAGGGCTGTGCCAGAGTTCTGTGAATATTCCTTTTTAATCAAAATCAGAGCATCAAATAGGAAAGAATTATTTTTTTCTTCTGAATATTTTAGTCATCCCGTGTCAGGAAAGATGGCCCTACAGAGGCAGTGTTGTGATAGAGTACGCTTCGGCATTTCTTCCAGCAGATGCTCTCTGTCATTAAGAATAAAGCCTACGCAAGCCCTCCTTCAAAGGCTTAATGCCTTAAGCCTTCAAAGTTGGCGAGTAGTTTTAATGACTAAAAAAATCACCATGATCAAAGCAGCTTCAACCAAGTTGAGAGCTTCCGTATGGCTCAAAGGCATAATCCTATTCACTACTTAAGACAAAGCGAAAAAGAACAAAAGAAAGGAGTCCTCTTTTTGATTCCAGGAGATAATGTAATTTCATGAGGGCTCTCCAGGATAGAATCTTTTGAGGACCAGACTTGTGGTTTCACTTTCTTTGTTAGTTTAACCAATGGCTGAAAAGTAGTTGGAACAGTGATGTATACCTATGGGAATTGTAAAGAATTGAACAATTCTGGTTCCGGTTCCTCTGCACGATTTCAGTTCTTGAAATCGTTCTGCTTCATGGGAGTGGGTGGGTGCTAAACAGTTATATTTGTGCCATTTGTTTGTCACAATACTATTAGATTATATAGCTTTTGTCAGTATTTGCAACACATTCTCATCCTTTGGCGTCATATAGGTGATGCCATATGACATTTCGTCGAAATCTTACGCACATGGCATCCTTTAGCGTCAATATAACACGCACTGTTATGGGTAGGTCTTGGCCTGGGGTAGGGTACTACGGTTATGACGCCTTGGGATCTGCGTCTCACATTGACACTAAAGGATGCCATGTGCGTAAGATTTCGACAAAATGTCCAAAGCGTCACATGTATGACGCCTTGGGATGAGAACGGGCTGGTATTTTGGTACATTACCAAAATGCATTGGTAATGTTTTTTTCAAATGTTGTGAAATGTTTGTATTTTTTTCAAATACAAAATAGGTGTGGCTGTGCATATCCAAATCCCAGAATTTTTGACCAGTGAGGTCTCCATCATGCACTGATTTTTTTTTAAAACCAGGAATTCTGTTGAATGATTATTTACAAAAATAAGTTAAAATAATGTGCATGGCTTCAGCAACAGCATATACCAACAATTAACACCCTTAATTGTTATAAATAACCCTCACAGTAGGTCTGTCTTTAAAGATTTCTAAGTTAGCATTCAAAATCAATTCCCCTATGGAGAAAATGAATGGAATTACTTTTGATTTGCATTGTTGCATTCTACAATATTACCAAATAGAAATGTCTGTTCTGATGTGACGTAATAAGCATTTGGGATTTGAATTTCACTGGAACCATCCGTGGTTATCGTATTGCTATGGCAATGCACATTTGTTTTGTACGTAATGGATTCAGATCCAAGCTATGGTTTTCAGAGGGATTTGTGGGTTGGGTTGAGCGCTGTGTAAAATGAGATACGAGAGACGATTAAGTGCTTGAATTTGGTTTATGAAAGCAGATGTCTGCACCTCTCCTCTCTCCCAGATTTATTACATTATTTGCCTGACAAACTCTCTCTCTCTCTCTCTCTCTGATTCGTTTTATTCAGCATGTTCAAGGCAAACAAAGGCCAGCCAGCTAATAGAACCTCATTTACCCCTGAACTCAATGAATTGCAGGACAGAGTGACCTGGTTGCTCGCTTTGTGGTTTCTCCTAGAAGATAATTTGGCCTGTGCTTGGGCCATTGGGGACAAATATGCTGTGACCTCGTAGCCTAATCTTTTAGTATGAATAGGAACAGTTGCGTAGTTGTTCCGACCTCCATCTGTAGTGCAACCACAAGCCGCCAATCTGTTAAAAGTTGGGCTAATACACAGTCTCTTTTCCTGCTGGAGCCAATGCAGTAAAGATGATTCATTTTATGATGTTAAAAAGGGAAATATGAATAATTAATTATAACTTATTTTTTGGATCAGTTAATAGAATGTACTTGATGTAGCTGAGTTAATATAACAATCAATTAATCTGTTCAATCCATCCAGCGAACTGATCATCTATCAACTTTCAGAAAGGATATTTTCCATGGCCACAGGAAAATAACTCTTCCTTAGCATGTAGCTGTGATCGCATCGTTAAAGTGACGTTGATTTACACTCAGTGACCAGAATCAACTCGCATGAATGTGCACAAAATTTTTGTTTAACTAAATCACAAACACATAACTAATCTAAACAAACTCATAGGCCTATACACACAAATAACGCAAACATGTGTAAAATGATATTATGATAGTACAAGTTATTTAACCATCTGAACAGAACTTGTGTTAGTTTGACTCTGTTGTGGTTGATGAAGTTACACATAGTTACACATGGCTTGATGTGTTAAAGCCTGGTGAGGTCCCACACGAACAGCAACCAGAAGTCGCAGAGAAGAGTACAGTAGGTCACTGTGCAGATTCTCTGTAACCCACACAGGGGTCACACCTTTCAAGTTCGGCTTGACCAATGAGAAAGGTGCAATTTTCAAGCTGGAAAAGTTTCTTTGTTGAAAGCTGACTCATTTGAATGATTGGAGTAAAGCTGGCAGTTTGTGTCCCTTTATGCTCTGATTAATATAACAAGACAATGCATGCTATGAAGTGATGTACACCAATGCGTATGGCATTAAATGAGGATTATTTTGATAGGAAGATGGTATAGATGAGGTTACATTAACTAGTGGTTCTATCATGGAGGATGCATAAACAGTACTACAAAACAAAAGACACTATATAATCATACACACAATGTCCTGGAGATATGCATGTTTCTTTAAAGAAGGTTTTCTATGAATGAATGGGGAAGAGTCCTTTTTTTATAGGCATGATGTTTGTTTCAATAGGAAAATGTGAGAGTGAGTGAGAGTAAAGGCTGATTTATACTTCTGCGTTGGACCTACGCCGGAGCCTCTACGCTATAGACTACGCGTTGGTTTTAATTTATACTTCTGCGTCGTTGTCCGCGTCGATGCACGCAGAGGGAACATGTGAAACCCGAGGGAGCGGTTCTAGCAGACCAATCACAGCGCTTGCGTCCGCGTAGAATTGACGCGTTGTTACATTTTTGGAGAGGTGCACGTCAGGGTACGCCGAAGGGTACGCGCGCTACACACATACGACGTAGCTACGGCGGGAGGTCGACGCAGAAGTATAAATTGGGCTTTAGCTCTTTCACATTTCTTTTGGTCGTAAATGGCTTTCGTGCCTGGGTGTTAGTTGCTCTTCGGGGGTTGTCCACAGATCTCTAACACATATTTTGCCTTTTGGTCGAGGGGGTTTGCAGGATTATTCATTAAAGTAATGGTTGCAGACGGTGTGCAGCTGTGAAAGATGAATTTTGTGGAAATTGATGAGTAACTGTCTTTCCCCAAGTAACATCTGCATTTGATCTGTTTTTACTGAACTGGAAAACTGTGGCATGAGGTTTGACAGTTTGTCAGAGCATTTCTCTCTCACCTCTTTATATTTACCACAGTGAAGGAGAAAGCATGTCTCTGTCTCAACCTCACCAGTGTCACAGTGAGCACAGACTCATACTTCCTTTGGCAGCCATGTCTGTGTCTGCCTTTTTCTAATACCAGAATTCAGTTTCTACAGAATTCAGCATGAAGGGACTCTGTGAGGTGTCATTGCATATTCACATTACACTACTGTAGCAGTAGTCAAAATAAATATATTTATTGTTTTTGTAAACCAAACTGTCCATTACATAGGTGCTGACACATATACACACATTTAAACTCCGGGACTCATTGACTCATGTGTAATAGAATCTGCAGTATTGATATTCATAAAGAAAGGGTCAGTTGTTGTTGGTGACAGATCACCCACACTCTGGTTTATTTCTGTCCCAGCCTCTCCAAGGCTTTATGTAAGATCTTCAGGTCATCCCTCATCCGTCCTAAAGCATTCTGGATCTTAGAAGGCTCATCCAGGACCTCCATGCTGCAAGTGTAGGGATCAAATCTAATGGAAAATGGCTTCTGTATTGTAGATGAATATTGCCTGTGGAACGACAGCAATAGCAGTCAGTAATGATAACCGACATGAAGAGATCTACAGATCATCTGAAAAAAAAAAAATCACCTCAGCTTGTGTTTGGCATCCTCAAAGCTCTCGGACACGAAGTAAACAGGCTGATATGACTGGTCCTGGTATGGTTGGACTGCAGTCTCGGCTGGGTTGAATGACTTATATTGGGGCTCATTAGAAAGGGCGTACTGGTAAAAGACACAATTCATTATCCGTTTAATTTTCAAATAAATGCTGTTCTTTTAAACTTTCTATTCATCAAAGAAAAATATGTATCCTGAAAAAAAATGTATCATGGTTTTCCACAAAACCATTAAGCAGCACGGCTGTCAACATTGATAATAATAAGAACTGTTTTTTGAGCACCAAATCAGCATATTAGAATGATTTCTGAAGGATCATGTGACACTGAAGACTGGAGTAGTGATGCTGGAAAACTGCCATTCCTGTGCCATCACAGGAATAAATTACACTTTGAAATATATTAAAACTGAAAAGTTACTTTGATAACTGCAATAATATTTCACAATATTACTGTTTTCGCTGTGTTCTGGTAAACATAAAAGACTGGATATAATGGTTTTGCAAGTCAGGGTCGTAATGAGTGCATCAAGAGTAAACATACAAACAAGCAAGCAAAGAAACAAATAAATAAATTGTCTTACCAAAAGTTCTCCATAGGAGGACAGAAGTCCAGCCCCATAGGCCTTCACTGTTCCGTTTTGCTTGCAGAGGCCAAACTCCACTGTAAACCAGTACAGCTGTGTGTGAAAGTTAGAGAAATTTAGACTTTTGTTAGGCTACACATACAAACATGTATAGTACATACATACATACAGGAAACTAAATAAAAAATGGTTAATTAAAAATGGCTGGCTTTGATAGAATATGTATAGGTAATGGCCTTTTAATCAGTTTTTGAATTTGTCATTTGAATTAAGCACCACAAGGGGGCACTAAAGACTTGCTATAAGGCGAGACACGGCAGGCAAAAACAGTTGTTTTTTTTTCACTGGTCAATTTTGAGATTTCGGGATATTTGTCTTCAAAAACATGTCTTCTTTCAGACTTGGGTTGAAAAAAAGTCCGAAATACACATTTAGGTCTTTATTTTACTGCACTTTGTCTGTTTGCGTCTGTAGATTTCTCATAAATTCATCAAAAGTTGTACAATGCTGTCTCATCCAAATATGGTCATTTCCTTTTTATCAGCAACCAATCGTGAAAGTAAAAAGGCGCAAATGCGCAATCTCATTGGCTGATGCTAAATCATTAAAGCTCGTTTTCTCAAAATATATATAAACTTTATTGCAGACACAAGTCCATATAACACAGCATAGAAAAGAGATACAAAAATACATTAAAAATTCTATAGGAGATACAGGCTATTGCACCAATGTCGTCTCAACCTCGAAGTATGTCTATAACAGCTTTTAAGAGGATTGACTAGGGCCTCAATTATACTGTTTACTGAATTGTCCAGACGAACCAGAAAACCAAACATCAGTTGTCTCAAGATGACTTGAATGACTTTTCTCTCATACTCAAAGTCCGAAATCTCCACTTCGGTAGCACCTATACACCAAACTTTACAGTCTTGTACCTAGTTATATTATGAAGACATTTACAGAGGGATTTGTAAATATATTATTCCTAGCCCGATTTATATAACATTTTATTCCAAAAAACAATAGCCAATATATTTTTTAAGGCTATTGACAGTATATTCTGATTTATAGGATAACAAAAGTAGATATCCATAAATCCCTCTGTAATTTTTTCCCCATCTAATATGTGAACACAATGAAAAAATAATTTTGAACCTGGCTTTATCCAATACTCAGATTTCATTTTTTGAAATATATGCAAATTAGCGCATATTTAATTAGATAATGCCTAATTTGCATATTTAAACATTAAATTACAGAAAACTTGTAATACATTTTTTCCTCATCTTAATGTAGGTAATCAACTGGGAAAGTTTCATGGTGATATCTGCTAGTTAAAAAAATTACCATATTCACCTGTAGTGTCTCGCCTTACACCATTCTCCCACTGAATATTTCAATGTACTCACAGTGGACAGTTTCTCAATATCCTCATCTGATGCTCCAAGTGAGGCAAGGCCAATCTCCTGCAGGGTAAACGATTCAGTGTCAAATACAAATTGTTATTCATATTCAGTATTGAGAGGATGGAGATTCAAATAAGGCCTTTCTGTAATAAATTTACTTAATCTATTTTGACTAAATTATTTGTTATGTAGTATGGACATTTTCATTGTAGTACCTGTGAAAACTGAGCAAATTCGTTGTCTGCAAGCATAGGGATATGTCCAAGTAGCTCATGGCAGCAGTCACTGTTGACATTAAAATGTAGTTATTTAAAATATCAATAGTGTACATTAAAGGGGACCTATTATGCCCCTTTTTCAAAGTCTTGATTTTGGTTTTGGGGTCTACTAGAAGAGTTTTTAATGCTTGAATGTTTAAAAAACACAATTTTTCTCAAAGTATACATTGTTGCAGCACCTCTCTTCCCAGTCTGTCAGTAATGCTCTATTTAGTTCTGGCGTTTATGAAGACCCTCCTTCCAAAAAGCACAATGTGTTCTGATTGGTCGGTTGGATCAGTGTGTTGCGATTGGTCAACCGCTGAGTGTGTTTCGGGAATGTCACGGCCCTCACCATAACTGCATGTTTCAAAACTCAACCAGGCCTATTCCCTTTTTTTTCTGTGTATGCTTTTGCCAGGAATGATTTAAATGAGGTGTACGTTCCTGGAAGAAAACTCAAGACTACAATCGAGGCGTTTCAGGGAGTTCAGAAACAGTGCTTACTGATATAGAGAATAACTCTTTTTAGATTGGACTTTGTGCTTTTTAACTTTGCAGACATTTTTCCTGCTCTGACAGCAACATTACACAGTAAAGAGAGTTCAAAAAGTAAAAAAAAAAGCATAATAGGACCCCTTTTAAAAGTTTTGCAAAATGTGTCACTGTACGTACGGTTCAGGGGAATGCATGGGAGCTGAAGGGTGACGAATGTACTGGGTGCACTGGAACACCCGGAATGCTAGACTGGCTAGGAAGTCCCGAGCAGAGAGAAGCCCTGCCACTGGCCGCAACTGAAACCCTGTCCTCTCTAAACAAAAGCACACACAGACACAGAACATTCAAATCAATGCAAATCGCAGTTTGAACTTTTTGCGCACAGAAATTAAATAAACAGGCCTGTTTACCTTTGAGAAAAGCAGACACCTCTCCGAGCTGAGGGATCTTGTCTTCCCCATACAAACATTCGCTCTCCAGTTGGCCCAGGGCTTCTAGAAACTGTCCGCAGGCATGACTGGGGTACAGACTGCTCAGAGTCCTGTAGACCTCCCTCCTGCCTCATCACAAAAAGCGCTCTTAGAATCACGCAGTCATACGTACATAGAGTTAAAGAAGTAATGACTGCAATCAAACTCATAATAGGAAAACCTACCAAGTAGCAATCTCTTCTGGAGTGTAAACCACTACAGGTAAAGGGTCACCACTGCAATGACAAAAGAAAGATTTTTTTTCTTCTTCCTAAAATATATTTACATAGTTGATGATTGAAGTTCATGAATTAATTACATATATATATATATATATTATTGAGTAAAATATAGCACAAAGCACATTTTATAATAATAATAGTAATAATAATTAGTTATTAATTGACGTTAACAGTAATGTATACATTAAGTTATACATTACTACATTTTATAAAAAAAAAAAAGAATCTGATTGATTAGCAGAATCCACATTTTACAATAATAATAATTAATATTGTTATTATTATTTTCAGATAAAAAGAAAAAATCATATTACTTACTGCTTATAGTTGAAAGCCAGTGCGGAAATTAATTCTCTTCGTTTTCTGTATTCTGGATCGCTGAATCCCTGAATAATACAACAGTATTACAGTTGATCTGAATAACGCACAAGCAGAACTAGGATTATAAAATCCTGATCATAAATAATGCCCAGCTTTAAAAACAGCATCACTGTTGTTCACTTACAGGATGGTCCTGGTCCAGATCAGGGTCATATTTTGTTATCAGATGATTGCATTTGTCCAGGTCAGAAATCTTCTTTGGAAACCAGGGAACTATAGGATCAATATAAAACTGACATTATAAAATAATGTTATTATTCTGCTGTCATATGCAATATAGAATAGCTAAATCACCTACTTTTTTCCTCTTGCACTATTCGCACTTCATCAGCAACTCTTTTTAAGGAGTTGATGAAAATGTCAGTGTCGGAGCAGTGCACTTCACATCTCATGAAGAACTCCAGATCCTCTCCAGTGCTCTTCTTCGTCTTCCTGCTCGGCCGACTCTCCAGATGAAGGAGCTTGGCTTCGAAAGTCTTAAGTTGCAAAAACCAGACACAACATTTGTAACATGTATAAACACTAGAAATATCTGCTGTAACACTTGTGTAACACTTTCCAGTGTACTGCTTCAGGACTCACAAAGTTGAACATGTCTGTTATGTTTTTAGAGTCCTTAACCAGTTTTATGTGTTTGTTTCCAAATTTTGTTTTTTGCTTATGCCATTTTGAATTAAAATGAATGTGGGGTGGTACTGGGGATGGTATAATTATGAGAAGAACATTATGTTTGATTACCACAATAAATTCATGCACAGAACTTAAAATGTCCATGTTTTCTATTGGTGTTAACATTTTATTTTAAGGTGACAGTTACACAGTTTTAAGAGTGTACATGTGTTACATGTAGGCTACTTACTATAGTAATAACAGTGAAATTGCATAATTAAAGTAACTAACCCTAAACCAAACCCTAACCTTAGCACTATAGTAAGTAATACAAGTTAATCAAGTTAATTTGTGTAATTACACTGTAACAGCGTAAAATTAACCGTTTTTGTTTTTGACATTAGCTTGATTTTTAAACTTCCTTATTTGCAACAAAATAAAAAAAACTGTGAATATTAGCCTATAGTATGGAATATTAAACTAAATCGCTCAATGTGGAAAATCGTTACAGGCGTTGAAACAAAATGTGTGTGTGTGTGTGTGTGTGTTGAAACACCTGTAGTTAATGAATAAAAAAAACAACTAAGTAAAAGTAGCAACGTAGCCTACCTCAAATACTTTGCCAGCCTTGAAAAAGCCTGCGTTTTTCTCATTTTTGAGAGCAAAGACGAGGTTGAGGGTGACTCTGCCGCTCTTGTCCTCCTCAAACACGAAGCTGTCCCCGCAGCGCGACGGGCCCGGAGATGACGAGCCGCTCTCTCTGTCGCGCCGCGCGTCCTCGATCAGACTGCGCTTTCTGCCGCCCAGCGGGATATTCTGCACTATACTGTCTGTCTTCATCGATTCTTAGGGGAACAACTGACCACTATATCTAAAATAAATATATCCAATTAATCGTGGTGTTGACACTAAATGAGTTCAAATCTACCCAAATGCGGCGAAAACTCTATGTTCACTGTGGGGCCACAGCCTTGCGATTTATATCGTGCGGGACTTTATGTAAATGTGTTGCGCAAATGCACGTCTGATTTTATGCTGAGATGCGTCATGAATTTGTCTTTTTATTTCACAGGCACCAAATAGGCTAAGAGCCGTGACACGTGACATTTCACAGGTGCTTCACAGCCAAAAGCGACAAATTACATAAACTAAACGCTCTTTTGTGAAAGGTCAGACCTAAATGAGTCTTTATTAGAAATATATAAATATATTTTGTTTTTAGGGTCCTAAATTATGCAAAATTAGGGCATTGAGATCGTGCTGCTCTCCAAGGTACTGAAACTGGCTTCTGCTGTGCGCATGCTGTTCACGTGTTAATGCTATAAATAATAATAATAAATTAATTATTATAGGCCTCCATAATAAATTATATACAAAATTAGTAGTAGTAGTAGTGTATAGCTCATCTTAATAATACAAATACTACTAATAATAACAAAAGAAAGATATACTCATTTTTAATAATAACAACATCACTTTTATTCATTTTTTTTTTTAAATACATGTGACAATGCATGCATAACATTTAAGTCACAGATAAATGATAAATGCAGTATGCTGAATTGCGTCACAGTCAAGCGAAACTGCTAATTATTAAGCTTTGGTTTAATAGAACATAAACGCATGTAAAAATAAAAGCACTCCCGCCAATTCGTCCCGCCAAAATGCATTGGCTCAACACAGTTTTCAACAAGCCTTTGATCCTGTGATTCATTGATTGCGGGTTTGGAAAAATTACAGCAGCATTGTCCGACAAGACAACAAGAATCAACAGCTGAAGCAAATTCTGGACGGTAGGCAATCTGTATTTCTGTACGATTAAACAAGATTCTAAACTATTCTACATATAGTAATGTATCATGTAAAATAACAAATAGCCTATATTGCGAGATGCGCGCCTCAGAATGCCCGAAGCTTTCTGGTATTTACATGCGATTTGTTATAATGTTTCGTGTTATTTCGTTATCTGACAGATAAATACGTGGTGCCTACATATATTTCGACTACAAAAATTAGGCTATAAATATGGTCTACATGCAATACATAATGACTAATTTAATATTTAATAGCATGCTTTCTCTGTCACAGCTTGATTAGCAAACCTATATATAGAAGTGATGTTAGATGAGCCTAAAAAGCAATATATAGATGATGCTTATGAAGCTTCTTTGATTTTCCAGCATTTCTTCTTTACTCCCCATCGTTTCACTCCATCTTCCGCAGAGCATTGCAGAGGATTGAGATCTCACCTGGGGGAAAAAAAAACAAACAAACATCAATTTGTGGATTAAATTAACAAATAAGGCTACAAAAAATCTCAACAAAAACTGTGCAAAAAAGACTTGCTTCAAGATAAACACTTTTTAAAAAGGGGGTTACATTTTCAATTCTAAACTAAAAAAAATACAGTTTTATTGCTGTTTAATGTGGTGCTGGTGTTCCTTGCACTTTTAACCACTTTGAATTTCACTATGGGTGAAGAAAATTACGTTAAAATTCAGAATTCAGAATTTAAATATAAAATAAAAATGAGTAGAAATTATTGTGACAAGCTAAATGTTTCGAAACGAAGATGTTATGAAATAATGCTATAAAAAGTTTTACAGCTCTGTAAAAAATCTCAACCCATTATATTTAGTTTCTTTTTCTTGTATGGGCTTTTTTTGAGTTTTTACTTACTCCCAAAAGTTAAGATAACTTTTTTATTTTCTCAATTCAAATACATTGGACAAATCAATTGGATAAACACAGTAAATTAAGTTTAATGTTTTACAGTGAGTGCTGATCTGATGTTAACTAATGTATTCAGTTTGACTTGATACTAAATAGATTTTTTTTTTTTTTACTTTTGACTTTTTTACCAGTTAGTTTCTTTGTTACAATTTCTGATAATACATTTTTACAGTGTACTTTAAAAAAAATTGTAGAATCCCCTGCTTTACATTCAGTACAGAATTTCTACTGAAGATCCTGATTTTACTTTATTCCTTCTTGTATAATTATGGGGAGGACACAGTTTAAGAGATACATAATACTGAAGCCGCACCACTGATGCTGTCAGCCAGGTCCTTCAGCTGCTGAGCGTTGTCCAGCACCTCAATGCTCTGTGTGTAGGGATTGTAGTGCACAGTGAAAGGTCTGGGAATGGTGGCGGCAAATTTCCTGTAAAAAAAAAATGCACGTAGATAACTGTAAAAAATACTCTGAGAGAAAGACAGATTTTGTTGATTTAATTGTAGTCACTTTACCTGACTTTTTCTTTGGCGTCCTCGAAACTTTCAGCCACAAAGTAAACTGGCTGGAACTCTGTGATGGGATACTTCTGCATTGAGGTCTTCTCTGGATCGAAGGGCTGGAGTTTGGGCTTGTCTGTTAAACAGTACTGCAAGACAGTAGAATAACATCTAAACTTCAGCCTGATCTCCACTATAACCATATTTTTGTCCATCGGTGTCATGTTTCTGTGTATGACTCACCCAGTCATACCATTAAAAAAAAACATTCTCTAAAAGCTCACAGCGATAACCCAGTTTCGTTAAGTTATACCCTATTAGAGCACAGGGAAGTAAAAGTAGAAAGGCACCACATAAGCACCTGCAGTTCGCCAAAAGATGAGAGCAGACCTGCACCGTAAGCCTTTACTTCATTTCCTTGCTTGCACAGACCAAATTCCACAGTGAACCAGTAGACCTACAAGTAATAATAAAAAGCATTTTATAATCATGCAGTCCTTTCAAGAGAGCCAAATGTAACGTGTGGTCTTATAACTTGGCCTCAGTTAAAAAGGCCTTTTTTAATCTCTACTTACTGTGGCCAGCTTCTCTATGAACTCATCAGGGGCGCCCAAAGAAGCAATTCCGATTTCCTGATCAGACCAAAAACATCATCATGACACTGATAAAATGCACATTTAAAATATGAAGTATCAAGCAGATATTTTATACGCAGCTAACAGGCCTAATTCTATGGAAGCTTATTTCTGTCACAGAATAAAAGTGTAAACTCAGAAGAGTCAGAGTTGTGTAACAAAACAGTTACTATTTACTCTTATATGGAAATCTACGGTCAAGAGTATGTTACAACATACTGTATGTCAGTAGGCTATACAATAAATTCACTTAATAAATTTAGGTCATTGATATTATTGTCAGCAAGGGGTTGTAAAAGATGAAATAAAGAGCTGGATCTATTTGCAAGCAGTTTTCTTTAATCAAAATAAAGTGCATTGACGAAATCTGATAAACACAGGGCTATAAAAACACAGGGACATACTAGAGACTAAATTAGATAATTAACAAGACACAGGTGTAACACATGAGGGCAAATCAAAAACCAAGGCAATTGATGAACAAGGACAAAGGAAACTAGACTGGGAACAGTGCAAAACTAACTGAAACCAAATCTAGAACAGGCGTGACAATATTATATTATATTATGTTATTGTACAGTTACATTAAAGCATGTAAAGGTATCCAACCTGTGAGAACTGGGCAAAACTTGGGTCAGCAAACAGTGGGACATGACCCAGCAGCTCATGACAGATGTCCCTGGGGAAATAAATACATATTTTAGCCACTGTATTATTACCAGTATTTCCCATGATCACTTTTTACAATTATGAAATATATTTGTGACATTTATTTCACAGATAGAGATTTGTAACAGCTTCTTGGTATGTATACTCACGGTTCAGGTGTGTACATGGGTTTGGAGTTATGGCGAATGTACTGGGTGGAGTGAAACACTCGGAAGGCGAGACCAGCTAAGAAGTCACGTGAGGAGAGGAGACCGGCCACGGGACGCAGACGGAAACCAGTGGATGCTGAGAAATCAACAAAGGGTGAGATATGAGTACAGTTAAAACTATTTTATTTTATTTTATTTTACACACTAAATCCTCATTTTTACATCCCCTCTAGCTGATTGTATGACTTCAAGCCAGCTCTGCTGTAAGATGATCTTACACTGCAGGTAGCGTGAGATGTCCTCTAGCTGCGGGATGTTGTCCTCACGGTACCCGCAGTACTTCTCCAGCAGTGGAAAAGCACGGTTGTGTTCACGGCAGGCATGAGTGGGGTACAGAGTCTTCAGCTCTCGAAAAACCATCCCCCATGTGGCCTTCTCTTCAGCCGTGTATTCGATTTGTGGAATAATCTGTCCACTAACAGAGGAGAGAGGTGCTTAGCTCATGTTTAGGACACAATGTGTTCAAATACTTGTATCTATAGTTTTATTATTTAAAACAAACTTTGCTTTGCTTGAAAAGCAGGTTTGTGCTATATTTCTTAAACTAAGATATTTAGTTTTATAATACAAAAACACTTATAAAGTTTTATCCATCCCATAATCCAAAAATGAAAGTTCTGTCATCATCCCTCTAAACCTGAAACAAAAAATGTCTTAGTATTTTGTTGTTTTGGACCCTATGACATTGTATAAACACAAACGTCTATTATGTTCCCCAGAAAAAAATGAACTCATATATGTTTGGGACAACATGATGGTGAGTAAATAATGACAATATTCAACAATATTACTGATGCATTGACACCATTGTATGAGAACTGAACTGAGCTGGATGATGACATCACTGTTTTCTCCAGATCTGTTGTATAGATATATGAACTAAATTAATAACTAATGATTTGGTAACACTTTACAACAAGGTTCATTAGTTAACATTAGTTAATGTATTAACCCTTTGATGCACAACATGGGTCTAAATAGACCCGACTGAGTTTTCATTTTCTATATCTTTGCAAGAAATTAATTTCATCATTCAGTATTCCAGGTATTCCTCAATTAACTTGTTTAAGATCATTACAAATCCTTATTTAAATTTTTCCTTTCTTACTTTTCGAATAAAAATCGTTTTTGTTTCACTACCCTTCTAATGCGCAACATGGGTCTAAAAAGACCCGTATTCATGTTTCTTTGCTGAATATTTGAAATAAATATATTTTATCATTTATTAATCCAGGTATTCATTAAATATCTTGTTTTTGATTTCCACAAATCATTATTTTTATTTTCCCTTTCTTACTTTATAAACAAACACGTTTTTTGTATTTCTACATCGATTTTACACACATATAGAAAACTATTCACCTGCCACACATTTCAAAATTCAACACGGCTGCTTTTGTATATTTCATGCATGTAAGTTTTATTTAATACATTTTTTGTCACAGAAAATATTTGATATTTTGTGAAAGACATCTAGATATAGCCTAAAATTTGAACGTTTAGGCTAAGGTTACCTTGACCTTGAAATCCATTACTAGTGCAAAAGAGAAACATGTCCAATACTATTAGCTAGCTTGCGGTCGACATATTTTATTTTATCTAATGTTAGCTAGGTCAACAAAATAAAAGTTGCGATAGAAAGTTATATATACAAGTATTATATTGGTGCTGTTGGGCAGAAACCTTACCTGGGCAGTACCTCCATATTAATTTTTATTTGTGGTCATAAATCAATGCTATCGGTCACATAAGCTGTCATGTGGTGGCGTTCTGGTGCACTATGGCTGCTGTCGCATCATCCGGGTGGATGCTGCACATTGGTGGCGGGGAGATCCCCCCTACAGTTGCACTACACTACAGTTCAATTTCAGTGTTATCGGTTATATGTGTGTTATGCGTGACAAAGTGGCCAATAAACATATTTTAAGTGTTACAGTAAATGTGTTGATCTAAACAACTGTGACAATGGTTATTTTAACAAAAAGTTTTCTTTATTCTTTTGTTTTATCACGTTTGCATAGATGGGTCATTTTAGACCCATGTGTGTAAACTTGATGTATTTACACAAAACCTAGGAAATATTAAAATATGAATTTGTGATAATTGAAAACAAGATATTTTGAATATTCATAAATCATGAAATTTATAGATCATGAAATAGAAAATGCTCAAATAAAGTGATTTCAAAAGGTGAAACAAAAAAATGCCGAGCCATGCATGAAATAACATAGGAAATGAATACGGGTCTTTTTAGACCCATGTTGTGCATTAGAGGGGGTATCCATAGCTTGCGCATCAAAGGGTTAACTAACATGAACTCACAATGAGCAATACATTTGTTATAGTATGTATTAATCTTTGTTAATGTTAGTTAATAAAAATCCCGCTGTTCATTGTTTGTTCATGTTAGATCACAGTGCATTAACTAATGTTAACAAATACAACCTTTGATTTTAATAATGTATTAGTAAATGTTGAAATTAAGATTATTTAAGATTAATAAAGGATGTAGAAGTATTGTTCATTCTCAGTTCATGTTAACTAAGGTAGATAACTCATTTTAACTAATGAACCTTACTGTAAAGTATTACCAATTATTTTTTACAACAGAAATGAATCAACACTGAACTTACTTAAGCTGGGCAATGAGACTATTTTCTTCTAGAGCTGCCGTGCAGCCGAAACAAACTTTGTTGCATTATTTTCCTGTTATCACTGTAAAGCTGCTTTGAAACAATCTATATTGTAAAATGCGCTATATAAATAAAGGTGACTTGACTTGACACGGCATTATATTCATTTTTGGGTGAACTGTCCCTTTAAGATTCCAAATGCTTGTTGGGTTCCATTGTATTTTTATACCAAAACAGCACTAAAACAGGGGTGTAGCTAACTAAACAAACAAACAAGTGTTGCTCACATATTATAGTAGCACAGTTTGTGCTTAATACAGTGGAATCAGATTTTAGCCTTTAAAATGTTGTAAGTAACTGAAATAAGCACAAATGTCAGGGTACGTCGACACACTAAGCATACATGAGCTTGCACGTCATATCTGTGTGAGAATAAGTTTAGGAGTGATGAGTGGTGTTATTATTGATGGAGCGTGTATGTAAATGTGAGCTTCCTCAGGGGGCGTAGCATTCAACGCTCCTGCCCTTTGTAGTGGCCGTGTGAATAATGCATCTCAATTATGATGACAAAGCTCCCGGCGCTCCGGACTGCGCTGGGACCCTGTAATTTAGCCCTTTTGTTAGGCAGTAGGAGTAATTTTCCATAGAAAGCACAACAAAACAACAGGGAAAGCGCTAGAGGTGGGGACAATCTCTGTAGCCTATGGGAAAGTGGGGGAAGAAAGAAAGAACAGTGAGGGCAATAGTTACTGTCTGTAGTTGTAGGCAATGTCAGCAAATTCCTTCCTCCTGGCACGGTACACGGGGTCCGTAAAGCCCTGTGAATGAGAGCGACGTTAGGGTGTGTGATCTGGGATCACAAAGTGGATCTATAGCTAGTTCTCTCAGTAGCCTTTGACAGTATTACTCAGTCTGATGCAAAAGACTCATTCAAATGAAGCCTTTGTAGAGTGTTTGCTGCTCATGATGAATGCATTTCAGTTTAATGACGGCTGGAAAGGGGCAATTATTTATAATTACAGGGGCTCAATTAAAGCGATGACATCAATTTGAGGGCCCCCGCCCGTTTCCATTAGAATAGAGAGTGATGCAGATCCTGACTGTGGGCTTTTAGAGTCGCATGGACCAACTACGTGTCAACAAAAATACACCCACACACGCATGCGTTTGAAATAAAAATGAAGACGTTCCTCTTACGTCACTTTCGCTCTTTTCTCTGATCATACAGACGGTCACTTCAAAAACAGACAACACACACACACACAGTGTCTTACAGGATGGTCTGCATCCAGCTCGGACCCGTAACTGAGAATCTGATTGGCAAAGCGGTCCACGTCCTGGATGACATTGGGGAACCATGGAACTTTAGATGAGAGGGGGAAAAAAGAAGAGAGTTGATTAAAGGAATATTCTATGCGAGTTACGCTCTATTGATAGCACCCTTGTGAGAAAGAAGCACATTTTAGCACATTATAAATAATAATTTAAATGGAAATAATATACTTTTACTTGTAAGTGCGAACTGAATGTAATGTTTTTGGACACTTAATTGCATGCTAATAGCAATTAAATAAAAAATGTATTATAGTTTAAATTTAAATTAATTATAATTTCATCATTCATTACCTATTTTCTTTTAAATATGGTTGAAGTGTACTCCTGAATGTAATGACAGGCATTTATGGTAAACTAAATTACAATTTACTGTCATTTCTACTGAAACTTGTATGTCATGTATTTAAATATATTTGTTATTACGATAACACTTTACAAAAAGGTTTCATTACTAAAGATGAGTTATTATGAACTAATAATGAACTGCTCATCTACAGCATTTATTGATCTTTGTTAATGCTAATTTCAACATTTGCTAATACATTATTAAAATCAAAACATTAGTTCATGCACTGTTAAGTGATATGAAAAAAAGATTAACAAATACAGTAACAAATGTTTTGCTCATAGTTAATACATTAACTAATGTTAACAAATAAAACCTTATTGTAAAGTGTTACTACATGTAATCACAGTGGTAATGATGAAGTTACACAGTCCTTTAAAATATATTAACTTTAAATGTTTGATCAAATAACAAACTACAGTTAAAATTATAATCAAGTCATTAACATTTGCTTTAGTATGTTAGTCAACGCATCTAAATAAGTGTACTTCTAAGTACACAACCAAAGGTTATTAAAACATGATTTAAAATGTAACGAAGTAAAACTTGTTACAAAGTGCACTTTTCAAACGTGCACTTATGTACAGTGGGGTTTTTTTCCATTAAAATTACATTATCTCCTTTTTTAAATATATTGCACACTGCACATACAATTAAGTGCACTTCTTTTCCCAAGGCTGTAGTAATGCACTTACAATGGAAGTCTATAGGGCAAGGCATTGCACAAGACTAAAATATTATACATGCTAATGTAAGAAGAGTTGAAATGACTGATTATTCGTAACTATCCCCAAATTTCACTCATTGGAATCATGGGAGTAACATTTATCCACCTAGAACACTAGTCCCACTACTAAAAAGACAATTTAGACACATTTACACTTAAAATAACATACATTTCTGTATAGATGAAGTTTGAGAAAATTGAGCTCTTTTAATCCTCCAGAATTACTCCCCAAAGACTTTCATTGAAATTCCTGATTTCGGTTTCAATGAGATCTATAGTGTTTCCATTCTATGAGTTTTTATTAAATTGAGATTAATTAACTAAGCTGTGGATATGTGAACTTGCTAATATCGATTGGTCGCTAACATTGGCATGCTAACAGAGATGGATGACACAGTAGTAAACAGACAGCATTGTGTGGAGAATGAGCCAGTCTAGGCTATGACGCTAAATCTTGCTCTACAGCAGCCAGAACTGTGTAGCGTCTAGATTTATGACAGTTAAACTCTTTGGAGGTCCAGCCATCAGTACATAGTTCAACAGTGAGCCTGAGGCGGTCTGAACAAAAGGCCAACAACTGAAGACCCTGACTGGTTTTCCTCATCGGCCATAAATATTCATAAATGTCGCTGCTCTGTGTTTTCTTATTGTATAGAGGGGGAAATTGTGATGGGTCTGTTGGTCTGTCAGTCTTTGTTTTGAACTTTGACCCCCACCCTGCTGAACTGACTCTTGGAGAGAAACAAGACATTTCAGTCCATCTCTATGAGTCTGTTTGTCCTCAAAAACTAAACTAATGTAATTCTGGAAACAACCATAAGAGAGGCTGAGAGCAAGGGTCTTTGCCATCCATCTGCACAATGACATTTATGAGCGATTACAACATGTGTTCTATTTCTGTTCTTCTTAATCTACACTATCCTGTTCTTGCTCCCTCATTTGCTCTCGCGTTGTGTTTCTCTCTGACCTCAAAATGCGCCTTTTTTTTTCCTCCCTCATTGTCTCACCTGTGTCTTTCTGTTTGTTGCGAGACAACTCATGAACTTGGCCACTGATCTGTGTGCGCAGACTGTGAACAACTTCTTCCATTGCTTTACAGGAGGTTTGATCCACACTGATGAAGAACTCATATTCTTTTTTGTTCTTGCGTGATGGACGGGACTCAATGTGGGTCAGGTTAATTCCTTTCTCCTGCAAAATACAGACAATATGTTTATATATAAATGTTTCATTGGATTACATAATTTAAAATGATTCAATGTGCTATATTACAATTTCTGATTATCTCAAGTCTACTGCTTGTTCGGCCTATTTCAGAAGGCCAATATTTCATATAAACGTATATATATATATATATATATATATATATATATGTATGTATATAATCAAATATTTATTCACTCTAATTTATATTACAACCAAGGGAAGTTTTTTTTATATATATATTTACTCCTGTTTTAGGATGTTTGAAAATCTGACAGTTGATTTTACCTCAATTTTTAGTCACATTCAAATTGTATAGTCTTTCTTCAAATAGAGAATAAACACTAGGTGGCACTCCAAGCTAGTCCATATAAGGAAAAAGCAACTAATTAAAAAATGTGTAAGAAGTATCACGAACATGACATGATTAATAGTGTTTGATAGGGTTCTGTGTGTGGTCCTCCCTTTTCATAATTAACTTGGCATTTGTGACCCTGGATCACAAAACCAGTCACAAGTCGTGGCAACAGCTAAAAATACGTTGTATGGGTCAAAATGATCGATTTTTCTTTTATGCCAAAAATCATTAGGATATTAAGTAAAGATCATGTTCAATGAAGATATTTGGTCAATGTCCTACCGAAAATATATCAAAATTTTGTTTTTGTGAGTGGATGCAGCAAAAGCGAGAACATAAATGGACAACTTTAAAGGTGATTTTCTCAATGTTTAGATTTTTTTTCCACCCTCAGATTCCAGATTTTCAAATAGTTTTATCTCGGCCAAATATCAATAACAAACCATACATCCATGAAAAGCTTATTTATACAGCTTTCAGATGATGTATAAATCTCAATTTCAAAAAATTGTGTCACATTAAGTAAATTACTGTAATGTATCAGCAACTGCACTGTACTAAACTACACACGCACACACACACACACACACACACACACACACACACACACACACACACACACACACACACACACACACACACGTGCACACACACAAATGTTGGTACACTCCATGACATTCAGTTTTAATTCTGTACAAACTGCATATTCTATCCCCCTGCACTAACCCTACCCCTAAACCTACCCATCACAGAAAACTTTCTGCATTTTTACATTTTTAATAGAAAATTGTTTAGTGTGTTTTTTAAGCCATTTTGTATTACGAGGACTACCAGTGTAATACCCATGTCATTATACAAACAAACACACACATAATAATAATGTAACTTTTGTGGTTATCAAAATGCTTTTCAAACACCATAGAAATATATAGGTCTACTAAATGTTAAAAAAGAATATGGCCTCTACCGTTTATAGTTTATATACTATAAATCAACCAATCTTTTCATTTTTCTTAAGTTAAGGCAACGTATTGACACCTGTCTGTGACACACACACACACACACGGGGACATTACACTGACATAATGTTTTTTATACTGTACAAACTGTATTTTCCATACCCTAACCACAGAAAACTTCTTGCATTTTTTTATTTTCAAAAACAAAAAAGGAAAAAAAAAGAAAAAGAAAATTCACTTAGTGGGATTTATCAGCTGTTTACCTCATGGGGACCAAAAAAATGTATCCACAAGGACTATGATTTCGAATAATGCTATCTTTGTGGAAACATTTTGTCCCAATAACATAGGGTTTACCAGGGAAAAAAAACTTGACATTTAGTCAATTACATCACAAAGTTGCACACACACACACACACACCCACACACACACACACACACACACACACACACACTGACACACATTTGTGAAATACACATTTTGGCACCAACTGGGACTGACTTCTGCAGCTTTTCTTCAGCCAATAGGAGTGAGGGTGTTTTTGCACTGTTTAAGCTAAAATGTGTTTGTATTTATGTGTTTTTATGCACACAGAGGGCGGACACTCATTGCTGTTTGCCATAGGCCCGCAGAGAAGGCGGATGGGGTTTACAATGCCTTGGACCCTCTCTGGTCCCTTTTCATCTCTAATATTCTCCCTCCCTTTCCATGTGGTACTGATTGAGTCCATATGAATCTACATCCTTTACCACTCAAAACACAAAAGCAGAAAATCGCGGCATTATTTTTCTGCATGGTTGGCATTTTTTTTGCAATGCTGAGTTATTATAACTTTGTCCAGCATGTCAACAGGTTCAGTCAGAACATTTGTTGCATTCGTTCTGTTTTTTACATGTATAATGCCACAAAGCCCATGTTGATATTTGGCCCACATAAAATAGTTGATAATACAGTCTATTTGTGGTTATTTCTGGTTTGTGTTTTATACTGTCCTAACAATCTAAAATATAAAGATATTATGATATTAATGAACACTATTATTGGTATTGTATGAATTAATAATGAATAGGCTTCTGCACAGCATTATATTATTAATTATGAATAAATTGTCAGATATGTTGTTCGAACTGGAACTATTATTCACTATAACTATAATCAACCAATCAGTCTTTCATAAAGCACCCTTTCCCCTCACAGCATTTTCAATGTGGGCTGCAAGAAATTGCTTTTACTTATAGGTCAAAAGTGTGCGAAAATTGAGGGTGGAGTAGGGGGTGTTTTAAGGGGGTGGAGTAGGGTGGTACAGAAGAACCAATCAGAAGCCACAGGCCAAGCTTTTATCTTTATAGTAGCATTAGGGGGTGCAAGTTTGGCCCATATCCATTATTGACTTGCATGAAAGCACCAGAGAAGATTCTAGGATTTCAGGATTCTAGAGTTTCAGGAAAGCACTGCATGTATTGGCATGCAAAATGTTGTGCACTGATTTTTTTTTTTACTTTGGAAAAAGTTTTTTACTCTAATTTGTTCATTTTTCTCACATTATATTTTAGATTAATATACATTTTGATTTAACATTAATCATAAATGTTAATTTTCCCAAAGACAAAAAAATCCCTATAAAGTAAAATGATTCATTATTATCCAATTTATTTTCTTTAGAGATAAGCCAAAATGTCAATGTAGGTCATTATAATAATATTTTGGCATTTTATAATTTAATTTCACCTTAACTAAATCATCTATAAAGGATTTTCACTTGAGATAAAACTAAAAACATTTTGTTCATTTCATTTAGTCGACTTACTATAAATAAAGACAACTTCAAAAGACCTTACTGTTTATTGGGATGTCTTTTTAAAATATATATTGTTGTTTAAAATGTAGAAATGACACAGTTGTTTCACTTTTTTCAGTGTGCTTATGTAGTTATAATTTCTTGAAATACATTCAGTCAATAAAACCTGCCATCTACTTGGGAGTATGTTTCATTGCACGTAGGCAGAAGAAAAGTCAACATGCAAAAACAAAGTATACTGAACTTTGATACAAGTAGGGAAGCACTTTGGAGATGATTCAAGGAATCTTGGCATTCTTACAGGACACCGGGACTGTATGCATATCCACATGTGTTTGTATGTTGTGATACCTAAACACAAAGTTTAAATGTTGATACCTATCAATGAGTGTCTGAGTGTTTATCCTACAAAAATAGGAAAATAGGAAAAAATACCTTATGTAACGTACAGCCTTTGGACCCCTAAAGGGTCTATATTAGAATCTCAAAGGTACACATTGACACCCAGTGACAAGCAGATGTAACACTAAGGTACTACTTTTTTCTGATTGTGAGTCTGGGTGTAAAATCCGTTCATCTCATCAAAGCACAATTCTGCTTGATATTATTGATTTTTCTATGTGCTTGACAAGTACGGCGTGGACAATGTTCTTTCACAATGGCCTTAAGCTTTGTCTCTGCCTATTATTGCTCTTTTTATTCTCAGAAAAAAAGGGACAGAGCTGTCACTGGGGCAGTACCCTATGGTACAAAAACTAAAAGTTACTAATATATGTACCTTTGAGGTACTAATATGTACTATTTAAGGGTAAATAAGGTACAAAGATTTTGTACCTTAGGGTACTGCCCCTCTGTACCTTTTTTTTCTCCTCAGATTTATATTTTCTGAACTCATACTAAGGAGTACAGTATGTTATACAAAACAAAACTTCAGTGTCAGTTCACTACATCTACATGTATTTGATCAAAAATACAATAAAATAGTGATATTGTGAAATAAATAATAATAACTGTTTTCTTTTTTAATAATTCTGTGATGGTAAAGCTGATTCAGCATCATTACTCCAGTCTTCAGTGTCATATAATCCTTCAGATCCTTCATTCTAATATGCTGATTTTCTGCTCAAGAAAACGTTATACTACATACACTAACATCATTTTAACAATACAAAGCTGGTTGAAAATCTGCAAATGTGTCCTTTAATATATCAAGGTGTTGTGAGGTCAACATTTCCTTCCTGTTTTATGAACGGATGGCATGTCATAAACTTCTTTAACCCAGCTGAATGTACATCATGTGCACAGTATTGCCTAATACGCCACAAATACGTCCTGTTCAGTGTTTTGCCTTTCAAGGTCAGTGGAATTGCCTATCATTCCACTGACCTTGACCCTCATGTTTTGGCTTTAGATAAATGCAAGTGTATATAAGCGAGAGAAAGAGTGAGAGAGAAAATGGAGAGATTTGTCATATGTGTCATCAGGATACTAACCTCAAATAGTTTCAGAGCTTTTACAAGAGCGCCAACCTCCTCTTTCAGAGAGAAGATGCAGGACACCACTCCTGATTTGTTTAACGGTTCTTCCAGGTAGGATGAGGTCAGAGAGCCCTGTTAAACAAGCATATCGAGACACTCACACAGTTGCACTCTTCATCATCAACACGCATCAAATGAGTGCAGAACCATCATATAAAATGACATTTTTGAGGGCTTTGCACTTGTTTTATTTGATCAGCACCCACATTTCTTTCTTTTGTCCTTGAAAAGAACATTAGTTAATCTTTCATATAGTGCCAAGGCAAACAGAATAACCCGTCTCTGCTTGTGTATTTCCTTTAAAAAAAAAAAAAAAAAGATGCAACAGTGTCTGTTACACATTGGCAGCTAAACTACTGATGGCTAACTTTCTAGGCACACTCACCTTTCTAATTGGAAATTAATGTAAAAATAAATGCAAATAATGTTTGCTTCAATGTCAGTAGGTTCGTGTAGGTTTAGAATGATGTATTATTATCTTATTAACCATTGCATAATCCTAATGTTGCTTCAAAACAATCAAAAGTAGTGGTAGTAGTGTGTGTGTGTGTGTGTGTGTGTGTGTGTGTGTGTGTGTGTGTGTGTGTGTGTGTGTGTGTGTGTGTGTGTGTGTGTGTGTGTGTGTGTGTGTGTGTGTGTGTGTGTGAGCAGAATGACTTTAAAACTCATGACCAAAGTCACACTCACATTCCTGTGAACCCACATTCCTTTGAATCAAAATGTCGATGATATCATAATTCCCCCCCCCCCTATTTTTACACTTTAAAGAACAAAATAAACCTCAGGGCACCCAAAATTAAAGAAACATTAAAGCAATTACTGTATTATTGACTAATGTTTCTGATATTTCATAACTTTCAATCTATAATATTCTTTATTATAAGTACAATATACACCTTGAGGCACCCAAATTATACATTAAGATAAAAATAAAACAATGTATTATTGACTTATTTGAAAGCATCAGATTAATATTTCTGATTGCTTAAAATTTTATCAGTTTTAACACATGTAGTTACTGTTCTACTGGGATTTCAATGGATGCTACACTAAACTTCCCTTTGTTTTGTGGTCTGGAGAAAAATTTCCAGTCAGGTCTGACATTAAGTGAGTTAGACTGTAACTGACAAAATGTTATCCACACAGAATTTACACTTTGACAATTCTAAGCTTCAACCAAGTCAGCATGTCTTTATTCTTGTTTTGTTTTCCCTCTAATGTTGGGGAAGTGCTATAATAAATACATTATTTAAAATAATACAGCAACACAATCATAATAATAGCCTATTTTTAGAATAAAAGATCTAAAAACAGAAAGTTCTTCACCTTTCTCTCCAGTTCCCCGTTCATCTGCTTGAGACCTGCGTCCATTCTTGCTTCAGTCCTCAGGTGATGTTGATTTGTTGGATGAGTCTGTAAACTTTGTACAACCCATCCAAAACTCCATCGATTTAAATGCACCACGTGACACCACACCCCCTGAACTGCCCGTGTGCCTGGGTGCCTGTCACGCGACGAGTTGCCCGTAAACCGCGGGGATGTTTGGAAGCTGTCCAGTGGGAAAGACTTTTCAGGGGGAGTTTTGGGTGAGGATGAAGTTCAAAGTCAGCATTTCGTAACGATTACTTTGCCCTTTTGCTTCTCATCTTGATGTAACAATTGTATTAGTTACATAATTGATTTAATAATGAATCAAATTAGATGGGATTGAGTTTTCAAGATTGGAAAAAACTGAGGCAGGATCCCGTAATAATTATAAAAAACGATTTATAGGCTACATTGATGTTCTGTTTATGACCACGAGATGGCGCCAAGTTAATTGAGTCCAGCAGGTGAAGGAACGTGTTTAGCCAGCCTACGAGAAAGAATTATACAATGATTTTAGTGAGGTCTACTTAATAAGAGCATTTATTGCCTATATATAGCAAGTATATGTAAAATACTTTCTAAAACCAACACTAACATGTTGGTTATATATTTATAATGTAAACTTGTCATGTTTTTTTCAACGTATCGCATAGGCCTGCTGGATACATCCTCGTGTCTTGTCTGTTTGACGTCAGGTAAAATACACTTCTTACTTACTAATAATGTAACTTTTGTGGTTATCGAAATGCTTTCAAACACTATGTCTACTTGTATGTAAAAAAAAAGAATATGGCCTCACACACACGTCTGGTTTGCTATCTTTGTGTGGGGGACTCTCCATATACGTAGGCTAATGTTTTTTTATACTGTACAAACTATTCTATTCTAACTATTATATACTCCTAAACATACCCATCACAGAAAACTTTCTATAGTTTTACATTTTCAAAAAACTCATTCTGTATGATTTATAAGCTTGTTTCCTCATGGAGTCAAGAGGCATTTATTTTTCCTTTTCACAGTTAACACTGGGGAAAAGTGGGCATTGAAATGCTTGTGACAAGTCTCAGACATGCAGTGACATTTGGACCATACATAAATAATCAAACTGGTAAACATACAGACAAAAAAAGTATAGGCACTGAGTTATAAACACACACACACACACACACACACACACACACACACACACACACACACACACACACACACACACACACACACACACACACACACACACACACACACACACACACACACACACACACACACACACACACACACAAATGCTTGCACAAACCATCTATGACTTCACCAGTAGATGGCAGTAGGTGTCTGTACCATTTACCAGCCATTCTGTTAACTCCACTGTTCAATATGAAGAAGGCTAATAGCCTGGGCTCACCATTTAAATAGCTAGATAATTAGACCTACACTTAATGTACAAAAATCATACCAATACAATCAGTCCAATACAAAAACACTATTCATTTCATCAGCCTACTACCTCAGAAATTGATGTTAGAATAATATGTGATCACTGTATAGGATATGGGAATATTGCATTAGAATGTCTATATTTACGCAGGAGATGTAGGACCATGACCCAACTACCTGATCTATTTAGAGTTGAAGTCCTCAGAAATTGCACAACAGCAGGCAAAGACTCTTCTTGAATGAACATCTGGACACAATTACCCTTCAACACCTGCAGATGTTTTCAGGTTAGGATACAGTATCCCTCCCTCTGTATAGAAATGTTATCACAAAAACACATCAAGGTATGGTGGTAGTTAATTCACATATTCAAGCTAAGTGAAATGAATGAATGGCTGATATGACCAACACATCTGGCCTTTGCCTTATATTGTTAAGGGGAGTTTCTCGAAAAATCATAGCTGAAGTTTGTTTACTTCAAGGGGCCTACATTGAAAACATGCTCTTAAAAAGAAAAATGTCACTTTGCTGCAATTATGCATTTTTTACATAAAAATGTAGTTCACTATACTTAAAAATTGAAGGCAGCGACTTTTACAATCAACTTGGATGTTTAGGTCATTTCAACTTGAATTACATTAAACTGACTTAAAAATAAGCTGAATCTTGTATAACTTCATTTTGATGAGTTAAAGCGATTTAAAAACACGTCATAATTTATTGATCATATCATTTTTTACTGTGTACATATAAGATGAATACTGGTAAAGTTTCTGATCACTTTCTGATCATTTTTTTAATCGCAGTTGTTTAAAAATATGATACCAAATAATTTAGCCCCCAAAACTCTTAAAATTAAAAGTTGTTTTTGGTTCCATGACGAACCTTAAACATCCATGTTTTACAAACAGTTATTTATAGTGGTTTACAAACAGTTTTAAACACAGTTTTTACAAACTCCATTTTGGAACACAACTCTTTGCTCCAAATAACTGTTCAAAAACTTGTAGATCCTCCACTGTGACAGTGTGTTTTATAGGATTATCTTATGTACGTATGTGCAGTAAACATGTTGTTGCCTACATTATAATGTCTCCGCGGTGGATCGCGCGCTGCAGACTATCATGCGCGTGCACATGGGTGTGAAGCACGCGCACGCATTTAACAAGGAATCGGTGTTCGGTTCTTTCACGAATATGATGACCTTTTCATTTACTTCAACATTCTCGCATCCACTAACATCAGAAATAGCAGTGCATAAACGCCACGCATCTGCTCCAAATAGCAGCAATGAATAGTCATTGAAGCGATAAAAAAAAACTTTACAATGTAGTTTTAACAGCTTACAAATTGAAATATAATCCTGCATATCAAACCCGGGGATATAGGAGAAAACAAACGTCTTTGTATGGAGTTGTTTTGTTTTTATTATTTTACAGCATTTCTCCGAGTGCAGAGGTGTTTCAATAGAAGTTCAGACGCCCAGATGTCATATTAATTATTACACCCGGGAATGACTGGAACCTTCCCTGAGCCTAGAGTATATCATGAAAGAAAGAGGGGCTTACAAAACGCTAATTGGACTCTGCAAATGCACTGACAGAGCATGGTGGATATGTTTCAGAGAGTCCCAGCCGGAGTGAATAGAACCCACGCTTCTTTTCTTAACGCCCTTGCTGCTCTAAAAAAAGGAGAAGGGGGGAAAAAGAGAGAAGGAGAGAAAAGAAAGTTGGAGGGGGCTGGGTGCTTGAATGCTGGCCTGATCTTGAATGCCTCAGCCAACTAAGAGAAATTACACAATTTATTGCCCCCCTTCCTCTCCACTCCACATGCATCGCGCGCGCACACAACACCGGCGCAGGCAGAGTCATTCAAACAAAGTTGGTTGAAAGTAATGTGCCATTATCATGCTATGAAAGAAGCGAAATTAATCGAGAGATATAATGCAAGCAAATAGAGTGAATAGATTGTCGGGAGCTTTTCATAACGCGCGTCCACAAAATAACCCATCCGTTCCGCCTTTCCAGCTGTGATGATTTCTTAAAATGACTGGCCGAATTCATCTTGCTCTGATTCCCTAAATATTCTCTCTCTAGTCTAGGCTATATATGGAGCAATATTATATGGCTGTAACGCGTTAACAATGTAACCGTTACCGTGACAGGCGTGAATTCATAACTAAACTATACATTTGAGTCCAGTGAAAGCAAAGTGCTTTGAATGAGTTTGTTCGCCTCTGAATGGATGCGAACAAGTGGGTCTTATTCACAACAGCAGTTACAAATTGTTTGCTATATAAGATCTGATTTATTTGATAAGTAGATGATGATCGACATTTTAGACAGGATTCGTATGTGATTAAATAGAGTAGGCTAAACTGGGGTTCTCACAAACACGAATCATATACGCCCCAAATTTTTGAAAGTATAGCCATATGTTCTTGATTTCAAACACCTTATCTGTCCTCCAAACTACATTTGCTATTTTTTCCCGTAAATGTCAGGTCAGGACAAATATGTTTGAAATGTTATAAATTGTTATCATTGATGCCAGTAGCTATTTGATGGCCAAAACAATATTTGATTTTTCTCTCCTTATATGCTACATTTCTATGAATTGATTTGTTTCTAAACTCTTTTTCCTGATAAGCTGTGTAATGACAGGTGATTCTGCCATTATTATAAAAGCCTAAAATTTGAACAAATTCATGAACTTTCGAGTGTATTTTTAGCTGTAAATACACTACAGTCCATCGTCTCCGTAAATATGCTCGATTCTTTTATATTTTTCTCAAGCTTTTTTTCAGTATTTTAACATTATTAATCGCCAGTTTAATGACGCGTTTCTCAATTAAGCGCCATAATGAAAAATCGAAATGCGCCCTTGTTTAATTTTACAAGGTCACGGGATGCCTTCATTGCAGCTCGAAGTTAAGTGTGTGCGTGTTTGTTCTTCGAGAAACACTTGTCATAACCGAAAAACACCTCTAGTCATTCTTTACGAGAAGTTGTTTACTCAGTGGCAGGAGCGGCACGCGCCTGGCGTACGCAAAGCAAGCGCATCTCAGGGGGCGTGGTCAGGAGAACGCGCGGCTAGCCGTCGGCGTATTGAAAAGGCCGCGCTGTTTCCAGCTCCTAACTCAGAACAGGTCGAGAGTCCGGAGCACCCCTGCCCATTGAAGCCACACGTGAACGCCACGAGCAAGACGCACGGCCACTGGGCAGTCCAAAGAAACTTTTGTGCTTTCCCTCGCTCTTTTTTCCCATCCGCGAAATGGACATCACTGCCAAGATGGAAATAAGCGTAAACCAGCAGCAGTTCATGGCACCTGCCTGCTTTTTTGCCTCGCAGAGCATCCAACTCAGTCCGACCGACAGCCAGTGCAGCAACAAGTCCGCATCGAAGCAGGCGAAGAGGCAGCGCTCATCCTCGCCGGAGCTGCTCCGGTGCAAAAGGAGGCTCAACTTCGCCGGCTTCGGGTACAGCTTGCCTCAGCAGCAGCCGCACGCGGTGGCCAGGCGGAACGAGAGAGAACGCAACCGGGTAAAGCTGGTGAACAACGGCTTTGCTACTCTCCGCGAACACGTTCCCAACGGAGCGGCGAACAAGAAGATGAGCAAAGTGGAAACGTTGCGCTCGGCTGTGGAGTACATCCGCGCGCTCCAGCAGCTCCTGGACGAGCATGACGCGGTGAGCGCGGCGTTCCAGTCGGGCGTCCTGTCACCCACCATCTCCCAGAACTACACGAATGACATGAACTCTATGGCCGGTTCGCCCGTGTCCTCTTACTCTTCAGATGAGGGCTCCTACGACCCTCTGAGTCCAGAAGAACAAGAGCTCCTGGACTTCACCAACTGGTTTTGAACGTTCGTGAAAGGTTCGTATGAATCAAAACATCATTATTGCAGCTCTTGCTGCGCTTTTATAATTTGTTGTTCATGCAAGATATTCACCATGACATGTTCTCTTTCTAGGAAACGCATAAAAATCGCAGCACTCACTTGGGAGGAACTCGGATGTCCTCCAAGAACACAGCACTGCGTTTGCGCTGCAGTCCGGTTCGGATAGACTCGAATCCACACCCAGAGATGGCCCATGCATACCGGCAAACCACGGGTCCCGAGTGTCAAAGAGCCAAAGGACTAAACGGGAAGAGCGGGGGACCAGTCCTTCCAGCGCATTCGCCCAATAAATCTATTTTAAAATGACTTTCCACGACACTGTGGCATATAAACAACAATAAGCAAACGTTGTTCTTTACCTATGCTAATGTAATCAAAGAAGGTTTGCCTTGATAGACCCCCTCACAACTCTAATATGCTTCCAACTTGGCGAATTTTATTATATGAAGTTCTATTTGTATAAAATGTTTTTTTTTTTAAATATATTAAGCTATTTTTGTATGTAAGAGATTTATAGATGTTTTTGTACACATTCATTTTAATATGTATATATTTTTGACCTATAGCTTGCCGTAAATTGCTCATTACCTCTCGCTTATTCAGACTTATAGTCTCAAATGCATCGCAGCTGGCAATTCCCTTTACGGTTGTGGGGGTTTTAGAGGAGTTTAATACTCAAGAGTTTAAATTTCAACACCAACGTGTCTTATTTAATAGGAATTAATTGCAATTGTAATATGACTCGAAGTGATCAAAGGTTATGCAGCTATTGTCCAAACGGAGGTGTTTTGTCTCCACACTGTTCCACTTTGCCTTTACAATGCTGGGGTTTGCATCTTTCAGAAAATAAGAATATGCCTTATCTCCATATTTTCTACAGTTTAGTCTCATAATAAAAGTTTCTAAAAGAAACATGTTTTCTTGAGTTTGCTTGTGTATTGCAACATATTATCTTGTTGATTACTGAAATCAATTTTATAAGAACACAATCAAGTGTCAAGTGTGGATTTTCGTTGCACATTTTCTTTTTTATGGGCAACAAAAGTGATAAGCCTGCTAAGCCTCGGCAGTCTGCCTGTTGTCAGGCAGGAGGAGACGTGACCAGCATACTGGACCGTTTCACAGACTGCATGCGCTCATAATGAATGCCAATTTGGAGAAGACAGCACTTTTGGAAAATAAACATATTGTTGGCTCACCCTACTAACACTTTTGTGGGTTAGAATGGCAGAGAGAGCAAAGGAACAAGTACTCACATGAGAGTGTATAAACATAAGATGGCTATTTGCTTTTATTATTGTTAATAATTTTAAAAACAATGTTACTTAAAACGAGGAAATACGATTGTTAAAATACTGAGAAATATATAGGACTTTTGTGGACGCACAGGGCAAGATGGTTCTTAATATATTTTTTATATAATAAAATATTTGTTAAGAAAATAGTGTTTACAGATATTATGGTTTTCGTATTTTCTCCAAGAATATCAGCCTTTTAATCTTTTTCTTTCTTTTAGCCTGGACAGTTACACCACCTAGGGCATTTTAACTTTAGGCCCAGCAAAAATATCAAAATAACTTTTAATTCAGAAATTTTGAAAATGTTATTCATATTCAAGTAATTTTCTATTGCGTTTTGATGAAAAACTTCAAATAAAACACGAGCGTGACGTCACTGACCCAAAATACAAACGTATTTAATAAAACACTTTTGTTGTTAAGTTTACACATAAATAACTCACAGTCGTGAAGTTAAAAAAAAACAGTCGTGGAGTTTGACAGGTAAAGTGTGTGTGCGCGCGGGGCGGGCGCGTGCCTGCTGTAATGAATTGAAAGGCTCTGTTCGCGTGTGTGGCGCTCGAGTGGAGTCGGCTGAAGGCGCGTGTGCCTTTCTGACAACAGCGCGCGACACGCACTCAACAACTGCCCCTTTAAAAACACACGGCGTCTGGAAGCGAGTGCTGTATACAAGAGGCAGGTGTTGAAGAAAAAAAAAGCATGTCCCAGACGAAAGTAGCGCGAGCATTGTTTAGGGTATAGGCCTAAGACGAAGTAGCTCGACCAGACAGGTTCGTAGCTGGACTGAAAGTTGGGAGTAAACTCTCATGGCAATTCGAATCTATTTGACATTTTGGCGTGTTGGCTAATTCGTATAAAACCGTACGTTCTCGTACGATCCACTTACGTTTCCGTTTAGGGGTGGACCTTCATGCTGCTTACATATTTTTCTTTCTAAAAAAATCGTACTTTTCCTTACGATTCACAAAAATTGATACGGAACTGTCACATCGTAAAATAGTTATAGGTTTTGTCATGAGATCTGTCCAGAGAAGTCAAACACTGCATTTAAATTTAGTTTTAAAACAGACCAAGTCAGTTGTCTCTGAATTCCCTGTGACTGTGTGATTCACTGTGACCCAACTTCTATGACATGTTAAACCACCATCCTAAATGGATGGGTCTGAACTGTCAACTAGCTTGGGAAATCAATTTTTGCACTTATCCATCAGTCGCTTGACCGAGCATCGTCTTATTGCAGCGTACTGGACCCATTTGTCAGTTACATTTCAATAGATAGAGCTACATATCTATCTGATGTTAAATTAATTTGGGGAAGAGAGGCAATTCTTTTTTTTTCCTCGGAGTCCTTAAAAAATCAATGCATCAGGATCTCTGAGGATGAAACATATTTTCCACTTGATTTTATGGCTTTTTGTGTCTGTCGCTGAAAGATAAGCCGGGAAAACATAATAAAAGATGGCTTCCATCCAATAAGTTTGTTCAAGGACATTGTTTTATCGAGACATTGCAGAAATCATTACTAATTGTTGGTTTGTAGTTTACTTAATAGTTGCTGCCTTAAATTTTTAAGTACAATCAACTTGGATGTTTCAGTGATTAAGTAAAACTTAAATCACATTAAACTGACTTTAAAAAATGTAATTGTGTATAACATAAAAAGTTTAAAATCGCTGAACTTATTTTGATGAGTTAAAGCAATGTAAAAACATATGTTAACATTTACAGAATAATTGTTGGTTTGCTGGAGTAAAGCTGCAAAATAATCTAAATTTGTTTAGTTTTTTCCCCCACAACTAAACACACAGAAAGCAATGGAAATGTCTTGCTTAAACTTTTCCGGTCACCTGTTGTGAATGTGCTTTGTGTCTAACCTGAAAATTCAAGCCACCGATTCCCTTTACAAACTATTCATGGTCAATCTGAACTGTGTCCAAGGGAACGGTAGCAAGCAACGCAGTGTGTGTAGTTGTGCGCACAGCCCATTGGAGCCTGTCCGCGTGTCCATCCCTTTGTGGCAGAATGTTGCCTCCTCATTATGCCATGCCTGAATAGAACGGGAGCGGCAGCATGTAACCCACACTGATTAGTGATCCGGGCCCCTCTGATGTTCTCCCTGTTGAAATTCATGGGGACTTCTTGTTATCACTCCTCTCCAGCCTCCTTTCATTCTCTTTGAAAGTGCTGCCATCCTTGCCTCTCAACTTCTTCAACAGACTTTGTAAATCTAAAGACGCAGACTGTTAGACAGCACTCACTTCCTCATGAGTGCCCAGAGAGCTTTTCACAACTGTCCAATCTCTAACAGAGGACTGCGGTCATTTCTTTAGGCTAAATGAGACCGGTCGTTCTCAGTTTTTCTCGCTACCTCGATCCTTTTCAGTTTTTCCCCCTCTCTCCTCTTTCTTATACAAATGCTCACTTTTGTTATGTCTGAATGTGACTGTGCTCTCCATGCTTGTCAAAGCTCTTCTGTCCTCTTTCTCCATGAGTTCTAGTTATGGTGAGTGATTATCAGTGATGATAGGATGTTTGATGACCATGTTTGCACAAACTTTTAGCTCTCTGTACACCAAATTGTGAATCACATTTAATAAAGCCTCTAGCCTGCATGAAATATGAGCTGCTCGACTGTGGCCCTGAAGAGTGCAGAGCAAACAGTGTTTCAGTACCACAGACAGCACTCCTCTATGTTCAGCATTGATGACTCTGCCCACTGATGCAGTCTTTTGCAGTAAATTAAATCTATGGACTATTTTTCAGGAAACAGAGTGAAGTTTTGTCATTTTGACAACACAGTCAGTCAGTGCTGACCTTTTTTTTTTTGGAGAGTTATTGACATGGATGATGAAAGAAAAATTAACAAAGCATTGTTGTAGTTAATTTTTATTGATGCAGGTTAAATGGTACACTTAAACATAATCATTTTTGATCAGTATTTGTTTCCGTATTTATTACTTCTGTACTTAGTGCTGATTTTTTAGCAGTGGAACACTTGACAAAATTTGATTACTCTTAAATATTTCTACTTCACCAGTTGCCCCACCTGTATTCCATTTATATAATATAATATAATATAAATATTTCTTGAGCAGCTAATCAGCATATTAGAATGATTTCTGAAGGATCAACTAACACTGTAGACTGGAGTAATGATGCTGAAAATTCAGCTTTGACATCACAGGAATAAATTACATTTCAACATATATTCAAATAGAAACAATTATTTTAAATTGTAATAATATTTAACAGTTTTTTTTACTGTATTTTTTTCAAATAAATGCAGCTGTGATGAGCCTAAGAACATCTTTCAAAAACATAAACCACTTACCAACCCTAAACTTTTTTCAGATATGTGTATTATATATATATTATATATGTGTTTTTAATGTTTTGCACTGGAGTTAATATGACATAACCATTGGTGCAAACAGTTCTTGTTGATACCATCACAGGTTACTGGAGTCATCGAAGGGGTTGGCGATCACAGAGTTGTGGATGAGGATGAAGAGAGGCAGGTGAGCAAGGAAGTCGAGAAGGTCGAGGGAGCGTAGATTGCGAAGTTCCCGTCTTACCGACGCCTCGTGCTCCGGCCTGATGCCCCCTGCCTTGAGCTCCACTAGGAGTTGCTCTGCCTCAATGCAGCCCTCTGGCGCCCCAGCGCCCCCTGTCTGGGCCTCCAGTAAGAACAGGAACAACTGCTGTAGAACAAGCATGAATACTCAGGTTAGTACAAAAGCATCAATGTATTTAATGTCAGATCTTATGACACTTACATTAGGCATGCAGGTGCACTGGATTTCAATATGAATATTCTGGATATATTTTGATTAATTAGGTTTTATTTTGAGTGCTTTACTGTTGCAGATGTACTTGCACTCCTGGGCAAAAAAAAAACAAGAAAAAAGGGCCAAGCCCCAAATGGCTAAATACTATGCTTTTAATTGTTTTAACCACAAATTATTGTTCAGGAAATCAGCAAAATTTAAGCAAATGTACTAATTAAAAAGCCATTGCTGTCTCAGAAATACATCAAATAAAGAATGAAGATTTGGCAGAATATGGGAAGTTATGTGTGGAGTGATGAATCACAGTGAAACACGAGTTGCATTGTGATGCTTCTGAGAAGTGTCTTGGAGAATTTTTAAAATAAATGTATCTCTACCACAGTGCTCTCACTTCCCACAAATGAAAAGTTGTTATCTAAAGAGGAATGATTATGATGTTGCTTTTCAACAAGACAATTCTCCTGCCCAAACTGCAAAGACAACCAAGAAGTGGCTTGAGAACAAGTCTATCAGGCTCATGTTTTGGCCTGTCAGAGTCCAGATTTGAACCCTATTTGAACCCTGAAAAATGTCTCCCAGTTCGTTTGAGTTTAATGTGAGACAAAATATGCTCATATTTTGTCTCACATTAAACTCAAACGAACTGGGAGACATTTTTCAACTATGAACTGTTTGAAACCATTAACATTGAGTGGAACAACACTGACTCTCCTTCCTATAAAAAGCTGTTTGCAAGTTTACCCACATGGCTTAAACATTCGCAGAAAAGTGAAGGCTATTCCGTATTTGTGCAATTCTTGTTAATTATCTGACCAGGGATTTGAGATTAAAGGGGTCATATAATGCCATTTTTGTACAAGCTAATATGATTCTTTAGGGTCTAAATTAAAAGTTTGTAATATACTTTAATTAAAAATTCTCATTAGTATTGTAAGAAAACACTTATTTTACCTGGTCAAAAACAGCTCTGTTTTCAGCACGCCGTTTCAGTGCATATGACTTTAAATGATCATGAGCTTTGCTGACTCCGCCCCTCTGTTCTATGCGTACACCAGAGCTCTGGCGTACACCATTTGTAACTCAATAACACAATAACGCGTTGTTCAGTATAAACGTGGGATTATGAATTATATTGAGAACGTCATACATAGAAAACATGCCGTAATGTACCCTAAGTGTAAACCTTAGACGCATTCATTGTGAAGCGTGCAGCTAGCGATTTGCAAAGATTAATATATTAATATAAAGTTTAATAAAACGTTACACTCACTTCCGTTCTTCTGGAGATTCAGCAGGAACACGAATATCTGGTAGCAGCTACCGATCCATTTTTCATGAGCAGCAGCTTAGCAAATCCAGCTTTATACTGATCCTCGTCTATAAAGCAGTCTGGTGAGAAATGATTCGCGCAAACATGAACGCAGTGACGTTGCTCGTGGGGAATATTCCCTTCGAAAACAAACACAGCCACTGCGTCTTCGGCGGTTCGGATTTAGGAACATTAAAATGACTGCTGTGTTCGTTATTACACCCACGAACAGAACACCACAATCGCTTAGACGCCATTCTGCTCGAGCGCATCAACAATGGCGGACTATGTTGACATCTCGCTCACGAGCGAGGGCGTGTCTGTGTTGAAGCGCTGCTGTCACTCAACAATCGTGGGAGGGGCGTCCGTTTTATTGATGTCACTAAAACGAACGGCTCAATTTGAGGCAGGGGAAAACATATAAGGAGATTAAAACAAAACCACTGGATGGATTTTTATCATTATATGATGGTTGTGTACAGACACTGCCAACACATATTTCAGTATAATCAACTTGAAAAAGTGAATGTACCATTATATGACCCCTTTAAAATGTTAAAGACCATTAACAGAGACCACTAAATATTTTGCCATTTTTGGTTTGGCCTTTTTTTGTGTGTGTGTGTCCAGAAGTGTAGTACTACCAAAATAAAATAAAAACTTTTTTTAATCAACTCTTAATTACAAGGCATTATCCTGGGCTTTAACTTGTGGTACATAGCAGCACGAGTCTATACATATAACCCTCCATTCACATGTACAAATCCATTGTGAGTGAATACATTCATGTTGCCCGAGTCATCACCTATTGCACACTTCTGGATAGTCAGGGCACTGATGTCGGTATAACCTGTATGTTTGTGTGAGAGAGTGAAAGCGTATGCTGGGTTCACACGTGTGCCAGAGGGGGCTCAAATTACAGCGGCCTTTTCCTACTCTTCTGTGAGCGCACCTGTTTGCACAGTTAAATGCATCCGAGGTAATGACTAAAAGTGAGTGTATGTGTGTGTGTCCTGTAATCCCCTGGCAAAGTGCCCACTCCTCTCTCCTCTCCCTCGATAACAATTCAAGCCCAGCTCACTCTGTAATTAGCCTCCCCTCTCCACCTAACCCCTAGACCAGGCAGGGGCTCAGTTTCCCCAGCCTCCGCCATCAACTTTTATGTCTCTACGCTTTTCAGCAGCCGGCCCTTTCTGTTCAATGGGTCTGGTCGGGTCTTTCCACTGAATGGCCACCTTATACCTCTGCTTTATCCGAGATGAGCAGTATGTCTTTGCTTGATTACAGAGCACGCTGCACTGGATGTACACTGACGGCCACTTTAATGAGATTACAGCCTGTAATCCATGAATACGAGGGAGGGGGAAAGGCTGAAGGAAAAATGAGAGAAAATGCCATTTCTCTTTTTTACTCTGGCTCTCAATGAACATGCAAGGTGCTTGACGGAAACAGCTAGTTTTACTAAGCCCGCGTTTGAGTTGGCCTTTAAAGTGTTTTATGGTCTCCATTTCACTGTAATTAGTTCCTACTGAGAGAGGGAGAGGGAGAAAGAGGGACAGAATTGCCAAATGAACAGGAACAGTTTGCTATGAAGCAAGTATGACAGATGACAATAAATATCATTATTGTCAATAGAAAACAAACCTTGGCTTTATAAAGCTTCATCTCCAGAGATTTGAAATCCATCTTGCTGACGAGGGAGCGCATGAAATCACTGTGAATCAAAAGAGAAGTCTGAGATTTTTGATATTTGAATAAATTATATATATATATATATATATATATATATACACACACACACACACACACACACACATATATATATATATATATATATAATTATGAGAATAAAAAAAAAATCAAAATTTATCAGAGGTCTATGGGGTTATGCAAGGATATCTGGTAAATGTTAGCGTATTTTGGCGGGTACTTTTTCCAGCGAAATCATGTGGCACATTGTTTTTGGTGGGGGTGAGGGGGGCAATGATGCTAAAGTGTTCTGAGCCCTTTGTGGTTGCTCATTATGGCCTGTCCCCTAAAACAATGATCTCGGACACAGGGCCAACCCGCCACTATAACGGATAAATAAAACCCTACCCCAGTGTGAGGAGGGTGTTCAGGGGACACGCTCTGGAGCAATGTGACCAGTACACATCTACACAAATATACACTTGCACGCGCATACACTGGGATAATTGCTCAGAGACAGCGCCTATTCAGTCGGGACAGAACTCCACTGTCCAGCGTGTGGCACAACGATGGTCATCCCTGTGCTAACGAGCCCCTCCGTTCAGAGAGCATGCTGGGAGGAGAATAGCTGCTGGTACGCCACCCTCAGACAAACCGCTATTGGCCCGTTCATCTGGGCTTGCGGTGAGACAGGGGGTTTGATGGGAATGAGGGGAGACAGGCCAGCTAATGATCATTAATTGCACTTGGTTTGCAGAAAAAGAGCCCAAACTGCACCGTGGATAATAGCCGGGGCAAAAGAGAGCGCACCAGAGACAGAGAGGAGGATAATAGCAGCTCTAACCCATTTCTATTGTTGCGCCCCATCACCGCGGACCTCGTGCTTACGTAATTGCCAAAGTTTTGGCGGTTCTGGCAGGGGGGTTTGCAAGATATGGTTGGATTTTGGAGGGGGGCAGACGGGTGACCCACTTAAAGTTTGGGTGGAGTTGTTTTGACAAGCAGGTTTTGGCGGTAAGTGTGTTTATGACTGGGTCAGAGAGTGCAAGAGAGAGAGAGAGAGGCGGGATGCTAAAGCAGGTCGGTTCAGGTTTCCCTCCGTTTTTTCATTCTGAATTGGTGCAGTGAGTCACGCATTGACTCGCAGGGTTGAATCAGTCCAATTAAGCCATAGATTTACTGTTCTCGTCACTGGAACTGAACCTGTGGACACTCAGGCCACACGCAGCCCACCCAGGGCGCTTCTACCCTCCGACCCACAAAAATCACACAGGTGGATGAAAACACGTTGTTTTGAGGGATTGCTGCTGCTAATATCAGCCTCTGTATGGAAATGCAGTGGTTAATCACATGAGCAGCTCCAGGAGAAAGTGCCAAAGCACTGACAGATGGCGAGAGCTAAAGGTGACAGGAGAGATTTTGGTTATTCACGCAAAAAAACAAGCAGTCGGACTGGATTTTGTCACTCTAAGAGGGTTATTACCACTGTAATGAGTGAACATGGGTGTATATCAGCTAATGAATGGGGTCAAATCCATATCAGGGTTCAGAAGAGGTTGATGGAAAAGGTTAAAGCACATAAATGTCCCTATTGTGTCCATTCCAAAGAAACAGCCTTGTTCCTTTTCATTTGTTGCATTTGTCCACTAGCATAGGGAAAGGCATCGCTCACATGCTCAAAGAGCAATGCCGTAAATCAGCGAAGAGGCGTGACCCCAAATCCCCTCGCACACATAACCCAGGAAACCCAGAATGGGCCCCTGCGTTGAGTGGAAGCTGTTAAGGATCCTAAAAAAAGTGAGCAGGAATGAAAGAGCCTGTGTGTGGGAATCTCTGGCATATGGGCTGTAGTGTAGCATCACAGCCAAATGCCCCCAAACCCTCATCACAGTAATGGACTTCAACACGACACACGACCGCCCAGGCTGTCATGGGTCACCCTCAAATCGCATGGCAGGAAGACAAGTGCTGGTGTGCAGGGACATTGTGTTGTATTATTGTAAAATTGAATAGTATAGGTGCTACAAACGGATAAACACAATTTTCGGTCCTCCGTGTGCTCCTACACACAAACACTCATGAACTACCCATCCTTATTTATGGAAGGTCAGTGACTCCTCTTCTAATGCTATTGTGTGTGTTGAATGCTTGGCCTGTCGACTCACTCTAATGTGGCTATTTTCTGGGCCAGACTGGCCACTACAGCAAACAGGCGCAGATCCGTAAGGCCTTCTGTCACTCTGAAATCAACCAGCTCCAGAATCTGGGAACAGATCAAATACTTATTTACGGTAAATGTATATATGTAAAATATGATTTTTCAATGCAAACACAACACAACTTTCTATCTTAATTGTTTTATTTTTATTATATTTTTATTTTATTATAATAGTAATAATAGTATTAACAATCAAAATAAATACAATTTTATTATTTTATTTTTATAGATAAAATTATTATAGATAAATGAAACATTACCTAAATAGATAAAAAAAAAAAAAAAAAAAAACCTGGCACTAACTGAATTTTGTTTAAAAGAGATGTTTAGCAATCATGGCAGTAGTAATTGATTAAATCCAAATGATCAAATGATGCAGAAGAGTCTCACAACCAGGCTTATATTCAGTTGTATGGTGTAGACAAGTTTGTTTGGTGTAGATAAGGGCCCTGCAAGATGAGGAAATTTTACTGTGCAAACTACGTTCGGCACAGATTTTCAGGGTGTGTTTGCGCTGTTACTTTGATTTGCATGAATCCTTTAGTGAATCGGGTGCTAAGACAACACAGACAGTACATGCAAATAAATTGCGCTATCAGCGGTCACAGATAATTTTTAGTGAATTGCCTCCGGACATTGAGGTAAAAAAAGAAATTATATTATATTTTTCTGTGAAGGCAGCGTTCACCCTGTACACATATATTTCCTCTTCTTCAGTCAGAAGTTCTGGGGGAATGATCTCTTTCAGGGCAAGTAGCACTTGGAAACAGCTCAGATAACCATCTCCATCGCTATCAGCCTGCAGGCAGAGTATACAGTAAAAGACAGTTAAGATTACTGTCATTACCAATATGAAAATGAGCAAAACAGTTCTTTTTGATGAGAACATTGTGGGATTTTCTTTTACTCACGCCCTCAAAAGCCCTTTTGTACACTGACAGCTTCTCCTGATTGAGGATGCAGTACTTTGCCAGAAAATCGACTGCAAAACAAGCACACAAATGTATTAATGTGGGTTACAACCTACAATACACAACAGTTAACTTGAACTATGATACATTTACAGCATTTATACATACATACATATATATATATATACACTCACCGGCCACTTTATTAGGTACACCTGTCCAACTGCTCGTTAACACTTAATTTCTAAGCAGCCAATCACATGGCGGCAACTCAGTGCATTTAGGCATGTAGACATGGTCAAGACAATCTCCTGCAGTTCAAACCGAGCATCAGTATGGGGAAGAAAGTTGATTTGAGTGACTTTGAACGTGGCATGATTGTTGGTGCCAGAAGGGCTGGTCTGAGTATTTCAGAAACTGCTAATCTACTGGGATTTTCACGCACAACCATCTCTAGGGTTTACAGAGAATGGTCCGAAAAAGAAAAAACATCCAGTGAGCGGCAGTTCTGTGGGCGGAAATGCCTTGTTGATGCCAGAGGTCAGAGGAGAATGGCCAGACTGGTTCGAGCTGATAGAAGGGCAACAGTGACTGAAATAACCACTCGTTACAACCGAGGTATGCAGCAAAGCATTTGTGAAGCCACAACACGCACAACCTTGAGGCGGATGGGCTACAACAGCAGAAGACTCCACCGGGTACCACTCATCTCCACTACAAATAAGAAAAAGAGGCTACAATTTGCAAGAGCTCACCAAAATTGAACAGTTGAAGACTGGAAAAATGTTGCCTGGTCTGATGAGTCTCGATTTCTGTTGAGACATTCAGATGTTAGAGTCAGAATTTGGCGTAAACAGAATGAGAACATGGAACCATCATGCCTTGTTACCACTGTGCAGGCTGGTGGTGGTGGTGTAATGGTGTGGGGGATGTTTTCCTGGCACACTTTAGGCCCCTTATTGCCAATTGGGCATCGTTTAAATGCCACGGCCTACCTGAGCATTGTTTCTGACCATGTCCATCCCTTTATGGCCACCATGTACCCATCCTCTGATGGCTACTTCCACCATGTCACAAAGCTCTAATCATTTCAAATTGGTTTCTTGAACATGACAATGAGTTCACTGTACTAAAATGGCCTCCACAGTCACCAGATCTCAACCCAATAGAGCATCTTTGGGATGTGGTGGAACGGGAGATTCGCATCATGGATGTGCAGCCGACAAATCTGCGGCAACTGTGTGATGCCATCATGTCAATATGGACCAAACTCCCTGAGGAATGCTTCCAGCACCTTGTTGAATCTATGCCACGAAGAATTGAGGCAGTTCTGAAGGCAAAAGGGGGTCCAACCCGTTACTAGCATGGGGTACCTAATAAAGTGGCCGGTGAGTATATATATATATATATATATTGTTTAATTAAATACACTAATAAACGAACAAATACAACCTTATTTTAAAGTGTTGTGAAAAACGTGCATACAAAAGTTACATTTATTGCTAATTGTTGATTTACCATGGTATGAATTTTTGTTTTCTAGAAAGTTTAAGTTTAGTCTATAGAGTGAAAGGAAAAAGTGTGTGTGATTATGATTTAAATATGTGAGTCAGAAACTCTATTATAAAGAAATATATTAGATTTTCTATTCTATCAGAAACTCTATTATTGTATCTACTATAGATACACTAGTTTGGGGTTTTTTTAGAAGAAGAAGTCTCTTATGCTCACCAAAGCTGCATTTGTAACCAAAAACACAGTAAAACAGTAATATTGTGAAATATTTTTGCAATTTAAAATAACTGTTTTCTTTGAATATATTTTCAAATGTAATTTATTCCTGTGACTGCAAAGCTGAATTTCATTCTGGATCATTACTCCAGACTTTAGTGTCACATGATCCTTTAGAAATCACTCAAATATGATGATTAGATGCTCAAGAAACTTGTTCCATGATTGTTGAAAACAGTTGGTCTGCTTGATTAATAAAAAGTTCAGAACAGCATTTATTTGAAATAGAAATCTTTTGTAACACTGGAAATGTCTTTACTGTCACTTTTGATCAATTTAATGCTGCCTTGCTGAATAAAAGTATTAATTAAAAAAACATCTATGTAGCCTGAAGAACAACACCATAGAAAAGCTAAAGCCATGTATTTTACTATTTACCATCAATTGAGTCCAACCACATAATGAAGCATTAAGGCAGAAACTCAACCATTTGGCCAGACAGACAGATGGGAATGACTAAGATGAGTTAGGAAAAGAGGATCAGAACAGAAAAGTTAAAAAGAAAAAGAAGGAATAGGGAGGAAATAAATCTGTGGAGAGCTCATTTAAGCTGCTGCCACTCCAATACATGAAACAAACGAGAATGATAGACAGAATCCACTGAATAATGGATCTATTCATCAGCAAGGCAGAAGAATAGGGAAGAAAGAGTTGATATCAGTGTGGATTTAAAGCACTGGGCCCAATGAGCTGCGGCCTGCTCACAGGGGTCCGATTCAATCTGCCATTTATCAGCTTACCCCTAATCAAACCCGGGCCTTGCATGGCCTCTTCCATTCTCATGCAAAGTGTTACATTCGCATGTAGTCAACTTGACTTGTTAAGGCCTGATTGATCAAAACCTCTCGGTCCAGGGACGCACATCTGTTTGCAAATAACTGCGGCTAGCGAGCGCTCTGGTGTCACCCCGGTCCCTCGGCAGCGCTTGGATTTAGCTTCAAATCTGAAACAGTGATCTGTTCGGATCATTGAACTGATCTGTATTCACTGACTCTCGCTTTATCTGCACTCATCTGTCTCAGATGCTCCCAAGACGCTGAATCTGCTGGCCTGGTCCTGCTGCCACTGGTCTTGTCGCACATGTGTTTTGGTCTGGATTTTCCCTATATGAGACATGCAGCTAGGACACTTTTAGAAGTGTGTGTTCTACATGTCTAGTAAAATATGTCTGGCCCATGGAAAAAGCATGCAGCTTGATGCACCCAGAGTTGTGACATGGTCACATGCTGACAACATATACAAGCCGTTTAGGAGAAGCAGGTTATGGCATGTCCCAACCGTGTTTCCCCTATCTACCCCGATATCCTGTTTATCTCCATTGACTTGTTCACTGTTTTAGTCTTGTTGTCCAGTAAAAATAAGTATACATGTTTTTAGATATTATCTATTTATTTACTTCCCCAATTCACATTTTTTGTTTCATTTATTTATTTATTTGCTTATTTTATATATTTTCTTTATACTTTATTTATCCAGTTCACATTGCTTAAATCTAATTTATTTATTTTTGCGTTTTACAATTTTCTTTTAAGCTTATTTATTTATTTATTTACCAGTGCACATTTTTTAAGCTTAAACTTAATTTATTTATTTATTTTTGCTCATTTAAATTGTTTTTGTCTGTCTATCTTTAATTTTTCCATCCATCCATCTATCTATCTATGCTCTTGGCATTTTTCTTTTTAATTATAAATATAGATTTATGCTTAAAACAAGAAAAATAATTGTCCAATTTAGGCAAGGAAAATAAACTTAGATATTCTTTATAAATAAATCTTAATATAGTCTAAAAGTTTTATTTTAAAGTCTGAAATTATGCAATCTAGTGGGTTATCTAAAATATGACCTAAGGATCGTAGATCACTGCTATTGAAAAACACAGATTAAGAAAATAATTTTTGCAGTTTTTTTGTTTGTTGTTAAAAAGTCAACTTTATTTTTGTAAGTCACCTACAGTCTCTACCACTTTGTGGTATTTTTGTAGGCATATCAGTTATCATTTTTCTCACTTAGTAAAATATTAAGCATGTATACATATCTATTTGCGCCTGCACCACTTTCTAACTGTCTGTAGCTCCACCAAATTCCTTATTTTACCTCCTCCCGAGGCCTTTGAACTTCACTATAGTCCTCTGTTAAACTCCACTATAGATGTCTTTTAGACCCCACCAGAGTGCTGCATCCCAGCTCAGGCCACCGGTCCACTCAGGGATTTGTGGCTCATGGTGTGTGTGTGTGTGTGTGTGTGTGTTTTGGGGGGGCTCTATGCCATGGAATCAAGGGAACAAAAGGTGCAGTGGAGTGAGAGATTGAGGGAGGAAGCACAGGCAAACGTGCGGGAAGGGGGATGGAGGGGGCACAAAGCTCCTGGGCTAACGCCTCCCGCCTGATAGCCTTATCTGATTCTGCTTCAGCGGCTGATGGCTTTTTTCCACCATGGGCTTTGCTGCACACAGGTTGGTGCCCTTTGGTGTGAAGCCTAGCAGAAAATGTTAATCAAGAGAAGAAGTCTTAAAAAAAAGAGGTGGAGAGAGAGAGAGACAGAAAGTGTGATTGCAAGAACAGAACTTCTCTCATAATCTGTAATGGGAGTGACGGCAATTCAGTAGCAAATGGAAGCCAGGGAATAAGGGAAGTGTGACAGGGGTGACGAGAGCCGGGCGACGTGCACCCCGTCAACCACATTTGCACGTTTGTGCTTTGTTGCTCTCTTTTTTTTTGACAGAGTCACTCCTCTACGAGGGCTGACGGCCTCAAGCCGGAATCATTCTATGCAAAAGGCTGAAGACGCCATAGAAAACTGCAGTCACATCCCATTTAACACTCACTCTTCAGGACAGAACTTCACAGCTGTTTCACTGCAATGCACTGATTGCGCGTCCTTTCACGTCTATAGCCAATGAATAATGGATGTTCATTTTTGCTATTCAGTGTACAGTTATTTCTTACTGTCTTAGAACATATAGGCTCAACGTTTTAACTTTTCTTTCTTTTGCCTTAAAATAAGTTTGTCATGAAGGCCAATGATGCTACATTTTGACACACATACAAACACGCACTCCCGCTCAAAAATACCTCTATCATCCATACACAGAGACTCATTGTGCTTTATGGGGGCCGTTTTGTACCCGTGTTTGTTTGTGTTCTATATTTAATCCTGTAGCTTAATTGTTTATGTTCATCATCATTCAGAAAGACTCCCTTACATAGTTTACTAATAAGGTCAAACTGAATCTGCAGACTATGACCTCTTTTCTCAGATTGGGGTTGCTCTACATACAGTAAATGTCAAATAATGACACTAGCTATCAAAAACGTATGTGCTGAGTGCAATAACGGTTAAACCAAGAAAACCTTCAACTGTTTCAACTAAGCACTTTCAGCCTTTTGGATTTTTCAAAATAAACTTTCTTAAAGCACATTTCATACTCACTATTTTATTTGTCTACTAACAATGTCCAACAGTGGACATACATGCAGAATTTGACATTTTATTTCATGCACATTTCCACCACAGTGTCATTTCCACCATATATTGTGTACGTATATATTGTGTTTAATTCTGGTGGAAATAAATAATTTTGGAAAAAATGGAAGGCTCTTTTGCCTTGCTAAGGCTAATTTCATAACGCTTTCTGCATCTTAAATTAATACAATTAAATTATATTTTCACACCTAAATTTACATATTTAAAGTGTCATTGAAACATGAACATTCTGTTCGCAAGTGATATTTCCCCGATTTTGTTTTTCGTCTCAAGGTCTCTGCTGTCACTGTTTACTTTTGATAAAACTTTAATAGGGCCATCATTTTTGTACATGATGGAAATGATGCCAAAAATGACAGACAGTCGTTTTGTGTGTGTGTGTGTGTGTGTGTGTGTGTGTGTGTGTGTGTGTGTGTGTGTGTGTGTGTGTGTGTGTGTGTGTGTGTGTGTGTGTGTGTGTGTGTGTGTGTGTGTGTGTGTGTGTGTGTAAAAATTGGTAAATCATTTTATATTTATTTTAATACATACTCAAAGGGTTTATAACTTTAAATAAAGTAATTATTTTTTTATGATGGACCTTCATAATCTAATGTCTAGGTCTGGAACAAGGATACAACAAAGTCTATAATTTTTTCATATAGCAAAAAAAAAAAAAAAAGGAAAAAAGATTCTATTACTATCTCTGAAACATAAAAAGTGCCTGTAGTTGCTATCTTTGACACTTAATGGTTTCCAAACAAAAATTCAATATATAATTTCCATTTTCAACTTTTGTATCTGATCTTAAAGAGATATGAGGTCCTAAAACTATTTGGTCACCTGAGACTCACTTCAAAAAGTATTAATTTGATTGCATTGATTAAAATGATTAAAATAAAATGGCATTCACAGTATTTAAAAGAAATATACCACAAACCAATCTTTCAAACAAGAAAAGAGTGTGTATGTGTGTGTGTGTGTATTACCTAATACCTCTGTAAACTTGAGGGCAGCTGACATCACACATCCACAAAAATCCTTGACCCAAGTTGAACAAAAGTAAATGTTTTTTATAGTAGCTTAAGTGTAAAAACTACTTTTTGTTAGCCTATACCACATCCTACACCACACACACATTGTATGCACTCTGTATGCCACGTGCGGGCCACTGTGGTGCTGACCCAACTGACAAACAACTTACACGGGGTATCCGACTCTGCTGTGCTTCTTGATTTTAAAAAATTTGGCACTGTACTTTAGTCCCTTTGAACAAGTGCAGGGGGGAAATTTTGGCAGACCTCTCGAAGCAAGCTTTGTTGTTGGCCGCCGGACACGTGGCTCCGCCCCTTTACTGCCCATTAAAAGGAGGGGTGAAAAACAAACAAAGACACACACAGGCAACACACTCCTCCTGCTGGCGGCATGCCATGCACTCTCAACACACATACACACAGATCACAATCCCTCACAAACCACTACACCCTGATCTCCACTGATAACTTCACAAAGGGCAAATCATCTGTTATAACTTATCTACAGCGATAACCCCACAATGGCCAAATCATCTGCTATTATTGCCACCGCTCTCCTTGACATTGTCCCTTTATTAAGGGCATTGTGGAAAAGCCCACTCTGTTTGGATGCCGCATAATAGAGTCTTTGACAGATTCACTTCTCTCCCTCTCGCTGTGAGCTTTGAAAACAGCGAGCATATTCCATGCTTCGTGCTTGTCAATAGCGGGACTGTTTGTTTGCCTAGTCACTCTGAGCTAATAGTAAACACACACAGCTACTCCATCCTTTAGCACTGTGCAAACAGCACTTACATAAAGCCACTGTACCACTAACACACACATATATACACGCACTTTCTGGCCTTTCAGGATGCTGAGCTTTTGAAGTAGCCATTCATCAGTGAGAAAACAACAAATGAGCCACATAGTCAGCCTCCTACATGGTCTGAACACTAACCACTGGCAGACTTGCAAACAAGCAGGGTGGGGCAGTTTCAGGTCTACCAGGTGTTCCCCTTCAATGCTAACATTTATCAGAGATCTCTACTTTCTCCAAGTGACCAGAAGAAACATAGATAAGGGCTATGCTTGGAATAGCATTCTACTCATACTATTTGTACAGAATGCGGTGTATACTATTGTGTGAAGTATGCAAACTTTCTGCATCCAGAATCGCATACTGTCAGAGTACTGGATATTGTATGTTCTATACATGTAGTATGAATACAGTTCACACATACTACATCTGCAATGCTGGCATTGTCCTGTTACCGAAAACAGCTATTCCACTCTTCTCTAATATTTACACATGTTATGTGCAGTAACCTCATGGGACATCCCATTGGATGTGCCTTTCAGAAACTCAGCGTAGGTCATCCAGGTATCTTTTGCACAGTTAATGAATACTGCACATTCAGACACAACTCATTTGCTTTTGGTATACTATAGTATGGAAGTATGCATATATTTGGATTTATAAATAATATCTTATACTCATATTATTTCTGCAGTATATATATATATAGTGTGATATAGAGTATAGTGTAGTAAACACATTTTCTGTATGCATGAAATACCTGGAATCCTACTACACTTGGCCATGAGTCTAGCACACAGAAGTGCACACTGCATGGAATACTGTCTTACTGCAATGCACTCGAAGTTACCCTCTATTGCCAGTGTGATGAAAGGAATACATGTATTATGTAATACACAAATATCTCATTCTTGACACATTATTTTTGAAAGATTAATGGTGCAGACACATCAGCAAAATTTCGTGGGCAAAAAAGGTCCATTGTCGATTGTCAATAGCATAGCAAATTGTCAATTCCCAGCACCTTTTTGTTGGTCATTGCAGAGAATTCACATGAAAACGAGTTAAATCTGGATGGGAACTTTACCGCCTTCTCATGAAACTCCCAATTGTGCGGATTCCCATAATGACTGTATTTCAGCATATTTTTAAATGGTAAAATAAGTGAACAAATGAATACATCATGACCACAATTTAACAAGAGAATGCAATTGGTACAACGTGGCCACAATTTTACTAAAATGAGGGAACAAATTAATAAAACATAGCCACAAATTAATATGTTGAGGAATCTAATTCTTAATTCATATCTATTGTTTTTTCTTCATCACATCAGGTTAAATATACTAATTCATCTTTTTTATTACACTAGAAGCAACGCACTGATTTAAACGTGAGGTCAGATGAAAATAATGTAGCACACTATTTGAATTTCACATACTTAAAAAATATATACAGGTCCTTCTAAAAAAATTAGCATATTGTGATAAAGTTCATTATTTTCCATAATGTAATGATAAAAATTAAACTTTCATATATTTTAGATTCATTGCACACCAACTGAAATATTTCAGGTCTTTTATTGTTTTAATACTGATGATTTTGGCATACAGCTCATGAAAACCCAAAATTCCTGTCTCAAAAAATTAGCATATTTCATCCGACCAATAAAAGAAGTGTTTTTAATACAAAAAAAAAGAGTCAACCTTCAAATAATTATGTTCAGTTATGCACTCAATAGTCAATACATGGTCGGGAATCCTTTTGCAGAAATGACTGCTTCAATGCGGCGTGGCATGGAGGCAATCAGCCTGTGGCACTGCTGAGGTGTTATGGAGGCCCAGGATGCTTCGATAGCGGCCTTAAGCTTATCCAGAGTGTTGGGTCTTGCGTCTCTCAACTTTCTCTTCACAATATCCCACATATTCTCTATGGGGTTCAGGTCAGGAGAGTTGGCAGGCCAATTGAGCACAGTAATACCATGGTCAGTAAACCATTTACCAGTGGTTTTGGCACTGTGAGCAGGTGCCAGGTCGTGCTGAAAAATGAAATCTTCATCTCCATAAAGCTTTTCAGCAGATGGAAGCATGAAGTGCTCCAACATCTCCTGATAGCTAGCTGCATTGACCCTGCCCTTGATAAAACACAGTGCACCAACACCAGCAGCTGACATGGCACCCCAGACCAGCACTGACTGTGGGTACTTGACACTGGACTTCAGGCATTTTGGCATTTCCTTCTCCCCAGTCTTCCTCCAGACTCTGGCACCTTGATTTCCGAATGACATGCAAAACTGAGCAACAGTCCAGTGCTGCTTCTCTGTACCCAGGTCAGGCGCTTCTGCCGCTGTTTCTGGTTCAAAAGTGGCTTGACCTGGGGAATGCGGCACCTGTAGCCCATTTCCTGCACACGCCTGTGTGTTTCTACTCCAGACTCAGTCCACTGCTTCCGCAGGTCCCCCAAGGTCTGGAATCGGTCCTTCTCCACAATCTTCCTCAGGGTCCGGTCACCTCTTCTCGTTGTGCAGCATTTTTTGCCACACTTTTTCCTTCCCACAGACTTCCCACTGAGGTGCCTTGATACAGCACTCTGGGAACAGGCTATTTGTTCAGAAATTTCTTTCTGTCTTAGCCTCTTGCTTGAGGGTGTCAATGATGGCCTTCTGGACAGCAGTCAGGTCGGCAGTCTTACCCATGATTGCGGTTTTGAGTAATGAAACAGGCTGGGAGTTTTTAAAAGCCTCAGGAATCTTTTGCAGGTGTTTAGAGTTAATTAGTTGATTCAGATGATTAGGTTAATAGCTCGTTTAGAGACCCTTTTTATGATATGCTAATTTTTTGAGACAGGAATTTTGGGTTTTCATGAGCTGTATGCCAAAATCATCAGTATTAAAACAATAAAAGACCTGAAATATTTCAGTTGGTGTGCAATGAATCTAAAATACATGAAAGTTTAATTTTTATCATTACATTATGGAAAATAATGAACTTTATCACAATATGCTAATTTTTTGAGAAGGACCTGTGTATAGTAAGCAATATATACAGTACTGTACTGTCCAGTAGTATGCTAGTATTCTATTCTGAATGCAGCCATGGACACTCAAAAAAAAAAAACATACAGCCAAACACTGAATACCTGCTGCAGGTAGGGGCCATAGAAAGGGAAACCACAAAAACAGAGAGGAAAGAAGGGAAAAACTGAAAGAACAGGGAAGGCCAGACCTATTTTGGGACACTTGCCATTTGTGCATTGATTTTCTGGTCAGTATGGAGAGAGTGGGTACGAATCATGTCCAATTAGGGCTTTTGAGCCCCTAATGAGGAGCCACACTCACACGTGTCTGAGAGGCCTCACACATATTCATACACACAATTTATGGTGAATGCCGTCTCGTTCTGAGGGAATCCTATAGGAATAATTGGTACAGGAGAACAAGGGAACTTAAAACAGGGACAAATTTAAGTCATTCTGAAACATTAACATTTTCAGCACATTTCTCTTTACTTTCTCCCTTTCAAACTCCTCTCACTTTCATCCACATACACACAAAGAGCAACACTCATCTCTGATGTGAGCGACAGCTGCATGCTTCCTCCTCTTGTGCTTGATTAGGAGCTGAAGGGACCTGTCCAATCAGGCCTATTCACACAATACCCCTGCATTCACACAAGCCCCGTGACCTCCCGTGACCCAGCTGGGGCTCCGCCCCTTCACCTTGACCTTCAGTACACACCCTCCCTCTCCTCAGCACTCCAAACCGCATATCCAATCATGAAAATGGCCAGCAAATTGGGACCATTGGCGTAGATCGGCAGAACGGCACTCGAAAGCACAGCTAATTAAAAAATCAAGTGCAAAGCTCCGAGCTCAAAACTAAACAAGAGATGGTGGGACGACGAGTGTGTACACAGTGTCAAATTACAGCGGTGGGGTTCTCTGTTTGAATGGTGTGAGCGTTTTTGTTGTCCTTAAAATGAAAATGGTGGCCTACTGAAAGGACCTTATCAATCAACTGTTTAAATTGCCAGTTAACAATGGCAGATTGGTAAAAAGCGACTTGGAAATGATGTCATAATACATTCAACGAATTCAGAGTGGTTTTCATATGGATTTGTACTTACAGTCCTCAAACTTAGCGCAAGGGCTTTGATGAGTGGGCTCTGTCAGGTCTTTTCCATCCTGCAGTTTGGAGTAAATCTCCAGGGCTTTATTCTTCCTCGCCTCTGTCTTCTTGGTCTCCTTCTTCCTCTTCCTCTTCTCTCGGAGTTTGTCGGACCTGTTCCTGTGCTTTTCAGCATGGTCACTCCTCTCTGGGCACTGCAGGACCAGAATGGTCCCCTCGTTTGCTGGGCTTTCTTTAATTTAGCAGACATCAAGCATATAACATGCATATTAGATTATTTAATAATGCACAGCTGACTTGTGATTAGTGGCTTAATATAAATTAATAATAAAATTTAAATCAATTGAAAAATAAATATAAATTGTTCACAAAATGCATTTTTTATTTCTTATAATATAATTGAATTATATAATCATATAATATATTGCATTTTAAAAAAAATTAAACAAAAATATATGAAGAATTGTTTGTATGGCTGCAAAGTGAAAATAATAATCCTGATTTCCTGCCAATCTTTAGAAAGCAGAATGCAATAGTAATAATGGAAAATTCATCAAATTTTCGATTTCTTTCAAATTTCTTTTAGATTTCTTTATAATTATTTACAGATCCCAAAAGCACTGTCTTGCCACCACCTGGGGGTCCCAGACCCCAAACCCCTGCTTTATGGCCCTGGAAAGATGGAGACCACCCATAAAAATGTTCTGCTGCGCTGACCTTTAATATTCTGTTTTCTTCTAAATGCTTCTTCTAATCTACAATTAATTTTGTGCATTTTGAAACATACAACAGTGATAGAATTAGATGTATTTGTTTAATTTATCAATGTGTGAGACCACAAACAATGCTTTCTTTCTTTTTTTGTACCTTTACTTGGATTTTTCTGTGAATCGGATACCAATGGGTCTTCTGTGGCAGAATTCTCAAATGTTCCCCTTAACTCTTCCATTCAAAATGTACTTATTCTGTTTCCTTCCTCCTTTACACTTCATAATCACATTTTCTGTCCTTCCTCAAAGACACCATTTAAAAGCAAAATGCTCTCTTGAGAGACCTGGAGGTCTGTTAATTTACCAGCGGTCCCAAATTAGCAGCTTCCATTAGAACTCATTGAGAAGTCCTCACAAAGCACTTCCTGCGTTTAGAGACACAAAGAGTGAGATCGATTAGCACTGAACCTGTGGGGGTTTCTGGATTGTGTGTTCTTCAGCATTTCAATCTAAAACACTGGACTGTGATGTGGCTTTGTGCAACAGTGTGAGAGAGAGGAGAACAGGAAAATCAGCTCTCGTTCTCATTAACACAACTGCACATGAATTCCAGGGGTCAGTTTGTTAATTATTCAACCTCATGTTTCTACATTTGCGATTACAGAATGGGCTAGTAAATGTACAATAGTAAATGTCTTTGAGAGAGTGGTTCTCAACTGGTTGGTTGAGATCCAGAAATGGGCTGCCAGTCTGTTCAGTGTTATAGACAGCAAGGTAAAACAATGCTAAATGCAATTAATAAAATGCAACTAATCATAGTTGTGCCAAGTTAGCTCATTTGCCGCAAATATGTGGTTTGTGTCATCTAAAATGTATTTTAAAAAGTGATCAGTTGACATAACTTCAAAAAACGTGAGGAAACCCGTTGCCCTAAAAATGATTAAGTAAACAGACTTCATGCGTAATTGAAAAAAATAAGTTATGTGAACTTGACAATTCCACATAACTTTTTTTTTTACCTTAATTTACTTAATCATTTTAAGGCAACCGGTTTCCTCTCTTTTTTAACTTAAGTCAACTGATCTCTTTTTACAGTGATTAATTATTGATTAATATTTTTATTAAAAAATAATTCTATAAAAAATATTACACTATTAAATTACAATAATATATTAATAACGACAATACTGAAAACTATTCTAAAATAATATGTGTAATATTCCAGTTTTTTTTAAATCAATTGCATAATAGATTTTAAGGGAATTTTTTGTTTACTTTATATACCGAATAAACTTTTTATTTTTTTATTTTTTTATAAACTGATTATTAATCAGGATTAAACACAGTTCGGGTATTGTTGATAAGAGCAGGTGTCTCTGCTTTTATTTCATTTCTGATCATATAGGCTAATACTGCTTTGGATTTATCACCTTGACAGATGCCAATACATCACGCTCAGCCTTTAATGGTGTGAAAACATTTCGCAAAACGAGCAAATGAGACGTGAAAATGGACAGTTAAGCACTTGCTCAGCTCTAAAAATGGGCCGTAATGGATCTGTGATCAGCTCTGTGCAACGTGAGAATACTGACAACAAGGCACCTTTGCATAAATCCTGCAAGGGCAAACGGGTTTACATAGTTTATGATTCATAGTTTATGATCCACAGACTGTTGGTCCTTGTAATCTAAGCAAGCAGACTGCTGCAGCCCAAACCTGATGTTGGAAAGTTTTCTGTTCATGCAAATTTTAAAATCAGCCAATCATGGAAGACATTTGTTGTTTTTCTTAAAAAAAAAAAAAAAAGAAAAGAAAAAGAAGAAGAAGATAAAAAAAATGCTTGCAAGTCTTTACACGTGAGATCAGAGAATGTCAGGTTCTACTTCCCATGGGAAAGCACATTTATTGATTTTTGCTCTAAAATAACATAGTGAAACCACATTTGAATTGTTAATTAATTCTATTAGAGACCTTTCTGTCTAATTTTACACAGATTTAAATACTTTATACTTTGATTAAAAAAGACTGCATGGAATGAACTACTAAATCAATACATTTTGAGTCAACATACGATTCAGAATGAGCACTGTATGTTTCTAAAAACATTGTTTTTTTCAATGTTTTCAAAAAAAAAACAGTTTTTTTCGTGTATTTTTTTGTGTGTGTGTGGATTAAACATCTCCAGACCCTGACCGTTGTGTGAAATCAAGTTTCACAGGGTAATTTCCGAAACTCAACTAATTCCATTCAGTGCGGCCTATCTCTCCCTGTAAAACCTCCTTTTCTTACACTGCCTAATCCTCCAATGCAGAACAGTGATTACTTAACGGTCAAAGCTGGAAACAAGGCACTGACCTGCTTAGAAACCATCTTAAACCCACACACGCCAGGTTACCATACCAACTGGCCGGCCTGAAAGAGACAGATAGCTGGATTTGGCTGAGAGTGGCAGAGTCAAATCCTACATCTGGCCCTCCCCTGGTGCTCACAAGGCCATAGAAGACAAAACACAAACCTCCCCTGGTCCGCCTTGGTTAACACACACCCTGCCCACCCTCCCATGTGGAAATCCGAGCATCCAGCGCACCAGAAAGAAGCAAGAAGGTCGACCGTGTATCTCTTTCTTTGTGTGTTTGAGAAAGGGATGAGCGTCAACAACACAATCGGACGGCAAGAGGCTTTCAGCAGTGCCACCCAAAGCCATTCGCCTCCATCTTTTGGCAGAATAAAGGGAGGGGTGGAGGAAAAAGGGAAAATCCCTCCTTGATTATTATTCATGGTACTGATTGTCCTTTCTGGATCTTCAGTTTCCCAACACGTCATTCCATTCCAGCAGCGCTGACAAGTGCCAATCAAAGAGTCGGTATCCGGGTCTCAGCGCTGTCCAAACGATTGAGGATTTGGCAAACAATGGCTTCCGAGCCCTCGGTGACAGTGAGAGAGAGACAATGGTGGCAAAGTGACTGTGTCAGTGTGTGGTCCTGTTTTAGGGTGAAACGATCCTGCTCCGAACACGGCTAATCTCTCCTTCCCCATCTCTTTCATTCACGCCCTTAATCTTTTCGCCAGTGCCTGGTGTCTTCCAGAACAATCCTCCTTGGTCAGTCTGGTTTAGGCCCTTGTTTTTGTCCGGGATGATGGCACATTCATGTCCCTCTGTGACATCTTCAGTTTCAGCTGAATGCTAAAGACTATAATAAACACTTTCAGGGGTCACCCGAGTGACCAGGAGAAAAGCAATAGTTGCCATTCCGTCACAAAAAGGGATTAGGACACCTATGAATACATGAGTCAGGAGGACAAAGGAGTGGTCAGGGAGCCGAAACTGGTGGGAATCGGGACCGTGTCATGTGTCATTTTGTGCAGTGACCGAAACACCTTCATTAGTGTGTGCGAATCATGATTCTAAAATTAATAGTTTCTTCAAGCGGATGAATAATTAATGGTGCCTAACACACGTATTAGTTTTATAAGAAAAAAGCGAAACAAATTTAAATCGGACTAAACCACACACAAAGAAGCAGATTATGTCATTTTTGATTGCCTTAACCCTGTAACGCCTGACATATTAAATAATGCTCTGATATATATATATTAATATTAAATGGAACAGTTAATTGTACCTTCAGATAAAATCTAAAATAAAAAATATTTATATCAAATTTGATATACCTCAGGCTTTAATGGTTCACATAGTGTGATATATGAGAATATGGAGCTCATTCTCGAGGAGGAAAGAACAGGCCCAAACTGTGCAGAAATATGCCATTGTGCATATAAGTGCAGTTGCTGAAATTTTGGATACGTCTTAGTAAGATGATATTTAAATGCTTGGTTTTATCATCATAGCACTGTAGCTTTTATTGCGCAGGGCAAAATATATAATGCAATAAATAAACGTTTGTTAAAAGCCTATTGTATCATATTTGAGACACAGATTTTAACATGATTTTCCTAAAAAAAAAAAAATGATGTTTGGATAATCAAGAAAACCATGTAGTAGATTTTGTACAGTAGATTTTTCAGCAAAATTTTGAACGTCTATCATTTCATTTGAAGGCATCATTTGATCACCCTCATGTCTTTCCAAACCTGTATGACTTTGTTTCTGCTATGAAACACAAAAAGAAGATATTTTGAAGAACTATGTATCCATGTAACGAAAGTAATTGGGGTCTGAAACAACATTGGACCCCACTGACCTTTATTATATGAACAAAGAAAGTCATACAGATTTGGAATTACATGAGGGTGAGTAAATGATGAAAGAATTAAAACATTTTGGTGAACTATCCCTTTAACATTAGCAGCTTTGATGGTGAGTAATGTGCTTTCTTCTCCAACTTTCCCCTATAAAATTGAGACCTTTAAGAGGTTTTTGCTTATTTTTGAGTTCCAATCAGTGATAATCCACATGGTATTCTCAGCAGGAAGCTTTAATCTCATGTCCACAGTTTTAGACACATTGAGGCCTCTTCAATACATACTGGCCCCGGGATGACCTCGCACTGACCCCACACTGACCCTCTCCCCAGGAGTGACCATGTCTTTGGACTTTGAGGAGGGTTGTTGTGCTCAGACACTCCCACCGTCTCCTAGGTTACATGAGTAACATCTCTTTTGAGGTGAATTACTTTTATTTGCCCGTCTTGGTGAAAGAACTGAACCCAAGGTCCCTTATTTATTTTTTTCTGGTAAGTCTCGAATGACTAACCCAGTCTTTAGGTGTTGGGTCTAAATAAGAAAGGAATTTTAAGTCAATACCCCATTGGTGTTATAGCAAAATACCACTCACCTGTCAACAAAGCACTGGGAGAGAGTGGCGACAAATAGAGCGAGACATCTTCATCTTGCAACTCGCAACCTTGGGGAGAAACAAGATTTTTTTTTTTACAGATTAAGAACCACTAAAAATTCACAGAATTGACGAAAGAAAAATCAGATTTTCAGTCTTTTATGTTTTTGCACTTTCAGTGCTGGGTTGCGGCAGTAAGGGCATCTACCATAAAACATGCCAAATTGGCTGTGTGTGTTTTGGGTTTTTTTTTGCTTGATGCCTGGTCACCACCTACTTTCATTGTGGAAAAGATCAGCGTTAACATTCGGCGAAATTTCTTCTTTTGTGTTCCACAGAAGTAAAAGACGTATGGGTTTGGAATGACATGAAGATGAGTAAAACATTACATTTTTGTAATGTTTTAACTGAACTGACTCTTTAAGCACCTCAAAAGAAATTTCCTCAAAAGGAAATTATTTTAAATGTCATTGAGCTTTAGAACAGGGTTGTTTTGTGGGGCAACATTGTGCCCTGCATAAATGCCAGTCTGAGCCGCTAATGGAGGAAGGCGACTGATTGAGTAACATGGAACATTACTTCCTCAACACAATGACGGATGTTGGTCATTAACGCTATTCTTCAAAGCTATGGCAGATGCTTCACCACAGTGCCATAGTTGAATTGGCTTGAGTTGGATTTTTCCATTCTGGTTAAGGTTGCATCATGAGAGGTAGAATGAGAGTAGGCTACATTATAGGAGCAGACTCTTAATTTTCTTTCTAGGCACTTATTTCATTTATGTACATAAGATGGCCACACAGAGAAGACCGGCCTGGCATCAGGCAGCTGCCTCTCAGAGGGATTATGTGGCTTAACTGTACCAGAGGCACAAGGATACCAAACACTGGCCTGGCAGCGATGAGAGCTCCATGGAGTGGCACCTTAGGCCAGTTGCATAAATATACAGTAGCCACTATGTTAAGACTGTATCTTAAGAATTAGTCTGACCAACCTGCAGTTAGTCAAGGGGCAATTCAAATTTGACCAATCGACTTTTTAATGTAACTGTCATAAAAAAACACACATCTATAACCAGTCTTAAAGAGAAAAAAAATGAGATGACTAACTTGTAAGACTAGTTTATGTAACCGGCCATTTTACTCTGTACACTCTCAGCACATGCAGGTATTCACCCCTCAGGTGGACATTATGAAAGGTGTGTTATACCACTCACATGCTGGAAATTAGGTCTGTGTCTGAAAGCTGTTAAATATGATCACATGTGTATTCAGCATGTTTATTCATGATCAAATCGGTTTAATTTTTTGATGAATGTTTAAGGGAATATTCTGGGTTACACGCAAGTTAGGCTGAATAACAGAATTTGCAGCATAATGTTGATTACTACAAAAAAATATTATTTTGACTCTCTCGTACTCTTAAAAAACAAGAAAAACAAAAAACGGATGTTAAGGAGAGGCAATTTATATAATCACTTACACATAACTTTTAAAAATTTGGGGTCAGTAAGATTTTTTAATTATATGAATACTTTTATTCAGCGAGGATAAAAGACCGTTCAACTGTTGCAATTTTTTTTTCCAAATAAATGCTGTTCGTTTAAACTTCCACTCATCAACGAATCCTAGAAAAAGTTATCACAGTTTTCACAAAAATATTAAACAAAAGCAAATTAGCACAAAATCAGCATATTAGACTGATTTCTGAAGGATCATGTGACACTGAAGACTAAATTACATTTTAAAATACATTTTATTAAAAAGAAAACAGTTTTTAACTATTTCAATGAAAATACATTTCCGCAACATTGCTGTTTTCACTCAAGCAAGGGCAAACATAAGAGACTTCTTTCAAAATCATTCAAAAAAATCTTACCAGCCCCTAACCTTAGTGTACATTAATTCTTCTGTTAAAAGGTGTGTTTTATCTGTAAAGCTGTTTAAATCATCCTTTTTAACAGTTGTTATGGTTTATGACGTTAAGTTTTAAAGTTGTAAAATTGGATATAACTTAAATAGTAAGTAATCTTTAACATGCATATTGTTTAGGTTTTATGGCTATACGTTTGAAACAGTGAATACACTGTAAAAAAATTTATATGATCAATAAGTTATGACATTATGACACAACTCATCAAAATAAATTCAACATTTTTTTTTTTACTTTTTTTGTAGTAATCAATATTATGCCACAAATGTTGTGACCTGAGCTTAATGTACTGAACCTGGAACATTCATCAAAGCAAACCATACAATTGATTTTTTTTCAAATGAAAAAAATCTTGATATCAGCAGTGAAAGGGTTTGGAGACGATGTGAGCATTGATTCATCTGTGTCAGATGTCATTTCTCAACAGTTAACAAATCAGTTACGTGTATGGTGGTGTGAGGGATGGTGCACCTTGGTCCTCACAGGTGGGTTTCTTTCGGTTCATAGAGCTGCTCTCAGACACTCTTGAGCTGACAGAACAAGAGGATGATGTCCTTGATCCACTCTCCACATTGATGGGCTAAAAGCACCAAAATGAACACACAAACAGGTCAACACAAGAAGGACAGAAGTGTATAACCACCAAATGAAAACGTGTGTGTTTGCGGCCATGGCCGTGCTAAGTGTGGGCCCTGCTGTGCTGCAAAGAAGCAATGGCCTGAACAGTAATCAGTCCTGGGGAAAATCTATTGTACAAGAACTTAATTGACAGCAGCTTACAACACATTCATGTTTCGCCACCATACCCCTCCCCTCGCCTTCCTCCTCCTCCCTTCATAAAAGAAAGATTAATGCCTCCATCCCTTTGCACCTGCATCAAGTGTTTTGTGTCCTCGTACCCCTTGCTGACACTGTTTACCTCCTAAACCTTGCCCTCTGGCCCCACTGTGGCACATCCATGCCCTAAAATCCAGCCCCCTTATCAGCGTGGCAAGTCAGAGGAGCCCAACTTCCTTGCGGCTGCACCTTTTTCTTGTCCGTATTGACTCATTAGCCCCACACCTGCCACCCAGCAGCAAGCAGAAATCCCCCAGTCGCCTCCATACAGAAATGACAGCCATAAAGTCGCTCGTAGATTCCTCTATGTGTGTTGAAATGGTTTTATGAGCAAGGCACTCACCCCAGGGCACTTTCTGTGTCCCTTGAAAGTTGCCAAAGAATCTTGGCCGCTGTTTCTGCCACTTAATGGTTTGCGGTTGTCCAAGACTGCAAATAGACACACGCACGCTTGAAAACAACAGCCATATTTACAAGTGCAAAAACAATACATGAAGAGGGACGATAGTGAGTGATTAATGCCTTGTTTTTGACATGACTGAAGGTCCATAATCCTTCTGCAAATACTGATAGAAATGGTGCCTCACAAACCTGCAGCAGCACCTGTCTAGTCGGAGCATGCCAGGTGCAGACACACCTAGCGAGGAGCCTGGCCTCCACGCGCTGTCGTGCGTGTTTGTGCCAGACTTTAGAAACACATTAACACTATTTCAAAACACATCCCATCAAGATTGCACCCAGATCTGATCCGGCACACGTGGGCTTCCTTTGTAGTGCCTTTATCTGTGGATTGCGCCTGAACAATGCACAATAGCCGCATCGCAGGATCAAGTCCTGATAGGGGGGCCGTCGAGACCAGACGTGTGGATGAACTGAGGTTTTGGGTTAATGATAAACTTGACCCGTTTTTTATCTTGATTAATATGACTTTTTCATAACTCCATAAAGCTTTTTTTGGAGGAGCAACAAACCGCTACATCTTTATGGCTTCAGTTAAGGACTTGTAGCCGCGCGCCCTGGAACAGATGAGAGGCATGCCGGCTTTGGTTCAAAGGTAACGGCAATGGGGTCACACACACACACACGCACAGAGACAAATACTGAAAACATTACTCTCAAGGACGGCCAACAATCGGCACACCCGTAACGTTATTCCCCGACGCCCTCTCCTTTACACAGCACAAATGCCAAATTTCCCCAACTCAAATCAACCGTTCCTCTTGGAATTTTTTTTCCCCTCCTAACTGCTATTTTTCAGAGTTATTTAAAGGCAATCAAGGAGCTGTTGCTCGTGAATGTAAACATCGCAATCTGATGTGAGGTGACGGGGAAAGATAGCATGGGTCCATTGGGTCTGCCTTTTTACGCGCAAATACGCGCAGAGACAGGCAAGCTTATACGTGCGCACACCCACACACAAACAGACGCACACATCTACCGCTACGCTGGACAGGTGCTTGGCAGCTTGCTATATGATATGTAATGTACCTGTGGACTGATAATATTGGGGAATGCCCGAGCTCCAGACTCTAAGGCCAGGTTCATACTCCTCCCCGTCCGGAGTGCAACACCATTCGGGGCTTGGGATGGAACCAGGGCTTTCAGATCCTTTTCGGTCCAATAGCAAAAGCTGCACGCGGGACAAAGATCCCAGATCACCAGAATCACATCCCACAGTCAGTGCTGCAAGTCCAGGGCTCAGATCTGTGGAAAAATAGAAAGGACAGGCATATCAGCCATAGCTCAGCTATAGTGTGAATGTGACATAACAGCACTTTCGTTGCTTTGCTTTTAGTGAAAATTGAATTAAAGATAATTAATAATGAATAGATGATAAATCAAAGAAAATTGTAAGATTTTTCTGTAAAATCAGTGATAAATTGGAAGAGTGGTCTAAATTGAACATGTAATGGTAGTGGTTTTTTTTTTTATATAGGCTCTGGTTGAACAAAATAATATTGGAATTAATATTCTAATATATAATATATTTATATAATTTTAAATATATTTCAAATATATGTAATAATATTTTATTGATTATTCATAAGCATGTATCCAAAATGACCATACAGTTTATGAACATCACATTTTTATCACATTTTTTCCCCTTTGGGCTGTTCCATGTGACTGCTATATACTATATATTATATATTGCTGTATATTACTATATATATATATATAAATTATGACAGGCTAATGCCCAGGGTTTTTTTTTTACCAAGTTAAGTTACATTTACTGTTGTACCAATAACTCTGGAATAAATATATAATATAATATTATATAATATTATATAATATAATATTCAGGGCTTCAAGAGTTGAACAACTTAAATGTTTTTTTTAATAAATTTAAAAATAAACAGATGATTGTCAACGTCTGAACTGTGCCTATGTCTGAAATCTATGTACTAGGCTTGCCTTTCTTTTTTTCCTTCTTTTTTAAGAGGGTTAAGGATCACACTTTCATCATGTCCCATAAGGGGTCCTGTGTTTGCAATCACACCCTGTGGAAATGGCATCACTATCGCTATGGGCCACATATGCAAATCTCTAACCTACATCACTGAGGTGTGGCAATTCAGGGAATTCACTCTACTTTCTCACTCTGAACCCTGAATCTCAGCACACAACACGTTATTTTTAAAGGCACTTGATGTCACATGTCTGTCCTGTCTTGGTTATGCACTTGAGTGTTTTGTTATGTTGGGCCATGTGCTCTTGTTATTGTCTGGTCCCTCCCCCTTGTTATCTGATTATTGGTTTATTTGTCCCACCTGTTATCCTCGTTACCCACCTTATTTGCCTTCCTTTTTAAGTCTCCTCTTGTTTGCTGTCTTTGTCGGATCTTTGTCTTTTGTCACCCCGGTTTCCCTGTGATGGTCGTCATGTTCTTAGTTAGTATTGGTTCTCCTAGTTCAGTGTTGTTTTATGTTTCATTTATTGTGTTTTCCCCTTTGTGGGTTTTTGCTTTGTGTTTTGTTTTATTTAGTTAATAAATCATCCCTTCACTGCACTTGAGTCCTCCTCTCCACTTTTGTAAATTGTATCGTGACAGAAAGATCCGACCACTTGAGGACTCAGCAGAATGGAGGATGAGGAGTTTGACTGGGCGAATCTGGATGACAATTATATGGATGACGATTACTTGGATTGCCCGGATTACACCATCGCCACATTTGGGTCAACCCAATTTTCGTCCACCTATGGTGACAGAAGGACTCCGCCTAACCCTGGGTCCAGCGGGGGGTTTTCGAGATTCTCTTCCCCAGCCACGGAGCAGGAGAGGAGAGATTTTCGGGGGACTCGCCTGATCATTTTTCGAGGGACCCGGGGAGGTTGTAAGGGAGGACGAGAGGGTCGAGAAGTGGTTCAACACCACGCTCCATCCGGGGCCCTCTTTGATTCCGGGCCATTGAGGGACAGCTCAGGACTTACTTCTCGCCGTCACGGACGGAGGAGGAGGAAATGCCCGTCTGCCCAACGAGAGACTGTTCACGTCCCGTCTGCCCAGCGAGAGACTGATCACATTCTGTCTGTTCCAGAGGCGGAGCCAGTGCCTGTTCCTGTTCCTGAGCCGGAGGCAGAGGCAGAGGCAGAGGCAGAGGCAGAGGCAGAGGCAGAGGCAGAGGCAGAGGCAGAGGCAGAGGCAGAGGCAGAGGCAGAGGCAGAGGCAGAGGCAGAGGCAGAGGCAGAGGCAGAGGCAGAGGCAGAGGCAGTGCCTGAGCCGGAGGCAGAGGCAGAGCCAGTGCCTGTTCCTGAGCCGGAGGCAGAGCCGGAGGCAGAGCCAGTGCCTGTTCCTGAGCCGGAGGCAGAGCCAGTGCCTGTTCCTGAGCCGGAGGCAGAGCCAGTGCCTGTTCCTGAGCCGGAGCCCATGTCGGTTCCGGACCCAGTGTTTGTGTCTGTGATTGTGTCTGTCCTTGTGACTGTTTCTGTCCTAGTGTCTGTTCCTGAGCCAATGCCTGTTCCAGAGGCAGAGCCAATTCCGGTTCCAGAGCCGGAGGCAGAGCCAATGCCTGTTCCAGAGCCGGAGGCTGAGCCGGTGTCTGTCCCTGAGCCGGTGTCTGTCCCTGAGCCGGTGTCTGTCCCTGAGCCGGTGTCTGTCCCTGAGCCGGTGTCTGTCCCTGAGCCGGTGTCTGTCCCTGAGCCGGTGTCTGTCCCTGAGCCGGTGTCTGTCCCTGAGCCGGTGTCTGTTATCGAGCCGGTGTCGGGTACTGAGAGGGCTTCACCGCCCTTGCCGTCAGAGGGGCCTGCTCCGCCCTGGCCGTCAGAGGGGCCTGCTCCGCCCTGGCCGTCAGAGGGGCCTGCTCCGCCCTGGCCGTCAGAGGGGCCTGCTCCGCCCTGGCCGTCAGAGGGGCCTGCTCCGCCCTGGCCGTCAGAGGGGCCTGCTCCGCCCTGGCCGTCAGAGGGGCCTGCTCCGCCCTGGCCGTCAGAGGGGCCTGCTCCGCCCTGGCCGCCCGAGACGTCTTCACCGCCCTGGCCGCCCGAGACGTCTTCACCGCCCTGGCCGCCCGAGACGTCTTCACCGCCCTGGCCGCCCGAGACGTCTTCACCGCCCTGGCCGCCCGAGACGTCTTCACCGCCCTGGCCGCCCGAGACGTCTTCACCGCCCTGGCCGCCCGAGACGTCTTCACCGCCCTGGCCGCCCGAGACGTCTTCACCGCCCTGGCCGCCCGAGACGTCTTCACCGCCCTGGCCGCCCGAGACGTCTTCACCGCCCTGGCCGCCCGAGACGTCTTCACCGCCCTGGCCTCCCGAGACGTCTTCACCGCCCTGGCCTCCCGAGGGGTCTTCACCGCCCTGGCCTCCCGAGGGGTCTTCACCGCCCTGGCCGCCCGAGGGGTCTTCACCGCCCTGGCCGCCCGAGGGGTCTTCACCGCCCTGGCCGCCCGAGGGGTCTTCACCGCCCTGGCCGCCCGAGGGGTCTTCACCGCCCTGGCCGCCCGAGGGGTCTTCACCGCCCTGGCCGCCCGAGGGGTCTTCACCGCCCTGGCCGCCCGAGGGGTCTTCACCGCCCTGGCCGCCCGAGGGGTCTTCACCGCCCTGGCGGCCCGAGGGGTCTTCACCGCCCTGGCGGCCCGAGGGGTCTTCACCGCCCTGGCCGCCCGAGGGGTCTTCACCGCCCTGGCCGCCCGAGGGGTCTTCACCGCCCTGGCCGCCCGAGGGGTCTTCACCGCCCTGGCCGCCCGAGGGGTCTTCACCGCCCTGGCCGCCCGAGGGGTCTTCACCGCCCTGGCCGCCAGATGGACTCTGTGTTTCGCCCTGGCCGTCGATGGACTCTCTGTTTTGCCCTGGTCTGTCAGTCCCGCCCTGGTCTGTCCCTCCCGTCCCGCCCTGGTCTTTCCCTCCCGTCCCGCCCTGGTCTGTCCCTCCCGTCCCTCCCTGGTCTGTCCCTCCCGTCCCGCCCTGGTGTTTCCCTCCCTGGTCTGTCCCTCCCGTCCCGCCCTGGTCTGTCCCTCCCGTCCCGCCCTGGTGTTTCCTTCCGCTCCCGCCCCGGTTTTATGGAGCGTCTGGTAGCCGCTCCATAGGGAGGGGGTAGTGTCACATGTCTGTCCTGTCTTGGTTATGCACTTGAGTGTTTTGTTATGTTGGGCCATGTGCTCTTGTTATTGTCTGGTCCCTCCCCCTTGTTATCTGATTATTGGTTTATTTGTCCCACCTGTTATCCTCGTTACCCACCTTATTTGCCTTCCTTTTTAAGTCTCCTCTTGTTTGCTGTCTTTGTCGGATCTTTGTCTTTTGTCACCCCGGTTTCCCTGTGATGTTAGTCATGTTCTTAGTTAGTATTGGTTCTCCTAGTTCAGTGTTGTTTTATGTTTCATTTATTGTGTTTTCCCCTTTGTGGGTTTTTGCTTTGTGTTTTGTTTTATTTAGTTAATAAATCATCCCTTCACTGCACTTGAGTCCTCCTCTCCACTTTTGTAAATTGTATCGTGACACTTGATTACAATTTATGTTAACCAGTGCCTTTCGGAGTTACGCCTCCATTTGTAAACACAGACAAAAGATGGGGAGACATACAAATGTGATGAAAAAGATACTGATTGAGGGATAATGTGTAACAATCACCCCATTTTTTTTAATGTCCCCAGATGAAAAAAGTACTTCTCTGAGGACCTCTCAGTTATGTCTTATTTTAGTATCAGTTTTTGTCTTAGATGTTTCTCCTACAACTCCTTTAGAGAAAAAACATGCAAAAACCATAGACGTCTTGCTGGTTACGCTACTTAAGCTTGGTGGGAACACCAGTCGAACCAAAATTTACCAACATTTCTCACATTATCACAGTTTATTCGCTATAGTTTAGAAAATGGTAATAAAATATGACAAGAACTGCCATTCTGACGGTTGGTTTCCAACCTGATGGTTTCGGCCATCCTTCTTTTAGACTGTCTCACAAATGAATTAAGTTGAATAGCTGTCAGCTGTTAAATGTAAGTGCATAATTAGATAATACCAATTCAGGTCAACAAATTACCAAGCAATGCTTAATTTTGTTCAGTCTATGGTGTAAAAAGGTCACATTAGCCATTAAAGAACACTTAAGCAAAACATGGTCAGCGCCAGTATGTGGAGTGTAACATGGATCGTGACGTGTTCTGTGGCGTTGAGCGTTAATGCTCTGACCCTGGCAGCGCATGCGCGTGGGGTTGTGTGTGTGAGTTGTTTTTCCTCGTCTGCCAGTAAAGGCTTGACTAAACCAGTCTCTCGTGTCAGCGACTCTTTGCATCTTATAAACACTGGCGCAGGTCAAAGTGTCTTAATAATTTTTGGTCCCAAATTTGTATACATTTTACAGGTAGTCCACTGTAAGAATTTTGGGTATAATATGTCAGTTAACTTTATTTTGCTTTCTCCACATACATAAATGAACTATAGTGTCCTGCACCCACTAGTAAAACAATATCAAAAATGATATCTGTTGTCTGAATAATTTTTGGTTTGACTGTGCTAGTTTTCTAAGACACATGAGATTACTCACTTTTACAAGGATAAAAAATCTAATAAATGGGTGTATTAAACAAAATAATTCATCTGATTGGAGTCTAGGAGGAACTAAACTGAGATATCAGAGACATCTCATTTGAGATTTTCGATTACTATAGGTCAGCCTGTGTAAAGTTTGTTCACTAATGCATATAACACCTCTTCATCTTTACTGAAGAAAAGACTCAAAAAACTCTTTAAGATATCAAAGCCTAGTTTTGAAACCTGGTCTAACACTGCCACCCAGATTGAAACTGTCTTTATGCCATCTTTAAGAAATCCTTGAAATGGCCAGTTTGCCGTAAAACATTTCTAAAGAGGAAAAAACTACTGACAATTAGTCCATATGAATTTGTACATAATGACATGCATTACATCGGCTGGTGTCTATGCAGCTGAACATTGTGCATTACAAACACATGTCAGTCGTAAAGAGGGAGCTAGAAAGGTGAGAGGGTCAGGTCACAGACACCCGGAAACACTTAACACCTTGTCAAGAGTCAGGACAAGGTGCTGACTCCCCCCCACCCCCACCCCCCAACAGTTTTATACTGTAAAACTGTATTTTCAATCCCTTAAACCTACCCACCACAGGAAAAAACATTTTCCATTTTCAATAAATTTTGATATGATTTTTAAGCTGTTTTACTCATTGGGACCAAATAAATGTCCACAAGGTCAAAAATGACTGGTATTACTATCCTTGTGGGGACATTTGGTCCCCAAATTGTTGGAAATACCAGGTACACATACACACACAGCAATAATCCTCAGGGCAGAGTAAAGACTTAAGTTTCTGACAAAAACAAACAGATTTGAAAAAATGTCTGCAAGGCAACGTGAGGCAATGCTTAGGCAGGTTAGCACACTGGTAAATGAAGTTTACACAGCAGCAATTCAATTTTATCTCTTGGACGTTACAATATTTGAGTTTTTGCACACCTGACTGTACTTATTTTTGGCCTTTTCTGTTGAAACAGAGAGTAAATGAATATGGCATGTCAAACCAGTATGCAAGCTTTAAAACAAACATGCTTATCTGTGCCATCCCCCTCGTTCACAATTAGCATGGACAATAATCTGATTACTTGGAACAACTTTTAAATATTGAGCCACTTCTGTGTGTTACAGAAAAGTCAATGGATGAAATTTGTCATTATGGAGAGTCTATGTTTAATGGGAAGCATCAACATTATTATAGCTCATATTTAGGGTTGGGGATTTAAAAGTGCTACCAGAAATATATATAAAAAAAAAAACATTACTGTATATATATACTATATACACTACCATTCAAATGATTAGAATCGGTACGATTTTTTAAAAGAAATTAATACTTTAGCGACATTTATAATGTTACAAAATATTTAGATTTCAAATAAATGCTATAATTTTCTATTAAGAAACATTTTTAAAAAAAATCAAGGTTTCCACAAACATATTAGATTGATTTCTGAAGGATCACATGACACTGAATACTGTAGTAAGAGCTGCTAAAAATTCAGCTTTGCATCACAGGAATAAATTGGATAGAAGAAAAAAACTTAATACAAAGTAAATATTCCAGGCCATATTCAATCACTTATATTTGCATAGTAGAATGACAATGCCTCTGTTTGGATTGTGTCCAATATTACCTGTGGTAGGTGAGGATCGGTCAGTTTGACTCCCGGGTGGGTGGTCTGGGGACACACAGGAACTTGAGCGAGGGGCCAGATCATCCAGCTCAGCAAAGATATCAGACTGGGACCCGTTGGACTGGGAGTCAGGGGTCCCTTCCATTATACACTGCCCTGAAACGGGCCAAACACATGATGTGTGTAAATAGAAACGCAATATACTGTGTAAACATCTCTCTATAGACTCTTTTCAGGAATTTGCATTTTATCGCAATGAACCTTTCTGACCTATTTCCTCAGCTGTCATACCAGCTTACGGTTTTATTATTGCCCCGGGCTGAATGAACATCAGCAAGGACCTCCGTGAGCTAAACAACAACCAGCATCACACCCTACCCTGCAGCACTGTCTCAATTCCTGGTAATGACTTTTAGCCTATAGCTTACGTGATAAACACAGATACAGTCTGTTTATACGAGGAAATACGTCAAAACGTTCATTGCGCTAAAATGCAAATTCCTAAAAAGAGTCTATGGAGAGATGTTTGCGCAGTATATTGCGTCTCTCTCTCTCTATATATATAGACAAACAAGGCCTTTCAACCAAGGCTTCCATATTCACTTGCACAGACACACGGCTATTGTAGGCAGGCCTCGGCTTACCACTCACACACACAATGGAGGGACTTGACTCAACACTTCAAAGCATATTGGTGCTGTCAAGCTTGCCGTCATCTTCAGCCAAGAGCTTCTTGAGATGGTATATGTGAATGTAAGGGAGTGCGTATGGATTTTGTGTACACCAGCCTGTAGGTTGGATGAAGGCAGCATCACAAATCTTGGTGTAAAATGCCACTGAAAGGTGATAGAAATGCCCTGGTAATCAAAATGTTGTTGCAAAAATGCCCCATTGTGAATTTCTTTTCTTTTTTTTTTTTTTATTCTGTTATCTATCAATTACCTACAGTACTATTCCATGAAAGACCTACTTAAGTGTTTAGTGGCTTATAGCTGTCTAATATCTTTATTCGCTGTCTCAAGGGTGAATGTTGTTCATTATGTGGCTAATATGTATGGAAGCTTCCTTTCCGCCTCACAGTAAAAAAAATATATATATTTGTAAGAAAGTTTAGAATAAACATTATACCTCATTGTGTAATAGAAAGTCACAATTGCGAGAATGTTATACAGTAAATGTTAGATTAGATATACACTAAACTTCAAAAGTTTGATGTTAAGTGTTTTTTTTTTATGAAAAAAGTCTCTTATGCCGACAAAGCCTGCATTTATTTATATAAGTGTCTTTAAATGTCAGTTGTCAATTTTGATCAATTTAATGCATCCATGCAGAATAAAAGTAGCCTATTGTATTTTAGCTTTGACCTTGTTACACTCCATATGACCCCAAGGCTTTGTGTGACACTACTTGCTAACCAATCAGAAATCAGATGTAAAAGAAGTTTCATCCTCATTCAAGTCAACATTTGAAAGTAGACAATTATTTCAAAATAAATTTAGCAGAAATTGAAGGACATTTCTGACACCTCGGTGGAAGGTGTTATAAAAATGTGTATTTGCCTGATCATAAAGGTTGTGTGTGTATGTTTAAATCATGGTTGAGTCAGAATGTTTAGTGGCAAATTCTCTTTAGTTAGTGTGAAATCCATATGTGTCTCAACTTTTTTTTTTTTACTTTCCCTCTCTGGCCAAATGGAGAGTGTCAGGGCCAGGCAGTGTGTGTGTGGTAGGGGGGTCTCAGTGAGGCCTGGGGGTCCCGCTCATTGTCAAGGACAGTTACACTCTTGAGATGGGACTGAAAGAGGTCGCTGTAGGGTTGGCCACTGACTGCTGGACCATAGCATGGGGGGTGACAGCAGGGCGTTTTTTTCCAAAATACTAGACTACCCTAGACTAGCCTATAGTGTTGTACACACAACCACACACACAAGTTAGGAAAAGGTCACTGATACCCCCACCCCACCCAAGTGTAATTTTCTGTCATTCTGTTGGATTTAATTTCCCACTAAACCACAGCTTCACTATCATATCAGTGATATATTTATCTGTCTGGCCGCATGAATTAGTAAACAAGGCACAGATTGTCACTTTATAATTACTCTGAAAAAAAAGAGAGAAAAGACGAAGAAACCGCTCTGCAAATTCTGAATTGTTTGCTCTCTTTCATGAACCCTCCGTTTGAGTCAGATGTCAGTGGCCTGGCTCTTTTTCCTGACTGGACGGTAAATTAGCGCATGGAGGGCATCTTAGAGATACGCATTGTAGCTGAGGCTCACTCACTGTTCACCCGTCAGAGAGGCGGCGGTCAGCTTGGATTTATGACCGCCGCTCCACACGTCTGCTTTTCAGGGAGCGGAGAGAATAGAGAGAGAAAAGAGGAAGAAAAAGGGAACGCGGGAGGCTGAAGCTAAGAGGGAAGAACACGCCGCAGCCGGCATCACCGCCACCCTCCCTCATCCCCCACAACATCCCCCATTGTAAAGGCCTTGGCCGCTTTGAACTGGGGAATCAAACGGTACCAGCCTGATTCCCTATCAAAAGAACCCCCTCGCTTTCCCTCTGCTTTCAGTAAAGAAGAGAAGAGAAAAGCTCCTTGCCATATTTATGACTTAGTCCCTCTGTCGAGAAAGCTGAAGCTCATGGTCATGATGTAGGACTTTGATTTTCTTTTGTTCTCTTTCATGTTTGAGGTACGGTGAATGTTCAATTCTATTTGGCCCAACTGACCCCCAGCGTGTGTGCATGAATACACAAGAGTCAGTCTAATAAAGCACACAGTGCTTGTAGGTGTGTGTGTGTGTGTGTATGAGATCAGATTTGGCCATTCTTTCAGGAATGTAATCTCTGAAAATATCCTCAGAAGAATAACAAACATTGAGTCATGTTCATTAACAGACTAACCTTAATTCATATCTAAAAAGGGCAATATGCATTATAGTGCAAAAAAAAAAAAACTTTTCCAGTAAAAATTTGCCAAACATCAAAGCACAATATTAAGTTTTACACAATTCTTAATAGATGACAATTTTCTGAAGTGCTTCTTGTTATTATGAAGTAGTCATTATAGTTTATATTATAGTCATTATAGTTTATAGCTTATATTTAGAACAATAATGTTTATATCCCATTAAAACTCACCTTGCAGTTCATCTTCCTGAGGCATAATGGGAGGAAGCACAGGCCAAAGGTTCCATTCTGACTGACTATCTGCTGCTGAGCAATCAGGCTTTTGAGACTGAATGCTCAGGTCAGACTGGCTGGATCCAAGGCGTCCATGCAGGCTTTCATCTGTGGACCATTGGGCGGCTGAGGTTTGCCGTGATTTAGGAGTTTTAGAGATGTAAATTGGAGTGTCTGGCAAGCAAGTGGAAGGTGTTTCTTGTTTGTAGGACTTGAGAGATCTGGAGAGACGTGCTTGAAGGACTTCCATTCGTGAGTTGGCTTGGCTGCAACTTCCAGCAGAGCTGAAGTGAAGCTCGGGGAGAGAAGTAGAGCAGCCCTTTTGATAATCATTATTCTGGTTGAGGTCATAAGCATGATTATCTTCGTCATCGGTGCTATTATCAGCATAATGGTCAACACTGAAGTTCACTGTTAACATAAAGAGAGTGCAGAGATAAGTCAATTAGGTTTCATTGCACCATTTACATTTTTAAGTCAGTATAAGGAGAACAGATACCTGACAAGGCCTCTGAGAAGCTACTGTTCAGGTCTGTGCTACGGCTGAACTGGCTGGATGAAGGGCGGCTGAAATCAGAAAGAGAATTTGGGGTCATAGAAGATGTTGGGGTGCCTGGAGTAATTGGGGTACTTGGGGTTCTTTGGGTGCCTGGAGTAATTGGGGTACTTGGGGTTCTTTGGGTGCCTGGAGTAATTGGGGTACTTGGGGTTCTTTGGGTGCCTGGAGTTGTTGGGGTGGCTGTAATGCTGGGGGTTGTCGGGGTGGATATTGGGGTCGTTGGTGTCATTGTCTCTTCTTTAGCCATTTCAGGGTGCCCTTGATTCAGATCTTGTGGAGCAGAGCATGCATCTTCTTCCTCATCTGTCAGCTGGAAGTGTGTATTGGGGGTTTGGGATCTCTGAGGTTCATCAATAAACCTAAGAGTCAGAGAAGGACTTGCTGGGGGTGCTGGAGAAGTAGGGGATCTGGGTCCATGGGGCAGAAACACATTGGATGTATTCCTTCTGGAATTATCCATGTGTTGGTGCCTCCTGACATCTGGGGAAAGAAGAGGTTGAAATGAACGTGAGTATAAGGTCAACCCATCTCTAAGGGGTAGCAGAGGTTCAGGACAGGGAGGTTCAACTCTGCAGGATGGTTGTCCCTTTGGGGCAGGATTGGACATCCCTCTCCAAAGGAGAGATTACATCTGGGTCAAGGTTATTGTTGCACTGGATAGTGAGGTTTGGGGAATCTTTACTCAAAAATGCAAATGAGAAAGTGCATCACTAATGCACAAGAGCAGAAATCCTTCACTAAGCAAACCATAGCATAGCACAGGGCACCCAGACTGCAGCTGTCTCATGTAGAGATGAACACGACACACTCAAACACACACTCACATACACACACACACACACACATACACACAGGCTTAATGACAGGCATTGTTCGGGGCACACACAAAAAGAGGTCCTGAATAATTAACATGGGGGTCCTGCATGAGGGTCAGGCGGAAAGCGTATTCATCATCATTTACAGCTAAAAAGGAGAGGAGAGAGGCAAAGGCCACCCAGCCCAATAGCTGATGCTGCCCTACTCCACTGAGCCTCAGAGCAAACAGTCTTTTGCCTGTTGCGGGCCCCTGGTTCCTAACAAGGGCCCCGGACACCCCCCTTCCTCTCGAAAACTCTGCCCCTCTGCAGGAGCAGCTGTCCAGTTCCCAGCTCAGAATGCAGAGTGACTCTAAGATATGATAATTACCACTTGCGACCACTATATGAAGGAACTCATTCTCATAATTGGGATTAGAAACCCCATATAGCTAATTATGAATGCAATGACAGCAAACTAAACAAATGAGCCAAGCCCCACTCTTTCTTCGATGGCCCTTGATGCTGATGCCTGCTGGGAGAAATTTTCACAGACTGTTATGTTGCAGTATTCCTTTCTGGGCTTTCTCTTGCTGATGGAATCACAATGAAAAAAATATGTTTTGGTGAAGATGTCTTGTTGTTACAAAGGTTGTGCCTAAAATTCACAGAGTTTGGGACTAAATAGTTTTGGGTGGGCCCCATATCCACTGAGCTTATTGAATATGTGCAATAAAAAAGTCTGTCTCTCTATCTGAGCTTATTGAATATGTGCAATAAAAAAGTCTGTCTCTATCTATCTATCTATCTATCTATCTATCTATCTATCTATCTATCTATCTATCTATCTATCTGTCTGTCTCTCTGTCTGTCTGTCTGTCTGTCTGTCTATCTATCATTGCCTGTCTGTCTCTATCTATCTATCTATCTATCTATCTATCTATCTATCTATCTATCTATCTATCTATCTATCTATCTATCTATCTATCTATCTATCTATCTATCTATCTATCTATCTATCTGTCTCTCTGTCTGTCTGTCTGTCTGTCTGTCTGTCTGTCTGTCTATCTATCATTGCCTGTCTGTATCTATCTATCTATCTATCTATCTATCTATCTATCTATCTATCTGTTTGTCTGTCTGTCTGTCTGTCTGTCTGTCTGTCTGTCTGTCTGTCTATCTATCATTGCCTGTCTGTCTGTCTCTATCTATCTATCTATCTGTATGTCTGTCTGTCTGTCTGTCTATCTATCATTGCCTGTCTGTCTCTATCTATCTATCTATCCATCCATCCATCCATCCATCCGTCTGTCTGTCTGTATATCCTTCTATCTATCGCCTATAAACCTTTTTAAAAAAGTCTGTCTCTCTATCTGAGCTTATTGAATATGTGCAATAAAAAAGTCTGTCTCTATCTATCTATCTATCTATCTATCTATCTATCTATCTGTCTGTCTGTCTCTCTGTCTGTCTGTCTGCCTGTCTGTCTCTATCTATCTATCTATCTATCTATCTATCTATCTATCTATCTATCTATCTATCTATCTATCTATCTGTCTCTCTGTCTGTCTGTCTGTCTGTCTGTCTGTCTATCATTGCCTGTCTGTCTGTCTCTATCTATCTATCTATCTATCTATCTATCTATCTATCTATCTATCTATCTATCTGTTTGTCTGTCTGTCTGTCTGTCTGTCTATCTATAATTGCCTGTCTGTCTCTATCTATCTATCTGTATGTCTGTATGTCTGTCTGTCTGTCTGTCTGTCTGTCTGTCTGTCTGTCTGTCTATCATTGCCTGTCTGTCTCTATCTATCTATCTATCTATCCATCCATCCATCCATCCATCCGTCTGTCTGTCTGTATATCCTTCTATCTATCGCCTATAAACCTTTTTGTTTTTTGTAAAAATTTCTGCAAGGTTTGTTAAGATAAATGATTAAAAAGTTAAAATCTGTTAATATAAATATAAAAGTGTCTAAATTTCAATTCAAATATAGGAATTGATTCTTAATTGAAGAAAAACAAAATCGCAACCAAACTTTGAATGCTGAACATCCCTGCCAGGTTGAAAGCTTCATGCTGTGGAGATTTGTGTTTTTTTTTTTTGGCCATGGAATTAACGGGAAAAACATTCACTAATAAACCAACCGTCTCTGGCTCTTGTCCCTTATCGTATGTTGTCCCCCAGGCCAGTATGGTGTGAGTCCCCCCAGCAGGGGCCTGTGTTGAAGCAGACCAGAGGCCCCTACACAATACGCTCTTGTTCCACTCAGTCTGTGTCACTGAGGAGTCAGAGGACAGAACAGCGAGAGAAAAGGATTGAGTGAGGGGAAAGAGAAAAAGTGAGAGAGAGGCTGGAAAGCACATAGCTGCACTGCTGTTCTTACAATACCATTGCCTAGTCCATCTGTCACAGTCTCACACACACACACACACATACACAATGTATGTGTGTGAACGACATGTGTCATATCGCACTGTTGTGGCCTCGCCCCCCTACTCTCTCCTTGGGGAGCTAAAGGCAGGTCGGGGTTGATTGTTAGAGTCTCTGAGCACCATATGGCTGTATAATTAGTTTTGGCCTGTGATGTAGAGTAATGCTCCCGTCTCTGTTGACTCCCAAGCTCGCTCTGAAAGACAGGGTCCTGATGCACGTTAATGACCAATCCTGCCCAAATACCTTCACACCACAGCAGAGGCCTAATGGAAGTATCAAGCCACCAGGAGGGCGGCGCCATAGTAAACACACAAAATATGTGCTTATTGGATACATGACATTTATTTAGATTCGTACTTTAAATTTCAGACCATTTTGTTTAATTTGAGCAAAAATGACAAAGCATGGTTGGGTTATGAGTGTTTTTTGATAAGGAAGATCATTTCAATACTGAATGACAATTGCTGTTTTTCAATACGATTAATATAAATAAGGGGTTAAGCGATATTAAAATTATAATAATGATAAGTCAATAATTATTTTCATATTATGGCCAAAAATAGATAAATAGCCAATATTACATTTTTACACAATTTTGTCTAAATAAAAGGAAAAATTAATAAAGCAATACAAACTAAAATTGTGAATTTAGGCAAATTTAGGCATCACAACATTATAATGTACAATATGAAAATGTTCATTTTGAGATTGGCTAAAGAAATAAGCGTTTAGATACTGATGATGGCAAAATAATCTAAATGGTGAAACCAGCATGCACAATTAAACATTCAGTATCGTCCGATAATGGTAATTAAAACATGCCAAATAACAGAATGATAACAGATATATCATGTGTGTCAATGTCCATTTGAATTGTAGCAAGGGTACTTTGTTAAAGTTTGCCTGCATTTAAGTGATGGCAGTTAACCGGGATGAAAAAAATATCAGTAAAAGGACTGTATAGCAGTACTAACCTGGGCATATTTGAGGTTGTGGAGCACTCAGGCTCTGCTGTTGTTGTTTTTGCCCCAAACGATTAGGGCCTGGTCTGGAGTGCACGTTTAGGAAATGTGGGGTTCTAAAATTGACAGGACAGGCCTCCAAATGAGCATGAAAGCGAGAACACAAGAGTGGAGGGCCATTCTCACGCTTGATAGCCTAAAAAAAAAAAAAAAAAAAAAAAAAAGGCAACAAAAAAGTTTATGTACATTGTATTCATTTATAAAATAACATTTGGAAAGTTACTGCATTGGTTCAGCCTTACTTTGAATAAGTACCTCTCTGCAGTGCCCCCTAGTGTTGACTCATTGAAACAATTATTCAATATTGCCTGTGATATTCATTCATGATATTCACATACATTTAGCATTCTTTCTGCAGGGCTAGCATGGCCTTTCCCGCAATTAAGTTACTGAATTTGGGGGGGGAAAGAAAGCAAGATGCAGCAGTTTGTCATTATTGATATTTAGAAGGGTTAACTAACTTGTCCTTTGACCAGCTTGCAAACATAGCTGCATTGCTAATTCACAGCCTGTTTTTTTTTTGTTTTTTTTACATAACAAACACATAACGTAAATTCTTACAGGAATTTGAATAGTATCTTGGTAATTATGGCAGTTCTCTGTGTTTGTGTGTGTGCCTGCACATTTTTTCTCTTTGCTTTGTGAAGCCAGATGGGTGCCACACTGCTTATAACCTGTCAGAGAGCAAGTTTTAACCTGTCCAGTGCCACAGGGCAATGTTAGCAAGCACAAATACACACACGTCTTGATGTCTTTATCCCTTTTGAATTGACTGACAGTAAATTGCTGAGTAAACATTCTATGTCTGAGCTGACAATGTTATCAAAGGGGACATGTGCTCCCTGTTCCCTGCGTTATTGGAGCTCAGAGCAGTGACCCAAAACCATTTTACACTCTCTCTCTGACACTAATGAAGCCTCTCCTCTGATACAAACAGATATTCCTCACCTTTTATCTCCCTTCAATCATTCTTTCATTCATTCGATCTCTCTTTCTGTCCTCCTGTCCCAACACATCTGTTTTAAATGCCTAAAAAGGATCCCTATGTCATTAACTTTTTTTAAAATGTTGTTGAGGTTAGTGAAACCTTTATGTTTAGGATAACTTAAAGCCTATAATTGCACTAACAGCACAAATGATTTAAAAAAAAAATCTAATTGTTTTTTTTATATAAATATTAGCCCAAAATGTTGTGATTAAATATAAATATGACTATAATAACAATAATAATAATAATGCATTGTATTCTATTATTCCTAAATAAAATAATAAGCAAAATAAGAAATATTACTATTGTTATATTTCACTGTAAAATAAAAACAAGTATTTAAGACTATTATAATAATTTTTGTTGTTATATTTGTTGTAGTTATTAATAATAAATAAATACATTTATTTTATTATTACTAAAAATAAAAATATTAAACCAAATAAGAAATAATATTTTTATTTTTGCACGTTGCATTCCCAAATGTTATAAGCAACCCAAACTCAGAGCAGATGCAAAAATGAGTTTGTGTGGAGCAAGATTTAGTGTTAACCGAGACACTAAAGACACCGGATCATGAGATGTACGCGTCCAAATGAACTTCATGCTGAACATTTTATTATTTGATAATCACGCTAAGCCTTTTATTCTGATTAATAATGGAACCCATACTTACAATTGTTTTCCCAAAGCATTAAACTTTTGCATGTAACTCGTCTCACACTGTACTAAACTGTGCGGCTTGTTGAAATGAGGTGTAAGTTGTGTGTGAATTTGCCTTGGCATGATAAACTGAACAGAAATGCAGTTACATTGAAGCCATGCATATCTAGTGAACTTTTGGCTTTTTTTGACTTGGGCACACTCTAATATTGTGTAGGTGTCGGTGAGTTTTACTCATTTAAAAATTGGGCCTTATTAGACTTGCACACATCCCTCAACATCCCCAAAACAAACTGTCAGGTTGATGTGCATCAGCTCCGACGCCAACGTTCATATAAGCGAAGCGTTTACTTGCAGAAGCTGTTTGGAGCCCTCTGAAAGTGGCATTGTATATTAAACGCTGAGTGTCTTTGACCTTGTAATGGTGTTTGTAGCCCCATGTCGGGCCTGAGGGTCCTCTGCCCCAGTGTGTGGGCTCTTCAGAGGCCTACAGGAAATTACATGACCCCCTGGCGTCAGGCGGCCTGCACTGCGACACACACATGCACAACCGCCTGTACTAATGTCATTAACCTTGTGTGTTCATGCCGGACGGCCTTCTGACGGAGATGGGCAAGCGCACGCTCGTGAATGTAGGGAGTCTGTAAACCAGAGTCCCAGATGGCCCGCACCAAGAAGAGGCCTGCATACACTCCTCAGTCCCTTCACAAACACATGTGCACACACACACACACACACACGCACGCTTAATAGCACTGCCTCTGTGTGAACCCTCTGCCGGGGGGGCAGGGCATGGCGATTGGGGGCCAAACAGAAGTGTGTCTCTGTGCCTCTGTCTGCAGGGGAACAGAGGATTCCTCTCAAAAAGGCCTGACGTCTAAGAAAGCCAGGCTTAGCACTAACAAGGTTAAACCCTGCTGAAAAAGAGTGACTTTTTCAATCAACCAGATTTGTGTTTCTGCCTGCGCCGTAATTAGCTTTGCTCTGGGACGGGGGGATGAGGAAGAGAGGAGTGGAGGAGAGGAGGGGAAGAGATGACAGTGGGAAGCATTGTGGAGTCTCTAGGATTGGGAGGACCAAATCTGATTAGCCGCTCGTGTCAGAAGCCAGGCTCAGATGCAGCTTAGCATTCTGAGCAACTTTCTACTTTCTGTCCCGGCAGACAATGAGGCTACTTTTTCAATCTCCTCTATTTCTCTTCACCCCTTCACCTTCTCTTTTAAACTTTTTGCCCTGTCCAAAACTGCTTTCCCCATCCCGCAGAATACAGAGCAAGCAACCGTGAATGTTCATGAAGGATATAGGCCTATATGATATGGATATGACTACATTTAGTGAGTCCAATCAAGTCGCACCTTCCGCATAGCATTTGCATGTAAAATAAAAATGATGTCATACTCACCCTCATGTTGACACTGAACTTATATGTCTTTTTCCGGATTTATTATCGAAATATCAAATGTCAAATGCTCGTGTTGATCACTGGCTGTGAATTGCAATTTAGCTTTAATTATTCAAAGCTACTGTTCAAAGGTTTGTGGTCAATTAGATTTTAATGATTATGAAGCAGGGATGCATTAAACGGATTGAACGAGACAGTCGAGACATTTACAGTGTTACAAAAGATTTCTATTTCAAATAAATGCTGTTCTTTTTAACTTTCTATTCATCAAAGAATCCTGATGTAAAGTGTATCACGGTTTCCACAAACATATTAACCAGCAACTGTTTTCAATATTGATAATAGTAAGAAATGTTTCTTGAGGAGCAAATATTAAATCTATTTTATTATTAAATAAATACAGCCTTGGTAAGCATAAGAGACTTGTTTAAAAAAAAAAAACATTTAAAAAGTCTTACCAAACCCAAACTTTTAGTGTTTATTATTAGGTCAGAAGTTGAACTCTAGTCCCTGCACTACACATATACTAACATTATTCTAACTCTTCTCTTTCCAAAGTCATCAATTTAGAGATGCACCTCTATTAAAATTCTGGTCAATACAGATTAAGCCAATACTTAATGTCATGTTATGCCTGAATTCTATAATATTTTGTCTAAATAAATACAAAATAAAACAAATGAAATGTTTAAATGCTACAAGGCATTATTTTTTACTTATTAAGCTGAAATAGTAAAAGTATTTGAATATAAAGAAAGTCACAAATCAACTTTCGACTCCAAACAATGTTTCACTGATCCAGAGTCAGAATTTAGCTTCTTATTGAGTGCTAACACAGACATGCCATTGTCTCCCCATCGGATGCCTGTATAGTTTGAATGTCGCTTGCCTTCCTGTGGCTACCCTCTTTCTTATGAACACAAAAATGAAAGTCTAGCTCCACTCGCCGTTAAAAAAGGACGTCATGCCGAACAGAATGCAACCCAAACCAAAGCATAAATCACAGTGTAAACAGCAGTGTTTGTCTGCGGAGCGAGGCGGGCCCATGAGTGTGTTTGCCCACCTGTGCATGTGTCATCGTTTGGGCGTACAGTATTCAGGGCGCTGACGGCACTCGTGATGTCGTCTCAGTGGCGACAATGTCCATGGAGACCGTGAGGTATGAAGCCAATGGGTGGGTTAATCGTCTCTTGTTCTCAAAAGATGTTTGGACTGGGACGGCCCCGTAAAGTTCAGAGGGTTTGAATACGGAGATGCGCCCAGTGTTTTATAGCATATACCGAGGTGATCCAGAGGGCAGAAAATGTGTGTGTGTCAGCGTGGGTGTGCGTTTTTGTGTTTAGCAAAGCACAAGTGTTTATTCATACTTGTGAGCTTTGGCTGATTGTGTGTACCGGTACAATTTAAAGATGTAAATTAGTCAGTAAGAGGCTGGTGGATCTTTGTCTCTTTTTTTTCTTGTTTGTTTAACCAGAGGCCAAGACAGGAAGCCAACCCACACAACTCGCTGTCCCCATGGAAACCTCTCTGTTGCCTGTGGCACATTCACAGTCTCTGGCCTCTTAAAGACGGAGACAGTGAGGTGGATGGGCACAGGCCAACAGTGCATATGTGTTTCCAAGCGATAGTGTTTGTTTATAAGAGTCAGATTTGAATATTAGTCATGCCTTATTTGATTATGTCAATGTGCGGCATGCTAAATCAATTGGAATTATGCTTTGATGAAGTGTAATTACTCGTGTCAGTCTTGTGTCTACTGGTGTTCTGACACAAGTACTCACCGTATGATGCTGTCCTCTGTTCCACAGGACGGCTTGTCTCACAAAGCAGAAGTAATATGATGGTTCCTGGGGGACAGAAAACAGGTTTAGATAAGACTGATATTGACTGTAATTAGGTATGTTTGCTGAGACAAACATGGTTCTATTATTAATTATACTTTGGGTTATGGTGTTGTTCTGAATGGTAGGGCATAACTCATCCTGCATCATTTGTGCTATGGACATAAATTCTAAATCAAGCCTTGTGGCTTTTACTTTCAGGTGCCATTTATATATGTATATATATATATAAACAAATGTATTTGTTGTTTAAAAAATACAGTTAAACATAATAAATGATAATCTTAAGTTGACAGTTTAACTTTTTTCAGGCCTAAAAAAACATACTGAAAAATCTTTTTTTAAATTTTCTCAAATTCTACACGGACCCTCTAACACCCTCTTGCGAACCCATGCGGAAGTTTGAAAACCTGTGTTTTAGTGATCAGACTTTTGATTCCCACCTGTCTGACAATGAAATGATAGAAAAATGCATTGGCTCTATTGGGCCAGCAAGGAACATCCACCCAGAATATCCTAGCGGAAGCGTACTGTAGCAACATGCTAAAAACCCATCCAAACACCTTGCTTAGCAACACCCTGACAACCATCTACAACACCCTAGCATTGTGCCTTGTTTTACACAGGCAAGCATTAAAAACGTAGAAAAAAAAAAAGATGAAGATGTTGGGACTCATTTGCCGAAATGATCTTCAATGTTTCTTAATCTCCTTCAATGTTTCTTAACACCTTGCTTAGCAACACCCTGACAACCATCTACAACACCCTAGCATTGTGCCTTGTTTTACACAGGCAAGCATTAAAAACGTAGAAGAAAAAAAAGATGAAGATGTTGGGACTCATTTGCCGAAATGATCTTCAATGTTTCTTAATCTCCTCAGAGTTTGTGCAGACACTGGCTAAATTAACATGAACACACACACACGCACGCACACACACGCACACACTGATTCATAGACCTCCTTCTCAGAATGTCAATTGAACCTCTGTCTTTGCCTGAGAGCTGTGATGCATCTTAATGGTGAATACCCACCACTGCACCAGCCTTTCTGAAGAGTTCATCAAGCTCTCATCAGCTATCTTAGCCTTTAGCTGCGATACAACTAGCCTGTGGGGGTCTCAGCTCCATCGCTCAGCTCTCTTTTTCTTTTCACTCACTCTTGGACACTCTCATCTATCTGACCTGTGGCCCAGGGCTCCAGCAGAGACTCATCCATCACCATCCCTCTGTCTATCCCTGTCCCTGTTCACTGAGGTCACGTATCTCGCTCCTCTAAGGTCATCAGTCTTACTGTGGCAGATGCCAGAGCTTCTGAGTCAGCTTCAGCCTGGCAGCCTGGTGGTTTTTCCTCTCTTTCACAGTGGTCGCACACTGGGGCAGGGAATTGTGCAATCTGAAGCCACCAGCCCACCTGTGGGTGGGACCAAAGGAAGAATATTGAACGCCTGCTTGAACCTGTCCATTGAGGAGCATTAGGAAAATCACTATTGACAGGTTGCGGCATTGTTCTCTAAAAGCTTCAGGATGGGACCGTTTTAAAGTTTTGTTTAGGATCTTTTTTTATATGAAAGAGCCACATTCAAAGCCTGTGGCCTGCGCACCTGACCACCACACAGATTTTAACAAGGCTAGTTCCATTGAAGCTTTAGGATACATATTATTAGTAAAGATGCAAATTTTTATCCAACAACATTTTGATGAATTTTTTCCATCTTTTTCCCCTTTTGAAAGCGGTGCATTGTGAAATCTGAAATTAGTTCACGATTCAATCCAATTATTTTGGACTTATTCATAATTATATAGAAAAATAGGTTGAAGACGTAAAATGTAGCCGAAAATTAAATAAAAGTATAATAATAAAATATATAATTTGTCCTATTCTGCAAATATTCTGCAGAATATAAAAAAAACTTTGGGACTTTACAATCACAGTCTTAAAAATTATCAAACATTTATTACTGATCCGATAAAAAAGAATAATATGACAGTAAACTAACACAAACAAATATTAAGTACACTGTTAAATAGATTTACAGATTTGAATGTCATGTGACAGAAAATTTACTAAACAAATAATTAAAATATAAATAAAGTCTGTCATACAGGGGGAAAATGACCATCTTAAAGTTATGCAGAGAATTATGTCATAGAATTAAAGAAATGAATTAATGTGATAAACTACTACAATTATCCCGGAAAACATAATAGATAGCAATTTGTAAAAAAAAAACCTAAAAAAAACAGCAGTTAACTTTGCTCAAATAGATACACATAATTATGAATAACGAAAAAAATATGTGGCTGTGGCTCTGTGATGACCTCTGTAACATATTTCTATTATCAGCATATATCTTTATAGCATTTGAATTACTTATTAAAACCAAAGTGACCAGAGCTGTGAATCCAAACGGTGTCGTAGAGTTGGAAATGACTCTTTTGCCTGCCTCTGAACATTACTGCAGAAAGTATTTAATGTCTCTTACAGATAATTATGCTCTTCACTTAATCGACTGCTGGACGCGGCACAATGCCTAAATCCCGTAGCTGAATTGCGGCCTCTTAGAGCACAATAACCTGCCTTCTCCCTAATTACACCTTGAAACTGAATTCAAGTATGTTTGGATCCATATGGGTGATCCAAAGTAAGAGCACAGAGATTTGGGAGACACAGAGGGCTATAGAAACCAGAAGGAGTGCTTGCGCTGTTGTGAATAAAAACAGTAATATTTAGTCTTCACAGATTGGCAAAGGGACCAGCAGACCTAATGAGACCGTAAGACTCATTAAAAGTCACAACACCACAGACTGCGTTTAAACATCAGGGCAGCTTGGCTGAACAACAGCCTTGATTAGATGTCATATTCATGTCGTAATCCAACACCCTGTCTTAGAGGTCACAGGGTGATGGTCTTATTTCAATCAGAGCTCTCGAGCAAACATGAGCAGGTATGTACAGAGAGAGTCAGCCCACACCATTCTGATCTCCTCTCTGAACTTCTCATCATTGAGATCTGTAATGAAATTGGACAGGCATGATTGGTGTTTTTTGTATCCCATCGTCCAATTCACCAGATGAGATTAGGCCAATTCCAGGCAGATGGGCTTTCCATTGCCTCCGTGTCTCAGGGGCGCAGCAGAGCCCCTGTCCTTTGGGCTTTTCCTGTCAGGGAGGCTGTTTGCCATTGCATCACAGACTGAGGCCAGACAGGAAATGCTCCTCCACTAGTCCAGGGACACAGGAAATGTGAAGCTTGTCAATAACAAGTAGGTGGAAGAAGGAAGATCAAATTACTTGATGCACTAATAAGCAAAGTGGTCCTTTCTTCTCCTTCCTTGGCTTGTGCATCTGTCTGCAAACTTCTTGCATATTTTCCAATTATTACAAACTGTCTTACATAAGATTTAATTAATGTTTATGGACGAACATTGAAGCGATGAGTCAGGTACAAGATGATCACTCTGCTTTGGTCATTTTGTCAGAAAGGGGTGCAACAGCTTGTCACTCGGTAGTGGCATGAAAGGGACAACTATGTACCTACTGTATTTACCCCTAAAAGGTTCATAGAAATAGATTAAAGGATTACTTCATCGCAAATGCACCTTTAAGGGGTAGATAAGGTCAAAAGTTGTCCCTTTAAGGCAGTGGTTCTCAATCTTGGTCCTGGGGAGCCACTGCTCTGCACAGTTTGTATGTCTCCCTCATTTAACACACCTGATTCAGATCATCAGCTCGTTAGGAAAGAGCTCTATGAACTGAAGTGGGTGTGTCAAATAAAGGAGACATATAAAATGTGCAGAGCAGTGGCTCTCCAGGACCAAGATTGAGAGCCACCGCTTTAAGGGTACTGCCCAAGTGGCAAGCTGTTGTACCCCTAAAGGTAACATTTGTAAACTTTGTAAAGCATCACAAAACTACGTATTTTGAACACCCGGTAGAAAATATATACGTACATCAATAATTAATCATAATTACATACTTGTGATTCTAAGGAGCAAGTTGGTCCAAATATACTGACCCATCTTTCCAGAGCAACGATTTGAAAAGCAGTCATCAGTAAAATGACGTGTTTGAAGACGGGACAAGTTGTTCATGGGCAGACAATGTACAACATGCGTCGCCGGCATTATGCAAATGTATCTTAGTGGCGTAGAACCGGTACGCAGTGGGATTCGAATTTCAAACGACTCGTTTAGGCGGTTCAGAGTCGATTCTTTCTTTTGGGAGACAGTAACTTTATTTATCGTGCACTTTCGACTTTTCAACTTTACAACTTTGTAGAACGTTTACATTCACAAACAGCTTTTACACACTGCATGAGGAACATTTGAAAAACCATAATTGGGGCACATTAATTTTAAAAATTAACAACAGTGTGCAAACAACACAGTTCAGAGAATTGGCAGTGATGTGCAGTGATGGAAAGCTCTGTACAAACACATTGTCACACTGGCACTGAAAATAGAATAAAAGCATTTTAAGAATCGTTATCGAGAAAATCTATATTTTTACCCTGCCCTAGAGAGGAAATTGTTGCGTAGCTTTTGCCATTGATTCTTCAACTATCCTTGGGATGATTCACTCAAAAATAAAAATTCTGTCATCTTTTTGTCACAGAAGTTTTTTCGAAACACAAAGGAAGACATTTTTTAATGACACCTGAGAGATTTCTGTCTCTCCATTGTTCATCATGTAAAGGGATTGTGTCTCTTCAGAAGACTTTATACCGCTCAATTAATATTTTTAAGACTTCACTCTAAACAACGCAAACAAATTCCCGATTGATGACTGATAGTCATTTAGCCTAGAAAGGCAAAGTATTCAGTCACAATTGAGTTGATATAAGCAGATCACTGTCTAAGCTTATAGAGCAATCTCTGACAAACCACATTACACAGACGTCCGCAACAAGAGAATTACCAAACTAATACACAACAAACACACACCCTAACATCATCCACACACAATCTTACAACACAGAACATCAATCAAATCACAAAGGCACCACGAACACGAGGAAATCCTTTTTCCTCCAAAACAATGAGGTCTCCAAACTGAAACCCTATTAATACTCTACAAAAGGAGCAGGCCTTGATCCCCAGCATGGAGGAGACCGGTGTAAAACACATACACAAAACCAAGGGCCCACTGCCGCTCGCCGGGTCAGCTATGATGAGCCATGAATGTAACCGTCCAACCAATCTGGCTTAATAGTGTCCATCCTCGCCACCTTTGCAGATCCAATGGTGTGTGTACGTGTTGACTCGGCGGGTCAGAGGGGCTCCACAGATCCTGTGACCCCGAAAGGAGACCAGAGAATCAGAAACGGACCCCCACAGTCAGGACAGAGCCTTCTTTATGCCCTAATCTGCTAGCATCAGAGATCAATATGGTTAGTGGTACTGCTACAATAGCAATAGCAGGAGTTAGCACCTTGCCCAATTTCTGAGGCTCTCTGGGGGGGCATAAAGCTGCACACCCCAGCAGCTAACCTGCTTAACATTCATTAACATTCAACCTGGGCAGATGCTCCGATTTCAGGCCTGCTGTCGTCTTCTCTCTTGTCCCTGCTTCCTCATCCTCTCAATAGGGAGTCGATTCGAAGTGCTTTTTCATTTCTAAAGCAGAGATCAGAGATCCACTGACAGGCCGAGCTTAATGTTATCCTTGCTAAAGGATTTTGAAAAACCCTGGTGTGATGGAGACTCACCATATTTCTCCAGAGCTGGGGTCTGGAGCTAAGATGCCATGCCTTGCTGTTGACACGTCTCCCAGGGTGACCGATACAGGGTTGAGTGCCTCCGACAGAATGGGGTTTCCAGCTGTAAATGTGCCGTTTAGGTACTTCCTCAGTTGTCAACATGTTAGGTTTTCTGTAATGCAACTTTTTAACACTCAAGCTCCAAGTTCTTGGCGTTTATTTGGACAGAATGAGCTGTCTTGGCTTCTGTTGTCCTGCAGCTATGTTGGTCTTGCTCCCTGGAATGACAGGTTCAAGAGCTCATTGCTTTTGTTAATGATTATACTAAACCAGCCAGGTGAGTCATCTTTTTCGAAAATTAAGAATTGTACACCCACAAGCCCAAGACAGTGGACAGCAGCGGCAGGCATGGGGCTTTTCAGAGTGCGGAAAGAATAGGCAAGATCAGGTTCTGTCCTGCTGCATGCATAAATCGGCCATCTTGCTTAATTACATTATTGAGGATTTACAGAGTCGTTTTAAGGAAACCACACACACTATCAGTACCACAAATCAAAGCTCATTAGTGGGAATGTGTGCGATTGTGTGTTTCCCCTCGTGTATGTCAGTTGGACTGCTGTCTATCTGCCGTTTTAATCATATCTCATTAGTGTGAGAGGATTGAAGTTGTCTTATGCTCGTTCACTCTTTAGCTAGAGCCAAAAAATCAGGGGAAATATTAACCAAATGTGAGCCTGTTGCCCTGGTGACATACTAAATGTCAACACTATGCAAACATATAAAATTTTCTGGTTTTGGTTGGTTACAAGAACGAGAAAATCACCAGGAAAACAATTAGAATGAGAGTCAATGACCTAAGTAAAAAATCTAGATTAAAGACATTTAAAAATAAGTTACTCTTTGTATTCATGTTGGTGCCATTTATACCATTAAAAAGTTTAAATATAACTTTAAATAAGTACAATTAATATATATTCATTGCACCCAATGAATACACATCCTATTTTTTTTCTTAATTCTAGGTATATACTGTATATTTTTTACAAATAAATCTAATTACCATGCTAAAAGATATTTCCTTAATAGACATTTCCTCAATAATGTTTTTGCTGTTGCTTCGTTTGGACCACATGACTGATTTGGAGTACTTTTTTTCTCACATGTAAATTTCTTCATCATGGTATCAGGACAGATGTGTGATTCTTAGAAAATGTGATCCTGTTTTAAAAATTGGTACAATATTGTTGCAAGCCATATAGCGTGATCCAGATGCAACAAAGTCACTTGCTAAGACACTGGCAGAAAAATGCTTTGTCAGACAAATGGTAAAGAGAGAAAAGTAGCTTCTAGCTATAGATATATCTAATGGCTCAGAGTAATATAGTTGTTGCCCTTCATTTGTAGAGAAATAACCTAACGAATAGTAAAGTATGAAATAGGAAAACGAATCAGTTATAAGTGTTATCAAGCTTTGAACCTAAATTCAACCAATCTTGGAATGTGCATGAAAGACTTTGAAATATGCATCCTAGAATCATATGAAAGCCTAAGTCAATATCTTTAGTGAATAAGATAGCCATTCTGCAGGTATTGTTAGCTTAAAAGCTGTGTGACAAAAGCTGGTGGTTCTGGGCTTATCCCATCTCAGCAGGACACCCGAACCCCCTGTGGGACTAACTCACTCTAGTCCTAAACTTCATCTCTGCCTGAGAGCCCTCACTGGGCCGTTATACACCCATTCCATCAATCTGTCAAACCAGAACAGACACATGCAGTACAATAAGGCCTCCCTGCATCTCTGCATTAACATTCCCTCTTCACAAGATGGTCCTTGCGACACTATATCGGTGGAGCTACTTCCACCCCACTGAGCGATGTTGCTTGGGGAAAATGGTTGTGGCAAATATCTCGACCTCTGCTCTCTGAGCATATAATGTGCCATTATAGGAATATTGGACCCGGGTCCAATAACATCTTGATTAACAAAGATTAGGAAAGATTAGGTTGTTGCCTCGCTGCCCCATAAGCCAATGAGTTCTCAGGCAGCGTTTGCGCATTATACCGAAACTGATTCCAGACAGGATTCTTCTGGGGCATCATTACGGTGATGACCAAGCTAATATTTAATTACTACAATACTTTTATTTATTTATTTATTTTTGTTGTTGCTGCTAGGATTCAAGTCAAAGGAGAAAAAAATGGGCAAAACCTTAGTTTAGTTTAGTTCCTTTATTGTCCACAAGTGGAAATTTGTCTTTGGCTTCACTATACACCACACACAAGGACATCACGAACATAAAAATATACATAAAATAAAAACAGTAACATTCCCATGCAGCTATACATAGCTTACATATCCACCCCTACTCATATTCATATCTTCTCAGCATTTAAAATTCGAATAGCAGTTGGCACAAATGACATCTGGTACACATTTTTACTCGCCCTAGGTTGTCTAAACCTTCTCCTCGATGGAAGCAACTGAAAGCTAGAGTGTAAGGGATGAGAGGAATCCTCTATAATAACCCATGCATTTTCTTTAACCTCTCAATAAATATATCTCATTCAATCTTAAACCTACATTCATATTCAATACTGACAGCCAACCACAACTTTCAAAATCAATTTTATCCTTCAGCTGAACCAGAAATATTCAATTAAAGGGACAGTTCACCAAAAATGTCTTCACCCAAAATCTGTCATCATGTTATTCCACACCTGTATGACTTTCTTTCTTCAGCAGAACTCATAAGAACATATTTTGAAAAATGTTGGCAACCAAAAACAGAGTGTAATATCTTAATATTTATCAAATAAAATAAAATCTTCTTTAATGTTGAGAGACATACAGTGTTGAAACGACATGAGGGTGAGTAAATGATGGCTGAATTATCATTTTTAGGTTAATTATGCTTTTAACTTTGAACAAACTAGCTTTTAACATTGTTTTTGAGAATGTAAAGGAAGGCTAGGTCGCTGTTAGCATGCATGCTACATGAAAACATTGTTAGAAAGCATTTAGCTTGCAAAAATGACAAAAACTGATCAAATATATGCATTAAACATCTCAAAAGAGATGTTAGCCGTGTTATTGAGTGTTTACAGATTTGTGAGCGCATGTATGACCGAGAGGCGCAGCTAATTGAGAGAGCGTACAGAGGCGAGAAACTGCGAACATCCAAACAATATCTGGACTCGGGCCTGTACTCACTCCTGGACAGGCTATTCACCCCATCTACAAGTAAAGAAGAAAAGAGAACTCCAAACTCTCTATAAAGCCCTTTCAGTAGTGATTTGTTATTCTCCTCTTTCCCCCCTTACTCTCCTAAACAGTGAAAAGAAGAAGAAAAAAAATGTGGGATGGGGCTTTTGTGGGAGGAGGCCTGAATAAATTTTACATACTCAAGGCAGCGTACATAGTGATTGCCGCTTCCCCTAAAACTTTCTTTTCTCTCTTTCGCTCATTCGCTCCCCTTCTTTTTTTTCAGAAAACACTTTCCTTGCTGAATGGGCACCTATTAGTGACTCCATTATGGAGGCAGAGCACTTCAATGGCTCCTTGCTGTGAGGCTGTATGGCAAAGCCTCAGGCTCTGCGTAGCCCACCCCGAACAGCGTCCCGCGGTCCACACTCAATGTATTGATAGGTAGACGCAGTGTGGAGTTGGTTGATGTGTGCGAATTGGGAGGGGAGGGGTGGGAGGGGTTCTCTCATCCTCTTTTTTGTGATCTCCAGGTGCTTTGGGAGAAAGTGTGGCTTTTAAAGAGGGAGAGAGAAAGTAGAAAAAAAAGTTAGAGGTTGTGCATTGTGCTGTGCTTTCCACACTATAGTCACTTAAAACCAGAATGCAATGTTCATCATGCATTAGCTGATCTCCATAATAATCCCTCCCAACCCCGCTGTACACACTCACATACACATATACAACAGAAGGTAACTCCTAGGTTACTAGTAGGTGATTAGTTGTCTGTAGACATATAGTTTTTTGGATTCAACAGAAAGTTGCGCTCGTCTAGCTACTTCACAGAGAATTTAATTTACTATTATATCCAACGCTCTCTCACGACCAATTCGAACGAATTCGTACGAGTAATTAAAAGGTGGCTAATTCGTACTAATTCATACGACCTCACTCGTGCGAATTTGTACGATTTGTCTAAACCCACGTGATGGGTAGGTTTGGGGGTGGAGTCAGGGGTAGGTCATTCGTACGAATTCATACGAATTTGGTAACTCGTAAAATATGTACGAATTAGCAAAAATGTACGAGTGAGGTCGTATGAATTAGTACGAATTAGCCACCTTGTAAAATTCGTATGAATTGCCGTGAGATATGGCTGTTATATCTTGTTAATTAGGGCTGAGAGTCAATCCCCAAAATAATTGATTTTTAAACTTAAGTTTTCATCTAATATTTTTATTGATTTGTTATTTTATTTTAGCTGTAATTCAATGAACAAAATAGATTTGTAATAGTTTAAGTTTTAGTTAACAATAACAACACTGGAAAAGCCTTAAGAGCTATAGAGGGCATAATGACATCTGATTCACTTCACCAAAGAGACTTCACACACTTCTCATCACTACTCTAGCAGCCGCAGGTGGTGAAGAATGAGTATTATAAGTCAACAGATTAATTCAAAAACAGTTCACCTCTGAATTTAAAGTGAATTTTAACAAGATCTTGACATACATACTATCAATAATCAAGTAAATAGGTATAAGTTAAATTGCACTGTTTATTATGAGATCTCTCCTCCGTTTTTTTTCGTAATAATTGAAAAATGTGTGTATTCTATTCTTAAAGGATGTATATAAACTGTGTATTTAATACATATATATATATATATATAATACAAATACTAATTTATATAATTATATCAATTAAAATTAATGTATATTATAATGTTATATAATAAAAAGTTATTTTTATTAGCATTACTTAACCTCTTTTTTCAATGTAAAATAGTATTTTTTTTCCTTTGAAAACACTTTGTTTCCGTGTCTTATTTACACAACTCTCTCAAATTCCTTTAATAAATCAGCCAAACATCTCAATGTTCTCCATATCTCTTTACTCAGAACCTGATTGTGGTTCCAGAATCAGTATCTCTACTAAATAATAATCCATCTATACGGCATCGTGTTCTGCATCCATCTCATATGCGCGTGCCATGGAGAAAGCTGGCATTTCTTTAGTGTGCCTGATGAAAGGGGAGCGCATTAGTGTTGTGTGTGAGTATGATCATGGTTTTGTGATTAGGGTAGTGTGATGGTGTGTGTGTGCTTGCTATAAAGGAATGGAGAGGGCTTCAGCTGGGTGAAAATGGAGGAGGGTGTGGGGGCTGTGTGTATGTTTTGAGGAAGTCTCTATATGAGAGTTCAAATGTGTGTGTGTGTGTGTGTGTGTGTGTGTGTGTGTGTGTGTGTGTGTGTGTGTGTGTGTGTGTGTGTGTGTGTGTGTGTGTGTGTGTGTGTGTGTGTGTGTGTGTGTGTGTGTGTGTGTGTGTGTGTGTGGTTTAGGAGAGAGACTAGAGTTTAGAAAGAAAAGCTCTATGTTGAGTATGGAGTTATTGTTTAGCCATGCTTACCTCCACGGGGAACCATCTGCTCCCTGTCAATGCGTCACCTGCTCGTCTGAGCCGTCTCCACGGAAACGGGGGGAGGAGGATTAGGAGAGGTTAGGCCTCTGAAGGGAGGGCCCATCTGGGAATAAGGAGGAGGTTGCCCCGGGAAACATCTAAAAGGAACTTGAAAAATGTCACCCTCTGCTGGTGAAATTACATGCAGAGGTTATTGCCATGCAGGCCCATACAGGCTGATGCACCAGGGGGCATTGCTTGTTACTGGGGTTGCATGATGTCACAGTTGCAAAGCACATAATTACCAGGTGTTGATTGATAAGCATGTCTGTCTGTGTTCAGAGTTTCCTAAAGGTGATGTATCGGTGAGGACAAGCTAGGATAGACCATTAGACAGTACACACAAATGTCTTTGTGTTTGTGCATTTCAGCAGGAGGTGTGTCACTGTAAGCAGAATATCATATCACAGAGCTGTAATAAACAGACACAGCTCCCGTGCATTCAGACCAGAGTCAAAGCAAACAGTCTGAAGCCTTGTGTGGGAGAGACCACGATTCAACTACTTGATCGGATCTGTCCTATTGTAAACACACACTAGATCCATTTCAACTGTCAATCTCATGTCTCTTTCATTCTATCTGTCATTATCATTCCACGGTCTACCTGTCTGTCGTTCTATCCATATCTATTGTTTTGTCTGGCTATATATCCATCTGTCTGTCTATCATGCAGCGTTCTATCTATTAAACTGTCAATACTTTTATATTCTGTCTGTCTATTTTGTTGTTTATCTGTATCTATCCACAATCTATCAGTTGTTCTATCCATCCATCCATCCATCTATCTATCTATCTATCTATCTATCTATCTATCTATCTATCTATCTATCTATCTATCTATCTATCTATCTATCTATCTATCTATCTATCTATCTGTCTATCTATCTATCTGTCTATCTATCTATCTATCTATCTATCTATCTATTTATCTATCCATCCATCCATCCATCCATACATCCATCCATCCATCCATCCATACATCCATCCATCCATTAAATGTTACAAATTAAATACAAAATAGGCTCTTACTACAGAAATTCATTTTGACTCATCCATCTGTGTGTAAAAGGAAACTATTCAGAGTTTTAAAAAATAGTAATAATAGAGGTAAATGGGACAACATACACCATATTGCATAGATATCCATTGTAAGTGGATTTCTGTCAACACATTTTGTGTCGTATATCATTTTCACAAACTGAATTTTAACAAAACAAAATAGTTTTCTTTGATAATTGACAGCATGTCACAGATACTGTATATAGAGGTCAAGTTGAATTTAACCCAGAGCATCCTTTTAACTTTAGCTTTCAAATCTAATCTCAACACAGAAAGGTTATTGCTCTGATCCTGCTTAGATTTGATTTAAGGATTAAGGGTGTGAAACCACTACTGCCCAGTCACACTTGAACACTCACCTGGAGACAATCAGGGATCCGAGGGGACTGTTTGAGTGACAGGAGAAAGTGACTGCAGTGTGCTGAGAAAACATGCCTTTGTGTTTGCTCAAGAGAGGATGGAGTGCCATCCCTGGCCACCAAGCCATGTTCAGCAACCCACGTCCCTTCACTGCTGGGCTCATCAGGTAGCTGTCGCACTGAGCGCTCTCTAATACCCAGGGGAGCGTTTCGTCTCTCATTCTGTGGGCTGATTGTTACGCAGACTGGCCACAGAAGTGCTGCTGTTTCCTGTTAACATTAACGCCCTGAGGCTAGTAAACTCTGAATCTGATCTCTCCTGCCGTCTCATGCCTGAACCAACGTTCTTTCATTCTTCAACGTTCTTTCAACCAACGTATACTTTCAAAATATACCAGACGGATCGCAACTGAATAGAACAGGGTCTTGAGATAGATTCTAAGGTTCTTGTTTTTTGTTTTTTTAAAAGAACTGTTTCTAACTCAACATGCTGTTAAAAATGAAACGCTTTTGCCGACTTTGGTTACGCTATCCACAATTTTTGAAAAACAATCTTAATCTTAAAAAGTAACAAATTATTTTCAATTAGTCTATTTTTGCTCCGCCAATGAAAATAGTTCTAAAGCAAAAGCAGAAAATGCTGCAAGTCTCCAAGTAGTAGTTGTGTTTCATTCCTTAATGAATCAGTTTTTTTTATGAATGAATCAATGACTCGTTTAAAAAGATTGTGGCTGAATTCAGAACAGCAAACTAGCATTTTTGCCATATCTTTATAATAAACTAGTATGCTATTCCAAATGCTATTCCAAATTCAGCCTGTCATTTGTTTTTTGATGAATGGCAATGTTTTTAAACAAATCAGTTTGAGTGAATCAATGACTCACTTAAAAAGACAGTGGCTGAATATGAAATTACATACGAACACTCTTGTTATTTCTTGCAGTGATATTAATATGCTGAATTTAGCACTTGTTTCTCTGAAGAATGAACTAGTGTTTTTTAATGAATCAGAGTGAATCAATGATTCACTTAAAAGACAGTCTTGTTATTTAAGATTATGCTATTCTGAATTCAGCAAGTCACTTGTTTCGTAGATGAATGAATCAGTATTTTTGAACAAATCGGTTGAGTGAATGATTAAATGGCTCACTAATCAAGATAGACACTTGTTTCTTTCCTGAATGAGTCAGTGTTTTTAAACAAATCAGCTGTCAGGATGATTAAATGACTCACTCATTGAATTAATTGTTTAATTAATCGGTTGATTCAATGACTCTCATAAATTCTCTTGTCGCAGCAATGTACCCTGCAGAAAGAGTCAATGAAAAACGCAACTAATGCACAGACTGACAGCCTGTCTGGAATAAATACAGACAAGCAGAGTGATGCAAACAGTAAAAGCATTGTTATCAACACCCATCCAGTCAAAATTAAGGAAGGGAACAAGTTGAGATTCACTGCAGAACTATAGAGCTCTGGAAAATTAAAGTAAATATATAGTATTATTATTTGGGGGGGAAATAGTTTTAAATAAAGAACATTTTGGGGCAACTTTCCATTGATTTCCCCTGCTTGATATAAGCTTTATCCAACAACATGTAGCTATGTGTCATGCTATTCCACAAAACCACTTGTGTCTGCAGAAAATGTGCTCGATTTTTTTTTCCTTTTAAAAGTTTTGTTCATCTTCATTAGCATTCCCTCTCTTCCTCTCTTCTGCGTGGCCTCTGGGTGAGTGTGATCCTGGGAGAGAGGCTGTCAGGGCCACGTGTAGTGGGGGGGCACTGCGCTGGGTGTAAAATTTTATTAAGCGGTGGGCGAGCGTGTCCGAGCGTGGCTGTTGTGTGGACCAGCTCGCGCGGCTGTGGGTTCCCAGCGTGCCGTTTGGAGGTTAAGTGCCGCAGAAAAGACTCTCATTATCCCGAGTGAGAACTGCCCATGTGGCTGCCCGCTCGACCCGCCGCTCTCTCTCTCTCTTTCCTTCTCTCCATGTCCCTCTCTGTCACTCCCTCACTCATTCATCCTTCCTTCTCGAGCTGAACCGCTGAAAGCCTCCAAAACGTTTCATTCACTTTCCCTTGACCCCTTTCGGCCCCCCTTTCCTCCGCTGTCTCTCTCTAGTCTTTATGTGTAAGAAAAGAACTGGTACAATAGCAGAGGAAGGGCCAGTGCAGATTCTTCAGCACCCCTGTGGACTCTGAGCCGAGAGTTGTGAGACAATCCACATGTGGAGCATGTGCAGAGGAGTTGTTCCTTGTCCATCAGTCAAAACAGAGTCCACTCAGTTCCTCTAACAGTCTTCCTCTCAATGAAGTGAGTTACGAACGCACACCTCTACTGTCCCTTAAGACAAGCATCACTATTACTGTTGATTTTACTTAAAATGGGGGATTTGAACAAACCTCTAACTCTAAGTATTACATTTTGGCACTTGAACATGACTGATATCTCAAATTGTTTCAGAAAGTTATGTTATAATAACATTACTACCTTTAAATGATCATACTGATTTCTTTTAACCCGGTAGAAAAGTGAAAAATCCCTATACTTAACTTATCATCACTTTATAAGGTTCCATTTGTTAACATTATGGTACTTAATTAACTATCAATGAACAACAATTTTTTTTACAGCATTTTACAATCATCTAAATAATTATATAATAATCTAAATCATAAAATACTATTCAGTGTTAATTTATGTGTGTTCATAATAAATGTTAATTTATACTGTAAAAGAGTACACTGTTCAAAGGTGTTGGGTTGGTAAGGTTTGTAAATGTTTTTGAAAGAAGGCTGCATTTATTTGATCAAAAATACAGTAAAAACTGTACAATTGTGAAATATTATTACATGCCCCCCAAATACACACACAAAAACCTAAGATAGGGATAGATTTTCATCTCAGGTGTATTTAAAGCCTGTAAAACTGGCTTTATCTTCCAACGTACTGCGCTGTCATAAGGAGCAAAGCTCAAATTCAGCGCCCCAATGACAATTCGTTTCATTTTTCATTTAACGTTGCGGTTCAGATCATTAGAAGGGGGATTTTTTTCTAAAGCAATGCTTAAATGTCACAGAGCACATCTGCTCAGGCCGAGGAACTTGTGAGAACAGATCCTCAGTGTTGGACTTCCATTGCCGTTCTCAATGCTGGTGTACATTCATACGCCTCAAATATAGACACGCAATTGTCTGTCATTAATGACATTTGATTACACTGTACCCGAAAGTATATTTAATGGAAAAATAAGTGTCGCATTGACTGCATGTAACAGCTGAGCCTTGAGCTGAAAACACTGAAGTCGCCAGGAAGGGATACACAGGACTTAGTCTCTCAAAGGAAAGCATATTGCTGTATTTTTATTAAAGTACTGCCCTTTATAGCAAGTTTGAAGAAGGGAAGTTGCTTTGTTCACTTACTGGCTCATGAAAATGTCTTAAGGCATTTGTGTGATGCATATGGAACACATCTTGCCTTAAAGGAACACTCCAACTTTTTGGGACTTTAGCCTATTCACCTTATCCCCCAGAGTTAGATAAGTCCATACATACCTTTTTCATCTAAATGGTTGCAGCTAGCATACTAATCCAAATAAGTGACAAAATAACGCAAACATTTTCCTATTTACATGTTGTGATTTGTATAGTCACAGAGTGTACAAAAAACAAAGTCTGCTCCTCACCACGGCTCGTCTCAGGTGCTGCGGTTATCACTCCGCCCAAGTAGCAGTGCTTCGCCTTCAGAGAATATAGTTCCCAGTATTTATACGGTTAAAATATGTCTGTGTCTCATGTGACTTTGTTTTTTGTACACTCTGTGACTATACAAATCACAACATGTAAATAGGAAAATGTTTGCGTTATTTTGTCACTTATTTGGATTAGTATGCTAGCTGCAACCATTTACATCCAGTCTTTGTGCTAAGCTAGGCTAGCGGTGGGTGCGTCAAACAGACTTATAGCACGCACGGAGATGAAAAAGGTATGTATGGACTTATCTAACTCTGGGGGATAAGGTGAATAGGCTAAAGTCCCAAAAAGTCGGAGTGTTCCTTTAATCACCAGTGCTCTTGAAAGCAGGTAATCAAGTCCAGTGTGCTTCTACAGGGAAGGGCAAAAGCCAGGCATTACTGTAACGTTTGCTGAAACATGGAATCATTAGTAATAAAACCACATTTATACCTAAATATGATTGCCTAAATAAATGTATAAAAATGCAACCACATGGAGTTGATAATGTAGGCTATACATTTTTATACTGTTTGTTACTTTTCATTTATGCTGACTGCATTTTAGTGCAAATGGAACAGAGCGGAAATACCCTCTTAAAAAGCAGGGCAAGAGTGAAGAACAAATTTAAAGAAGTGATGTTTTTTTTTTTCAGGTTCTATGGATCAGGACAAGCAAATGAAACTATTTCCTGGTTTATAACAGCCTCTTGTGGAGATTGTTGTCATTGCAGCTGAATTTTCATTCAAACCAAAATTTGAAAGAATTAAATGTTTAAAACTGTGAAAGTTCAAACAAGTTAAGAAAACAATGCAAATATTACAAACTATGGAAAACCTTCGGTTCCAGAACTCCTGCAACACTGTATAGGACTAACTGAAGACGGATGGATTAATAATTGTGTTAGGAAAACACATTGGCATGACTTAATTTGTTTATCCTCAGTTGTTTTGTCTCATTTTTTGAAACAGCCTTAACATTCTCTAAACCGCAACTGACAGTAACTCACAAAACATTCACGTTTCAAACAATTAATGCTTTAAAACCTGGCCAATACAACCAAAATGAAAACTTTTTTTTTTTTTTTTTGCCATTGTGTGATATACATTGTGTTTTAATACTAAAAAAAAAATCTACTTTTTTTGTTGACACTGACTGCTCATTATACTATGCAAGAGCTTCAGTTTTGTCTAGCTGAATGCTATTGCGTATCACACTGAGCTTTTAGAAAACCTCTGTAAAGGTTTACTGGGATAGAATATGCACAAGAAAAGGAAAGATGTATTAAAGAGTTTGCATATGCTATTATACGCCTTACTTTAAAGTTGATGAGTATGATTAATGGCACTCTTGCTCACTCTTGTCCAGTTTTTGATATCAAAACTATCAAATAGTGGAAGACCAAGATAACATTACTTGAAGCATGCAGTGCTATTATCACCACATAGAGGTCAAACCAGTGGAAATGCTGAGAATTCTAATAGAATTCTGTATCCACAGCATCCACTGTTTCTGACATTGTTGATAAACCAATTAAATAAACTAGTGCGCATGTAAAAAGAGTGTTGAAGTGTGAGTAGTGTTTTCAGGATTTCAATGTCTACAGTCCACAGCACCAAACATTTTATTGACTTTTATTATGAAAACTAAAACCCACTTCCTGGTCTCCAATGTTTAACAGTGTTGAAGGTGTGTATAATTTGTAATACATTTATTACATAAAACCATTGTACTACCCCCAGTAAATCATGAAATGCATAAATAACTACATTTAGTTTGAGCAGTATTTGTGATACGACAATACCGTAGGTTTATTTTTCTATTGCACAAGACTCTTGTCTCGTCTCTGAACTCTTTTATTTCCATGTCCGTGATTGGTCAGTTTCCCGATTAATGGTCGCGTGGGGCAACGAGGACTTCATCTGGTGCAAACAAGAGAAAGTGAAAAGAAAAGAAGCAGACTTATGATCACTCAGCGGTGAGTAAGCAGAAATGCGTTTTCATACAGTTAATGTGTTATTCATAACGTAATATAAATTCTGTTGAACATGGCGCGCTTCTGAACGTTCTGAACACGTTTTACAAAAATATGACGTGTATTTCATTGCTCAGATCTATTATCTATTATTATAATAGATATAACAACACTAATAATCATACAAGCGTCATGCAAAATAGTTTAATAATGGTGAAGATGGTCTGTGTAAAATGGTTGGCAGTTCTAATGTTAATTGTCTAGTAATTTTGTTCAAAGACTAACTTAGATATTTTTTTAAATAATGCATCTATGATTACGAGTTTTTTTTTTATATATAATCATAATTTTAATCTTGTTTCCCAGTAAAAAAAAATGTAAACATCCTTTAAACCACATTTATTTGAGAAGAAAAAAATCACTACATTTTGGTTTGTTTATGCTTTTAAACAAGAATGAAAAGTTGCCTACTGTCAAACTATGCGAAAAATACTGATTAACCCTCTCTTGCAGTCATCATAATCTGTACCTTTGAAGAACTGTATAAAATGGCAAATAGTACTGGTAAGTATCTGTTGTCTTCTGCATTATATATGCTCATATATGTCACATATATATATGTGTGTGTGTGTGTGTGTGTGTGTGTGTGTGTGTGTGTGTGTGTGTGTGTGTGTGTGAGAGAAAAGTGTGAGTGAACGAATTAGACTGTCAGGATGTCTTATTATTCCCTTGAGTGAGTGAGGCAGGTAAGCATACTGGTGTGAATTTCATCATTATATCTCTCTGTGAAGCTCGGCTCATTAGAGATGCAGAGGTGAGAGACACTGGGAAATATTCAGCAGTCCTTCCTGGAATCCTGGAAAAACTGCTTAGTGTGTTCGTAGAAAACGAGTGCATGGACGAGCATAGCGTACACGCTCCCTAATAAATGCGTACAAGTTTAGCATATCGAGACTGAGACTAAAGAGAGTCCTTTTCTTTGCAGATGATGCACAAGCAGAACTGGACTCAGTGGAAGCAGAGTTGGAGATGCTGGAACTGCAGATCTCTGAGCTGCTGGAGAAACAGACAAAGCTGAACTCCAGGAAAAACAAACTCCTGAAGATCCTGGAGGGAGCCTGCAGCTCGGCACAGCCCTCCGGATCCAGCAAAGCTCCTAAACCCTCATTCAGCAAACAGGACCTACAGCACTATGAGGAGTCAGGTATCGCTCATTTTTAAATAAATTATATTTACAGTGCTTTTCACAATGCATATTGTTCCAAAGCAGCTTTAAACTAAAAGTGACTGTTTTAGGATGTTTAAATAAATTAGAATGCATTAATTTAATCAAAATCAGTATAGCCACAAAGTATTTAATGTTAAATGCTCTGTTTTACAAAATGCAGAGATGTAATTGGTTATCTACATTATTTTTTGTTTGTTGCTCTGTCATCAGATTTCTCATGGTCTAAAGAAGTTCAGGCAAAGCTGTGTAGTGTGTTCCAGCTCTCCAAATTTCGTCCCCTGCAACAGGCGGCCATCAACCTTAGCATGTCAGGGAAAGACCTTTTCCTGGTAATGCCCACCGGAAGAGGGAAAAGCCTGTGTTACCAACTTCCAGCTCTCTGCTCTAAGGGTTCGTGCTTTCATAGACATTTTGGTAGATGAAGAACATATTTTGAATGCTTTGATGTCAATTCCTGTGCATGTCTTTTTGTGGTCGCATTTTCCAGGTTTTACGTTAGTTATCGCCCCGCTGGTGTCTCTGATGGAGGATCAACTGATGTCTCTGAAGGCCAAAAATGTCTCGGCGGTAACTCTTAATGCCTCCAGTTCAAAGGTACAGTATGACAGATGTACTTTGTACATCTCTGTAGATGTACAGTTTTGATTCACATTCAGGTGCTGATATTCATGTACATCTGCAGGAGGACTCTAAGCGGGTCCTGGCAGGGATGATAGATACAAACAGCCCTTTCAAGTTGCTCTATGTAACCCCAGAGAAAATTGCCAAGAGCAAACTACTGATGTCCAAACTCGAAAAGGCCTATAACATGGGTCTGCTGGCACGCATCGCTGTGGATGAAGTTCACTGCTGCAGTCAGTGGGGGCATGACTTCAGACCAGGTGAGGTTTTTCATCATCCAGGCTGAGTGTAGCTTCTAACACATAATTTAATTTGTGCTTAATTCCTTTTCTTAGATTACAAGCTCCTGGGTATCCTAAAGCGCCAGTTCCCCAATGTCCCATTGGTCGGACTGACTGCCACCGCAACCAGCAACGTTCTTAAAGATTGCCAGAAGATACTATGTGTTCAGGAACCCATCACTCTGACAGCACCGTTCAACAGACCAAACCTTTACTACGAGGTATGCAAATCATTGCATTCTCTTTCTTGACGTCACTGCTAGAAGAGTGCCGAATAAGCAGATCAGAGTAATTTGTCATCTCACTTCTACAGGTTCGTTTTAAAGATAACGTAGACTGTACCGACCAAATTGCAGCATTGATCAGGGGAAGATACAAAAACCAGTCAGGTAAATCAATTAAATTGCTATGAGGAGTAAATGGCCCTTGAGAATTTAAAGTGGCAGATGGTATAACTGCAGCTTGTGCTTAGAATAAACATATCGTTATTGTGCGTCGTGCTTTGTTTTTTATCATTGTTGTGAACGGGCCGTAGTGCTCTTCAAATTATTCACTATTTATTCGAAAACTACTTCATGAAAAATATGTACAATATGTTGTATTTGCAGGAATCGTGTATGTGTTCTCCCAAAAGGATGCAGAAGTTGTGGCTACAGACCTGCGGAAGAGGGATATTCTTGCTCAGCCATACCACGCCAACATGGAGCCTTCAGATAAATCTCTGGTGCATCAACGGTGGTCCTCCAAGAAGATCCAGGTTGCACCTACAGAGTTGCTGTTGTTGTCGCCTGTTTTTTTTTGTAATGTTCCCTCATGTTATCTTATTTTTGTGTCTGTGCAGGTGGTCGTTGCCACTGTGGCTTTTGGAATGGGCATTGACAAGGCTGATGTGCGATTTGTTATCCATCACACCCTCAGCAAATCTATTGAAAATTATTATCAGGAGAGTGGACGTGCAGGTAGGCATCATCCTGATACTTTTATGTTGACGTTTTCTTTCACACAAGATATTTATTGATCTTTTTGTAAATAAATCATCCATGCAAATGTTTTTTGAGCTCGTAATTTTTTATCAAAATGTCATAGCTCAATCTTGCTGTAAAATGACAGACTTTTAGTCTGACTTATGTAGTGCCGTATGACTTTTAGTCTGCTTAAATCCCGCCCCTTTCTTACAGTCAGGGTTAGTCAACTGCAATGTCACATTTAGATCTGCCTTCATCCAATCAACAACCGATGGATGCTAATGAAGTTCATGCCTTATATTTTTTATAATTAGGCAGCTGACTTGTCAAAATTCGAAAGAAAGGGTCTGTTGCTACTTCTGTTACATCTTGACTTTTTTTTACTTTACTTTTTATTCATTTATTTTTTCCAGGAAGGGATGATGGCCCAGCAGATTGTATTGTGTTCTTTGGGTTTATGGATATCTTCAGAGTAAGCACAATGGTTGTGATGGAGAATACTGGGCAGCAGAAGCTACAGAATATGATAGCATATTGCCAAAATGTGGACAGGTGAGTCAAAATACACAGGATATTCAGTATACCAATGACTTGGCTCCTGGTTTTGGTTTCTAAATTTAGATTTTTCAGTTTGTGAAACATTGTTCTGTGTTTTCTCTTTTTTTCAGTGTTACTATATGGTTTATAGTGACAGGAAGATCAGATTATTTAACTCTTTTGTCTCGTTCAGCAAAATGAACTACCCTTTATTCAAGTAATTTCATTCATTTGAACTGAGTTTTTAAAAAGTTAAATTCCAAATTCCCTGTACACATTCACAGGCATATCTTTTAGCATGTTCCAAACAAGGAATTAATGCACACAAAGATAAATTATGAAACGCATTATTAGTCTTTCGTTCCTTTGTCATGTGACAGGCGCATTGAACAAACCATTACTAATGCCTTATATGTTAACTCCATATGGCCTGTTAGTTTTATCAGTGCTTCTTACACCTGTCCTGGCGACCCCCCTCCCCACTGCACACTTTGGTTGTGTCTGGAAAAATTAGGCAGCTGACTTGTTGCCTCGCTGCCTTATCGGGCAATGACTTTGTAGGCAGGGTTTGCGCATGAAAGGCGTAATGGTTTAATGATTCTACAGCAAAGCTGTAGCATTTACACTCACACTGACCACCAACCGCAACGTTCAGATGTCATCTTTATTTTTTAGCTCAACTGTCACAGAATGGATAGCACAGGATATCAAAGGGAGCGAAGGATACATTATGCTGCCTTCAAAAATGTATCAGATGAGACCGGAAGTTATATGACTGTTGATTTAAGGGTTGTTTGGAATTAATGTTTTTTTTTTTTTTAAGACAAGACTCTTATGTGTGTGCATAGGTGTCGCCGTGCTATGATGGCCATTCATTTTGACGAAGTTTGGAATGATGAAGAGTGCAACCAAATGTGCGACGTCTGTCGTCACGGCAATGGTAAGCGTTTATTACCTACCTTAATGTGCTTTTACATTTATTGTTGCTTGGTGAATTTTCACTGTCGACATCCAGTCATTTCAATAGGAGTCCAACCTACAATTGGGAATTTCATTTGAGGACGAAAGATTTCCCAACGGGTTAAGTTGGTCACACAAATTGACCGTGTTGACCAATAGAAAGCTGCTTGGTTTGAAAGTGACGTGATTCATTTATCTACACCAGGGGTGCCCAATCCTGTTCCTGGAGATCTACCTACCTGCAGAGATAAGATCCAACCCTCATCCAACAGTCCTGTCTGTTATTATCAAGTGCTCCTGGGTCCTGAGGATCTTAATTAGCTGGTTTCTGTGTGTTTGATCAGGGTTGGAGCTAAACTTTGCAGGAAGGTACATCTCTAGGAGCAGGACTGGGCACCCCTGATCTACACAATAGACAATTGACCATTTGCCCAGACAATTTCACCTAATGTGACCGCACCTTAACTCAATCAGGCCACTTATGCAATGGGTGATGTTTTTTTTATTCAGACTACATCACAATGGACATCACCCAGCATGCTCGAGACGTTGTTGAGGTAGTAGAAATGGCCGGCTCCATGGATGAAAAACTGACCCCTCTGAAAGTCTGCGAGGCTTGGATGGGCAAAGGGCCCGCTAAGCGGCGCAAAATGATAAAGGTCACGTCCTTGTCACGCTTGGAGGTGGAGTCCATTATCATCCACCTTTTGTTGCATGGCTACTTCAGGTACTTAGACAGATTATGAACTATTTCCTTTCCATTTTTTAGATATATTCTCTAACTCTTTTTTTTTTTCTTTTATACATAAGTGAGGACTTTAGCTTCACTCCCTACACAACCCACTTCTACTTGAAGTTGGGCCGTAAGGCATCTCTCTTGAAGAACGGCGGTCACTCAATCACTATGAAGATGAGGAGAGTGGTGTCACCTGCTACCGTAAGACAGTCAACAAAATCAGCAGGCATTTTTTATATTTCACGCGCAAGTAGTCCTGTTTTTCTTCTAGCAAATTCTAGATTTAAACTTTTCCTAATGGTTGTTTGATTAATACTTTCCTGAACCTCTTTCAATGGTGACGATTGGCCAGATTCATTTCAAACATCTCCTCTAATTCTTTTGTTACTTTTTGCTACACGGTAATACAAATATTTATTGTATTTGCTCCATTTCAATTGGACTTTTGCTAAATTTAGTGATGTGTATCAAACTTCAGATTATATTTATTGAATCTGGCCTTTGGTCTCTGCTCTGTAGTATTTACTGAGCTTTTTTGTTTATCTATTTTATTGTACCTCTTCCAGTCTTATTGTGTTTCAGGTAGATGCCATCATATTGCTTGAGGGGAGCATCACAGTTCACTTAGTTAACACTCTTTTTTACCCAGTAACTAAAACATTCATAAAGTGTTTGCGTAGCTTAGATTTTTACACCAAACTACAAATAGTTAGCAATCAAATTAAGCTAAATGTTTCCACCCAATTAGTTTAGGTCAGTAAAACTAAAATAAAGTTTGTTCAAACAAATGTTTTTGTTAAACCAACAAGCCTTTCTCTTCATTGAAAAACACAAAACATTTATTTTAATAATTTACTCTCCCAATGCAGTCACATACAATACATGGTGGGAACTACAGATCCACTCCCCAGTTAGTTGTTAACAAAACATTATGTATGTAGTTCCAACACAAACAGTTTAATTTAGCTTCCATTTAACAAATTTAAGTGATTTGAACAATGAAATTAATTTGTGACACAATGTTCATGAATTGTCTTGCATTAGCTCATTTTAACAAAGTAAAATGAATGCAAGTCTTGAACATTTTGTCACATGTTTTATAGGTTTTATCCACTTAAATATGTTAATTCAATTTGAAAAACCAGCAAAAATCTTTGCTATTTGATTCTAATTTAGCTTGGCTGTGTCAAAGATTGTACTGTATCCTTAAATTCTCTAATCAGAATCGTTTGAGTGGTATGTGATTTATGTGTCTTGTTAAGAAGAATATTGTCTCAGAAAATTGAAGGATTTCAGAAGATCAATGTGGTCCAGTTGATGCAAAAAAAAAATTGGACTTCCTCTCAGTTTATGCATTCACCACCCTCTAAACATCCCTTTCCCAGCAGTCATAGTGGAATTGGATCATCTACAAACAGTGGCCCAGGCCCAATATGTAATACAAGCATTTTCCCATCACGAGTGAAACCTCTTCAGTTGGAGGTGTCACTTCAGCTACATGGTCCCTCATTGAACATGCAGTAACCCCTTTTATTTCTTGTGTTCCTACAGTTTATAGTGACCACTCATCCAAATGATTTTTAAGACCCCGACAGGTAAAGAGCTGTTGTGCCGCCCCACAGGTAAAGAAAGTGTCAGAAAGTGCCGGGGAGAAAAGTAGTACCAAAGTAGAAGGAAAAAGACCGGCTGACAGTGACTACAAAAAATCAGTGGCCAAGAAAGTCAAGACTCTTCCCTAGTCCGTAAGGAGAAGAAAGCAAAAGTACAGTTCACTTACTCCATATTCTCAAAAGCATGTAGACATTGCCTAAGAAACATTTAAGCGTTTAATGAGGGAAACATCTACCACTATCTTTTTTTTTTCTTCCTGCTTGTCACCTATCATGATGTTTATTGCACCCCAGAGTTTACATCAAACCTCATTTATCATTTCTTTGCTATGAAATATTCTTAAAATCTTCTATTTATTGTGTCCGCAAGTGGTGTTTTGATGTGCATGGAGTTTTGTAGAGAAAAGTCTTCATTAGAATTGAAGCTAACCATAGCCAATAACCTTAAAATAGCTTTGCATTCATCTTAAAGACAGACCTACTAATTTTGATAACTCTAATTTCTTCTCTTTCCTCAGGATGATCAAGCAGTTGATACACAAGAGGAAGCAGAGACCGCATTGATTGATGTGTCCAATATGGCCATTGAGGGACATAACAAAACTAAAATCTTTAAGAATCACCAAAACATAGAGAAAAGACTCGCTCAAAACCACATTGAAAGTCTTGCTTTAGAAGCAAGCGAGTATGTAAAGCCAACCTCCGTATTTGAGGTTGATGTCGAGGTCAACCTCATACAAGAACAGAACTGTGCAAGTGAAGACGAAAAGGGTCTTAAAAACGACCCCGTACAGCAATCTTTATCACCGAAAAAGAGGCAAAAACCACTGCCAACTCAGAACCGTACTGCTAATGCTGACCAAGCGAGAGCCGATCTGGTTAGCACTCCTTCTGAGCTATCTATCATCTCTTCAGCTGCCGTGGAGGAACTACACCATCTGCACAGTTACTATAACAAACAGTTAAGAAGAATCGACTACATTTCCCAAGAGCACTTGCAAAGCTCCCAGCCTGGGATGCTGACTTGTATGAGTGAGCCCTTCAAAAGCCTCCGTTTCCCTTCGAGGACGACCATATCTAGAGGTGCCAGGAATTTATGGACTCGTGTTAGTATGAGGAGAAAGCTCATACAGTGAATTATGTTTCCTTTCTGATTTCTGTTCTGCAAACCTGACATACATTTTTCAATAGTTTGAATATGTAAATAATCTTTTTGTTAAATAAACTTATTTGGAGGATTCTGACTGCCTGTTTTTCTCCTCAAAAAAAAAAAAGTAATTAGAACTGCTGTGGTGGTAATTAACAAGACAAAACTCCAAAAATAAATAAATAATAATTTTAGCCTTATATTTCGCATCTTTCAAACAACCAAGATTGGTTGGCGATTTCATAAAACATTTTAGGGGGTTTTCCAGTCAATGTTTTTTTTGTTTTGTTTTTATGGAAACCGTGATACATTGTCAGAAGAACAGCATTTATTTGAAATAAAAATATTTTGTAACATTACTAAATGTACTATTACTTTTGATACATTTAATGCATAATTGCTGAATAAATATAATATCTTTAGTGTATGTATGGGGGGCTCTTATTACAGTTACCACGGACTTTTATTTTGAAATAACGAAGCCCAAACAGATCATGTGCATTTGTTTGTACTGGATGTAAGGTGTATCTGAAAATGAGTGTTTTTACTGCTGTTTAATACATTTTAATCGTTAGTCTGCAGTGTGTATAGTTGAAAGGTCATGCGCTCGGTGAGTTATGTGCAGCGCGTGAGTTTAGACTTCACAGGAACACTCTTTCCTCACGCCATCTGTCTTGGAGATGCAGATAATGACCTTGTAAGTTACAAAAGTGTGTTTTAGTTTATGACTCGGTGTATCATATCTACCAGGTCATATGGCTAGTGTTTAACGTTATATCGCTATCATATTCCCTAGTATCTGTTTCAGTAACGTTAGCTAAGTTTTCTGTGCCTAAACTAAACCAGATGTTTTTCTGCAGCTGAATGAGCTGGTGGTGGGTGACACTAGTGGGAAGCTGTACATCTATAAAAATGATGACTGTAAGCCGTGGATCACGCGAACATGTGTTGGCATGGTGAGGAGGAGCATCAATGAATAGTGACTGATGCCATGGTGAATGTATTTAAATTAATCAAGCTGTTTTTATTCACAGTTAACATGTGTTGGAGTGGGAGATGTTTGCAACAAAGGAAGGGTAAGATTATAATTCTCTGTCTTCCTTCCTTACAAAAAAAAAAAAGGTGCCTGTGATGGTATCAGATGACCTATTGTCAATGATTACTTTATTCATGTACCATGGCATTTAAATAGTAATCCAAGATAATAACAAGGATATCATCATGGTAAACCGTAGTATATAGCCACAAACCGTGGTATATGACGTTTTTTGTCTTTGAAGGGACCAAAAACATGCTAAGCAGTAGACATGCAAATCATTTCAGTTATATATATAAATAAATACGAAATACAGCATTTTTTATGTAAAATTATTAATTATAATTTATAGATAATATATTGAGTGTGTGTGTGTGTACAAATGTGTGTATATTATATTTATAGTAAATACATTATTTTTAATAAAATTAAATGTTTATTAATTATAATTAGATTTATAGATACAATTATATTAAATAATATTATTGTTGTGTGTGTTATTTGTAGTAAATACATTATTATTTAATATACTAATTAATATTAATTCTAATTTTTATTTTTTAAATGTAATATGTGTAAGGATTTTTAGTAAAACCTTATAACTTTATATGCAAGTAAATACATAATTTGTTATGTTATTAATATATAACAATTCATATTTATCAATTAATTATACTTTCTACATATATATATTTTTTTTTTAAACAACAACATTGTAGTTCCATGGTACTTTTTGTTAGTTTTCTTTCATTTTATTAAAAATAATAATAATAATCACAAATCTTATTTTTTTTTCTAAATTTAAGTCTTTCATTGCTTTTGTTACATGACTTTCTTTCTGCTCTGTCAGAACTTTGTTGTGGCAGTGGGTGCGGAGGGCTGGTTTCACCTGTTTGATATCAGTGCTTCTGCAGCCAAGTCAGACTCCTCAAGTCAGCAGGACGGCTCGATTGGTGACGAACAGAAGCCCAGTTACACCCAGCACATCCCCGCCAATACCAAAGCCATGCTCATCAGTGATATCGGTGAGGAGTTTGCATATGACATGCTAAAAGATTTCTAAACCTTTTTAAGTCATGAGAATATTGAAGTGTTTGTGGCATGTAAGATGGAGACGGGCGCTGTGAGCTTGTCGTTGGCTACACGGACCGGGTGGTGCGGGCCTTCAGGTGGGAGGAACCTTCTGATGCTTCAGATGTGAGCTCTGGTCAGCTGGTCTTACTGAAGAAATGGCTTCTGGAGGGTCAGGTACTGAACTAGACGCAGCAAACGTCAGGCCAACATGAAGTCAAACTACTATTACAGCCTTTTTATCTGCTTTCACCAGGTTGACAGTCTCTCAGTAAACCCAAGTCCAGAAGGTCTCCCTGAGCTCATGGTGTCTCAGCCTGGCTGTGGCTATGCTATTCTGACGTGCTCTTGGACACAAGAGGGCGCTGCAGGACCTGGGGATGAAACCACGGCATCTCCTAGCAAGTGAGAGAATCACAGTGAGGTACTGAATAATTCAAACCATATCCAGAACTGGATTTGGGAGTAATTCAGCGTGTGTTGTGTGTACCCAGGGAGGGTTCTTCCAGAGACGTTGTCCTTCATCTTACCTCCGGACGCATCCATAACAAGAACGTGTCCACTCATTTGATAGGTAGCATTTGCAGAGGTACTGAGAGAGCATGCTCACACACATTTAGATTGAATACTGCGCATGCAGCACACATATCCTTACAAAATTTGCAGCTGACCGAGTATATTATGACTCAATAATAAGTCACTAGTAGTTCAGATTTTTACTCGCTCTCCCAAGATTTTCACTGGCTCACCACCACCACAAAAAAAAGATCAGTTTAATGGTATTGGTTGATATTTGATGTATGATTGTACATGCTCATTTTTACATTTAACTTTGCTATCTAACACTTACTTAAATTATTATTATTTTTTACATATTTTTTACCCTGTCTATTACAATGTTTTGATGATCTCTAAATTCACTTGTAGGATTTAAAGTAATTGATAGCTTGTAGGATAGGGTAGGTTATATATATATATATATATATATATATAGTTAATAACAAAATAATAATCAAAATATATATATTTTTATTTTTAATAAATAAAAAAATACATTTATTTATTTATTATTTTAATAAACATTAAAAAAGAATTGTAAATATAGTATATATATGAAAATGTATTTATATAATGATGTTTATTTAAAAAAATGTGTATTAGTTAGTACATTTATATCAAAATGTATTTATAGCTATTATATCATTATGTTTAAAAGTTGTTGTAATATTGGTCCATCGCTAATCACAAATCATTCTCAGAATTTAACAAACAAACAAATCTATTGACATAACCTGTTTCTGTTTTCTGCAGGTTCTAAGGAGGATTCGTCTAAAGGTGGCCTGTTTGCTCTTTGCACCTTAGACGGTGAGTGTCTGATTAGTCCACTACATGTCAGAGGTTATTTGATGTAGTAGGGAAAACATGAGCCCAGCACATGTGTTTTCTCTGTTCACTCTGTTCTTTGGTCACTCTGGGCTCAGGTGTGTATGAACTATGAAGATTGGCTTTTTACTCTAAAAGTGCAGGCTTGTTCTTCACGTCATTCTCCATGGCCACTCAGTTACACAGTACAAATTCAAACCTGATTTTTTTTTTTGGGATAATTGTTTGGACAGCAGTGGATTGATGTTATTGGTTAGCTGTTGTTGTTTTTCATTAGCTGTTGTGGTTGTTTTTCGTTGAATGGTGGTCTTCCAGGAACGCTGAAGCTCATGGACAGCTCTGAGAAGCTCTTGTGGTCTGTGCAGGTGGACCACCAGCTTTTTGCCCTCCAGAAGCTGGATGTCACTGTAAGTCTGGGTGTACTTGGCCCCAAAAACTATTTAAGTGCATAAACAGTATATATAATTGAATCACATATAAAAAATCAAACCATCTGCAAAGAAATTATACTAGAACTTTTCTATGTTCATGTTTCATAAATGTTTGACTACTAGAAAATGCAACAAAAAAGTGCTCTACCTGATGTGTATTAGAGTTTGGTGTGTATTTGTACATGTGTTAAGGGTGATGGGAGAGAGGAAGTGGTGGCCTGTGCCTGGGACGGCCAGACTTACATCATCGATCATACGCGTATGGTGGTCCGATTCCAGTTTGATGAAAATGTGAATGCATTCTGTGCGGGTGAGCTTCTCTTATAGTCTCTATCAGGGTGAATCTTTATTTTTCGTCAAGAACATGTTCGGAACACATTCACCCCCCCACAAAAAAACAAAAAAAATTCCATTGTGATATTATTTTCATGACAATTAAATTCAAAGCATATTTTCCCCAAATTCTCATTACTGCAATTAAAAAACAAGTTGTTGTTACACTTTACAGCATGATCAAATCCTTGTTTAATATTGGCCAAACAACATTTACCCCCGGATTCACAGACAAGGTTTAAGCCTAGTCTCAGACTAAAATGCATGTTTGAGGTGTTTAAACTGAAAGCAACTTGTACTAACTATCTTAAAATATGTCAGTGCCATTGTTTTGTTTCAAGATGCACACCAGTAATGTTTTTCTAAGGCACGTTTATGTCCTAATTTAACAAAGGTTTAATCCTGGCTTAATCAAAGCCTTGTCTGTGAAACCAGGTCTGCATTCAAATGTCCACTCAATCTTTAATATTTGGCCACTTCCTTAGGATGCTACAGCCACTGTAATTTCTAAACACGTGGACATCAAAATATGCTAATTCAGAGCAAGGGTTTAAACTTTTATTTTGAAATCATGATCAACAATTTCGTATATTTAGAAATCTGTCTGTATCTATCTATCTATCTATCTATCTATCTATCTATCTATCTATCTATCTATCTATCTATCTATCTATCTATCTATCTATCTATCTATCTATCTGTCTGTCTGTCTGTCTGTCTGTCTGTCTGTCTGTCTGTCTGTCTGTCTGTCTGTCTGTCTATCTATCTATCTATCTATCTATCTGTCTGTCTGTCTGTCTGTCTGTCTGTCTGTCTGTCTGTCTGTCTGTCTGTCTGTCTGTCTGTCTGTCTGTCTGTCTGTCTGTCTGTCTGTCTGTCTGTCTGTCTGTCTGTCTGTCTATCTGTCTCTTTTTCTATTGTTCTATCTATCTATCTAATAAAGATAATAAGACTATTTTCCTTTTAATATTAATTTATGTAAGAAGGATCTGCAGGGTGGGAAATAGTCTCATTTCTATACTGGTCTCTTTCATTTCTGCTTACATCTTCCTGTTCCTTTTATCACCTTTTTTCTCTCTTTCTTTCATCGCAGTGCACATTGGTGAAGTATTGAAACCGTTGCATTAAGAGGATTAAATTGATAGATGTGATGCACACAAAAACGACTTGCATTCATGTTGACATTGAAAGACCGCTGACTCATGTACAACAAAGCCTCACACAGTACGTGTAATGTTTATCAGCTCATACACCTGTGTCTTCATTTTCATCTGGTGAAAATGCAGAGAGCAAATGTGGAGGGAGCGTGCACTCATTAAAATTCAGCCCCATTCTCTGTGAGTCTGCTGTATGATGGGAATGTCGAGGAGAGGTGCTGCTTTTACACGCAAGGTCTCTCTGGAGAAAAACATACTCTAATGCTAAAGAGATCAGACGCTGTGTGAAACATTATGTGGTCTTGTCTATACAGCACCAGTTGAAGTCCTGATCAGTCATTTCCACTTGAAAGTGTAAACAAAAATGCAGAGGTGTAATTTGATTTAATAAGCATTCTTTCAAGCTTATCAGCTTGAAAAGTGTTGATCGATGTTTTTATAGTAGCAGTTATAGTAAACAGAGCCTTTGCATACATTTACATATTTGATACCATGGTTTGTGTCCAATTTAATAGTATCTGGTGTTAACTCAAATACCTTTAAATGAATTAGACTACTACACAATCAATGTCATGTTTTATGTTATATTGTCATGTGTCCGTGATTTCTGGTAAGGAACAGTGTAACCTTAACATTTCTTCTTTACATTATATGTAGGCAACAAGTTACTTAGATACTTATTTATTCTATATTTTTTTTTGTTTGAATATAAAATATTAATATGTTACATATAATATAAAATATATTTTATTTATTTGTTTGTTTGCTTATTTAATTAGTTATTTAATAAAATTTTGATCTACAATTCCGCTAGAAGATCTAGTCCCTAAAATGTAAACTAATGTTACTGGTTGGTCTCTATGGGTGCTGCACAGTAACTTCATGAGCAGATGTTTGACATCATAACTGTTACCATAGAATGTATTTAAACAGGGCTAAAATGCTGTATTGACCAATCACAATCCAGTTCAGCAGCTATCCATTTTATAAAATCAAAAATATTGAAACAATAGTTGCCATTATTGTCTTAATCATGTTAACAGCATTAAATTACTAACTGGTTGATAATTGGTTATTTAACAATGATTTTGTTACTATAATATATATATATATATATATATATATATATATATATATATATATATATATATATATATATATATATATATATATATATAGGTAGATTATTTTAATTTTTTAAATAAATAAATACATTATTATTTATTATATAATGTAATTTACACATTCATAATTTTTTTATTAAATGTTCATTTTTTACATTTAGTAATATAGTCTGTAATGTGTCCTCTTTGTCATGTTCCTATTTCCTCCATTAGGTCAGTATGCATGTAAGGATGGGAGGAACAGCCCCTGCCTGGTCTATGTGAGCTTTAACCATAAGATCTATGTGTACTGGAGAGTGGAGCTGGAGAGGATGGAGCCCACCAACCTGCTGAGTGTGCTGGAAGAGAGACCCGAGTATCCAGACCTGCTTCACAGACTGGGAGTGGGTGAGTGGACGTCTGTGTGTGTGTGATTGTTTGTAGAGCTCAACATTGCCCACAGTCACCATCTGGAGGAGCCGGGGAAAAGATAGGATGTATAGGCAAGATCAAGTTTCTGAATGCATTTATAACTGAGCATGACTTTACATTATGAGTAATAAGCACTCATCAAGACAGCATATGCCAAAATGTATTTATGAAACGCGTGCGTTTTATTGTTGAAACTAGAGATGTTTTAGCTGATTAAGTTATGTTGGCCAATATGCAAGTTTTTTAAATTGCTTTAAACGCCAATCTAAAATTTTATGGTGTAAAATAGATTTTTTTTGTTTGGACTGGTGAAAAAATAACCCCTGCAACAAATCCTGTTCTTCTGAAAGTGTTTCCATGCAAATTCCACCACAGAGGCTGAAGAGACTCTTGAAGTCGTGTTCTTGCGCCCCGTCATTTCAATTTCTTGGGACGCGGCATAATTTGCCTTCGTATTCAAAAGCGGTTGACTGGGCCAAAGGGGGGTCAGGTCATTCTGCTCACTCAGACTCCTGCCACATGCACAGTTGTTAATGAAAAGCCAGCTTGACTTCCTGGGGCCACTGTTAATTATTCATCCTCTGAGTCTGATGTGCTCCCACAACGTGATTTTCAAAGCGTGATTAGCTAACCGTGCCACGGGACGCAGCCGCCATGAACTCCTGCAGGTGAGAGGAATCACGAGAGATGGAGAGCTATAGTTGGTAGACCATTAGTGATGTCATGTTTGTAGGATATAAGTGGAGGTTTATACCAAATGAGCCAGGCTTTTAAAACCGATGTGTTCACCAATAAATGTCACTGAATATTTAACAAATGTATTTTTTCTTGTTAGAAACAGCTTTTAAATTTAGGTTAATGACTGACACCTTTTGAATTCCCAATGGGAAAATTGAAAAGATGAGGGTTGATCAAATTTCAATTAGTGGATTGGATGGTTTGTTTTAGTTGAATTTGACTTTATATAAAATGACTATTTTATGCAAATATATTCAAAAGAATATTTTAAAAAGCATTAGAGGCATGAATTAATAAGCAAGGCTTTTTGGAGCTCTGATGCCCCCTAACCTCCCACAATTCGTTTCTTGCCACTCTTAGTTTCCAAAATATCTTACATGAGTCTGAAGTGGATTCTGACAGCAGCAAGGGCTCCTTTCGTACCCATTTTTGAATTTATAATTCATTCACGCAATGCCTTTGGCCCGTTTCTGTGCACAACACACACACACACACACACAAGCATGCTTGAAATAAGCTTTTGTTTTTTGCACAGCTTCAGTGTTTTACATTCTGCAGGAAAGCAGAGAATTATCACCATATAACAGAATAAAAACGATATGGGTGTGTTTGTTTGTGCACCTTACAGATATCAGTGACACTGTAGCGGTTCGGAAACTCATTGGGGACGTGCTCTACAAGAACATACCGAAAGATGGCACAGAGTGAATCACGACTCTCTAACACAGATCTTCATTTCTGTAAATAGACTTTTAATAAAACTACATCAGGATGTTTCCTCTGTGTCTATGCCTGTCATTTGCTGCTATTGCTTTTCAGTCCGTTCATTCGTCAGAGTTTCCTTTCTGATCATTTGGAGACATTGTTTGATCATGAGGTTCTATTGAAATTGGTGGAATATATGAATCATTCCTATTGCAGCTCATTTTTATTCCCCCCTTCACCATTTATTATATATATATATTGTTTATATTCAGAAAATATATCATATTTACATATATTGATTTAAAAATCCCATTCTTTTTTAATAAACTCTTTATATATTATTATTATACAGTACTATACTAAAAAATACGTTCTTGCTATATAATAATTATTCAACTACTGATTCAATATCACTTGTTATTCTTGTAATATTCCATACTAACAAAATCCTGTTCTTTAGTGACATCATCCTACAGGAAGTGGCATCATTCTGATAAGAAAACAACAGCACAAACATCTATATTTTGTTGTATTAGTTGGTTTGTTTCACTTTAAAAGATTCTATAAAACAACAAATCATTTTTATATGATAAAAATTTAAAGATGCTCAAAACATACTACTTTTGAACTTTGACACCCTTGTGTAAGCTAATTCTCAATCCCTCACTGTGTAATGGCTTATTTTTAGTTTCCACCCGGTTCAATTTTGTAAATAATTATTAAAGTTTAAATGTCTGAGCTTGTTTCGGAAAGTCTGGTGAAGTACTTTAACACAACAAGCATGTTAATTTGTATAAAAAGTTATACAGATTTCAAAAAGTACTTCGTAAACAGGAATGACTCTTATAGCTTTAGTTTGAAAGGCATTGATTATTACTGAGCCGTGTTGAACTCCAGGTGAAGAGGAATAGAGCAAAAGTCCTTGGGTGCTTCTCATTTCTTATTTGTGCATCCTCGTTTCCTTTCCTCGCGGCTTAGCTCCAGACCTTTAGGATGCGAGGGAAGGATACACCTGTGTATCCTCGCTCATGACTCCGCAGGAAGCTTCCTCGCTCCTCGTTCCTCTCCTCCTCGCAGTGCAGTTAGAGATTTGAGATGGCAGAGTACGATCGGTTTCCAGGTCACAAGCTGGAGGAGCGAGGAAACGAGGAAGCATCAGTTTGAGTACTGAGAAGCACTCCTTCTGAGTGTCTGAGATGTAGGAGAAGCCCAGGGGGAGGATTCCGTGTCCCACCACCTGCTCTGAGCCTGTGGAGCTTCATGCATTATCGATGGATTATGGAGATACTTTGCTTTCGGGAGTGCAGGAGGACACATTGATTTCAGGGTTTGTGTGTGTGTGTACTTCAGAGCGAGAGCAATGTTTGGCTCAGGTGTCATCATGCATTATGGGGTTTCTTGCTGCTGAGGAGGGAGGACACATTGAAGTGTGTCCGTGTCTGCAAATTCAGTTGTACTGAAACACTGTCAGTCCCCTGTGTGTCTGTCTGCCCTTGAGGCGTTTCTGAGCTCTGCACTGCCGTTCACCGCAGAACACTGGGGATATAACTGTTCTCCAGACACAGCTTTTGTACTCGGTGAACACAAACATCTCTTTACCCTCTCAAGAGTTTACATGCTGGCGTTCAGCAAATGTGAATCTTGTGAAGGTGAACGAAACAGATTATTAAAGTCAGTAAATGATCAACTAAACGTGTTTATTTGGCTTTTTACAAGTCCGAATGGGCTTTCAGGATTTCTCACTTAAAAGATATGTACAAAAACATGATTCACTCAAAGCTAAAAAAAAAAGAATGAAATTATAATCTTATAATTATCACATTCTAAATAAAAAGTAATAAATTACAAATAATAAAAAACAATTTTTCAACTTATAATTAATATACTTTTTCTCTGAGAGTGAAAGGGTTCCAAAAAAAAGCAAACCGTATTTAGCTGCTTTCACCAAACACTGGTCTTGTGCAGTGTTATTTTAGTATTATTTATATACTGTTATATTATTTATTAATATTTTGAATTAGCTTTTTTTTGTGTGTGTATTTTCTGTTTTTATTTTAGTAATAATGTAACATGCTTTTGTCATTTTTATCCTTTTTTATATTTCAATAAATTTCAGTTTTTGGATACGTTTACACGACAACGATATGCTTAAAATGGAGAAGTTTTTCCTTTGAGTTTTCACGCATACAGACGACACCATTGGCAAAACGATCCCCATTCACACGGATCCACGAAAACAACTAAAAACGCTGAATTCTGCTGCCAGACTATTAGATGGCGATGAAACACTATAGATTAAACACTAAATACGCATGTGCATGACGTCAATCATGTTTTCACAAATTTGTGTTTTTGTTGTTTACACGGAGACCGTTTTCAAAAACTTTCACTTTGAAACACGTTTTCAAAAGTTTACGTTTTCCGGCACACAAAACGTGCCTGAACGGCTAACGGCTAGCGTTTTGAACTGCTAAAATGCATAAAAAGTCTTCGTGTCGTGTAAACAGCCCCTTAGTTAACAATAACACTGGTCTTGTGTTTCAAAATGGCAGCCCCCATGCGGTGACCCATGCTGTGTAAAATAAATCATATTTTTCAAAAGTACTAATTTCTTTGTTTAAAACGTTTTTTAGTTAGGAAGAAATTACTGTGTGCCTCATCTAATAGTGTTTGCAAGCACTAATGCATGAAGTCTACTGTTATTACTATATTTTGAGCAATATGACAGCAGTTCACTGACTGGAATTTAGCTTGATCCCTCAGCCACCCAAAAAAGCCATGCACAAAATGATTTACCCTTAAAAGTGCAGAGTAGAATAAAGACACTGAATGGTCAGCACTCTCTCAGTCTTATCACACTTCCTGTTTTACCGTAAATGGGCACAGTAACCATCAGAGAAACCAACTCCTCAGGGTCACACTGAATTTAGTGGCGTTGTGTGCCATATTTTTGATAGTTTTTAGTCATAAGGAAACGTTCATTTTGACGTGTCTTACTGGCACTTTGACTTTCTGACCCATATCTAAATGAGCTGTGCATTTGCTTAATTCCATGTGAACTGAATTTGTTGCCAAGCTGTAAGAAAATATTGCGCAAAAAAACTAGCTGATGTGAAGCCAGTAGAAAGCTGACCCTGAGAACAGACCTCCCTTGGGAATCTCTACAGCCAAAATATGAAAGATGGTTCAGCTGTTTGTTTTTGCTGCAGACTTTAGAAGTTGGTCTGTGTTTGAGTATTAAAAGCCTCAGGTGTTACTGATTGTAAAAGACAAGATTATCTGTCATTTGGACTGAGAATCCTTTATCTTTATTATGTCTCAATCCCTTGTTCGATATCAAGTGCACTTCCCAGGAAGTTTCTAGGCCTATTCCTTTGTCAAAATCGTTCTAGTTCGCTGAAAAATTACATAGAATTTCCCAGAATGCACCATTAAAACCAATGAGCATCTGCTGCATGCTATATTTATGAACCAATGTAACGAACAATGTTGTCATTGTTTGTGACACTGGTTCACTGTCTGAAAGAACTGTCTGAAAGAAGTGTCTGAAAGGACAACTGGCTGTTTTTATTTTGTTTATTTCACTTGCTGAAAGAACATTTAAAGGGTACTCAATTATTCATTACCTCATTAGAAATCCCCAAAATTAGTTTGATGTACATTGTCTGAACTGTGTTATATTACAACAATTAATGTCTTTTTAATTGTTACATACATTTAACAGTATATAACCTACATTGTAGATTGCAAAAAAATAATTTTTTTAAATAGCTTATGTTTTTCTGTCTAACCGCACAGTATACATTGCCTACTTAGCACACCGTTAACCGATTAGCATGTTAGCTTGGCCTATACCCTCAGTAAATGCTTGAATCAGACTGTTAGCTTACCCTATATCCTGCACAGATTTTCAAATTAGCCTGTTAGCTTAGCCTATATCCTGTGCAAAAGTTTATATTAGCCTGTTATCTTATTTTAGTTTGAACAGGCATTGCAAACTGCCACAACCTGGGGTCCTAGGTGGACTAAACTCCAGTGGACAAATTATTCATGGTCAAATATTGCTGTCTTCTCATGTCCCTCGGTTTTACAACATAGGCAACTAAAAGTTGGTATGATATAGTGTGATCGAAACTCCTTAGTCTGTGCGAGATGCTACTCTTTTGAAAGTGTTTTTGTGTGAATTTCATCACACAGGCTGAAGAGAATATTGTGCCACATACACGTCATTTCAATTTTTCGGGGGACAGCGCGATTTGTTTTTCTTTCTAAACCATTTGAGTGGGTCAAAGGGGGTCAGAGAAGATTTCTTCGCAAAGATATATTGAATGCACCTGGGAAGCTCCAGGAAAAAAAGAGAGAAAAAAATGTGTGCTGTCTTCTCACTGCTCTCCAAAACTGTGCGACAGAATCGGTTAAGCTAGAGGGAGTAATTCAGACTCAGTTTAGTTGAAGATTATGGCAACTGACAGCCTGGAGCCGAGCTCTCTAGAGGCCATTCGGCCTGTTTGCACACGAGGACTTGTGTATGTGCAAGTGTGTCTTCTTGTGTTTGTGTTAATGCGGATGGCGTCTGTAATGCATCGAGGTTAATTGCATCAATGAGCGTTTGCTGTCTGTGGTGCTTGAATGTGACTCATGCTATGTAAATGATTTTGTAATTTCAATTTTGCTTGGTCTTATGACTCATCAGCGTACACATGCTCATTTACTATGGATTATTGAAATGTAATGAGAAATGCAAATGTGGTCTTTAGTAATTCATGAGTTTGGATTGCCAAATGTAGAATTAGCAGAAAGTGTGATGTATTTACCAAAATTGTATTGAAATTTCAGTTAAAAAAAAAACCTGATTGACTTATTATCTTCACTTCTGCTGCATCTCTCAATTCAGATATATTGCTTATTGCCACAGGTTGGACATCAGTATAATTTTTCACCATCAAACAAATGTCATTGGTTCTTGTAACTAAACATAATGCAGAGGTGAAGATTATTAGTACAAATGAACAAGCAGTTATTAAAACGTGTTGCGTGATCCTCACATGCTGTTCCTGTTTTTAACCATAAAATGCCAATTAGAATCTACGCTAAAAAATTAAACCAGAAACCCTAGGATTATGTTAACCCAGGGTTCACAATTGTGTCAAAATCAAGGGGGTAATCCACCAGCCGGAAACTGAAGCTTCGCTTGGGGGCCGCCATAGCAGACCATCACCTGCTGTTAGCATTCCATTGACTCCCAATCATTTTGGCGTCACTTCGTCAGCAAATAACTTTACATCTGAGGCGTCCAAAGAGTCCATTTGTCCATTATTTATTTCTAAAGAAACACGACAATGTATAAAAGGCTCCATTACTTTGTATCTTACGTTATGGCCCTGTAGAAGCCGTTTTTGTAAAAATAGGCATAACCACAGGACTCTCTGTCGCACAGTAGAGAAATTACCGTATAGACAGAAGGAGAAGCTCGTAGGCAATCTTTTACTGTCTATGAGGCAATCGGGTGGACATTGAGACATAAAGTCAAGGGAGAAGCCCATAGATAGAGAGTCCATAAAAGCAACGGGACAAAATATTTCAACAACAGATTTGTTTCAGATTTCAATTCAGATTTGTCTTGGCACAGCTACTAGAAGACTTACAACTGTCAGAACGGTTGCTCACGTCACATCTACGTCGTCAAGCTCAGTTTGAGCCTGCGCAGTGCGCTCAGCCATCAGGAAGTGAGTGCTTCTAACAGGCTTCAATTTTCTCCGTTGAAATCTATGGGGTCGCTGTGTCCATTTCGTTTACTGTCTATGGTCAAAATCCCAAATGTGTGTCTTGCACGATATCAGCATTGGCTAAATGACTGGAACTCTTCTTACCTTAACCCCCTATTCGTATTTTGGTCACATTAAGGTTATTTACTTTATCTTCAATTCACCAAGTTCCTATGTGCAATAGAGAAGCCCTTAATTAATACCGCTGGCCTTTTACAACCCATCACTTATGATTGTGGTGAGAAAGGAGTGAATCATAAAAGATTATGCCTCTTCAAATCCCTGTGACTAATGCCTGCGCCTGTCTTCCTCCCTTGCACCCGTGCTCATTCTCATGTGGAGACAGAGAGGGATTCCAGCCTGTTGATTGACAGTGAGGCGTCTCATTCTCCGTTTCCAGCCATTTTTTTAATGGACACTTAACTTTACTAGTGCTGGTCCTGATAGTCTCTCATTCCATCATCTCATCAGCCCCCTCAGAGGCGCTCCTGTCGATGGAAACACAAATGGCAGTTTTAATAAGCCACTATGTTTATCCCGCTGGCAGCGGGGTTTCCGTTTAATGCGTTCCTCTGTGGTGGTTCCTCATTGGCTTGTGCCATTAGAGGTGCAAAGCTCATTAGATCTTGATATTAAACACCGCTGTGGTCCTGCCGCTGTGTTCTGCCCTTAGCCGTGTTCATTACGGACAGGAAGATGCCCCATTCCTCTTTATTCCTCTTGCCGTGCATGTGAGTCTTTTCCTCTAATCAATGCTTCTCTTTCCACCTGCACACCCGAGGTGGATTTTGCCCGATCCGACACCATGGGGTGTTCTCGGCAAAATATCACAACGCCTTTGGTGGTGGAAGGATTTAGGGTCGAGAAGGGGCTGGCAGATTGCTCACACAAGGTTCTGTTTATTTCTGTTCTTTTCTATGAAGGTGTCAATCAAAGCTTGACCCCTAAACCCACCTATGTGCTGTAAGGGAGCTCATTCCCTGCCTGTTAGTCTCATACATCTGATGCACTCCCACTGGATTTCTTGCTCACACTTCAGATACCAGCCATAAAAAAAGTGTCCTGTCTGTTGTCCATTCGGTAAATAAATAAGCATGTTACTAAAATTTGATTCATTTGAGGAGCAGTACAGAAGAATCTTGGCTTGTATGCAAATAATATATATTGTTTATTTTAAATAATATATATACAGTATACACTCGCCGGCTGCATCAGGTACACCTAATCACATGGCAGAAACCCAATGAATTTAGGCATATAGATATGGCCAAGATGACCTGCTAAAGTCCAAACTGAGCGGGGACGAAAGGTGACTTTGAATGTGCCAGACGGGCTGGTCTGAGGATTTCAAAAGCCGCTGATCCACTGGTATTTTCATGCACGACCATCTCTAGGGTTTACAGAGAATGGTCTGAAAAAGAGAAAGTATCCAGTGAGCAGCAGTTCTGTGGGGTAAAATGCCTTGTTGAAGCCCGAGGTCAGAGGAGAATGGCCAGACTTGTTCGAGCTGATAGAAAGGCAAAACTAGCTGCGTTTCCATTACCCTTCAAATTGCGCAAATTGAAATCGAGAATTGAAAATGCGCCCAATGGAAACACGTCAATTGCGCAAAAACTCCCATATATCCCAAAAATGTTTTTACACTTGCATGAGGCAATTCGAAAAAGGAATATTTCGCAAAACTGCAATGGAAACAGTTTTTTCGCATTTACAGGTCAACTGGCGTACGTAAACATCACATGATCGTTCTTTAAAGATAGCGCGGTATGTTTTGACAGAAGACGAGACAGAGTTCTTTATTTAACTCATAAAAGACAATTACGGATATACTGGATTCTAAACAACAAAGAAACGCCAAAATTGATCAAGATCTTGACGCAGAAACGAGGGAGAGGAGCTTCCAGAAGCTCCTCATACGTGGCCATGACTTATCGTGAGAGAAAAAAATGATGTTCTGGTCGCAAAACATCGGTTAATGGAAACGTCGTCATTTCGCAATAAACAATCGTTACAACCGATGTATTCAGAAGAGTACTGTGCTAAGAAGCTACAATTCGCACAGGCTCAACAAATCAAACAACTGACGATTGAAAAAATGTTGCCTGGCCTGATGAGTGTGCTGAGTCAATGATTTCTGCTGCATATATATTTATCTTTTTGCAGGTGTTTGCATACACCGATCATTCTTCTTGCAAATGCAAATCTTGCAGATACTCATTCGTCTTGCAAAATTAGCAAGCGTGTCAATCCCTAAACCTACGTGTCAGAGGTTACATTGCTGTTCTGTAAATCTGCAAAAAAAAATATTATCGCGCCGATACAATGAGATGTCTTTTAAAACTGTGACAGGATGTGGCATGTGCACTGAGTTAGAAGAAAACGCCACAGGCCCCCCGTTGCACAGTGGGTTATGAAGCAGTAGCAGAGCCCATCTCTGTGCGAGCACTGGCTGAAAAAAAAAAAAGAAGCATTTTCTACTCTTCTGTGTGGAACTGAGGCTTTACAGGATTATCTGTTATTCTCAAGTCATCATTGGATGTGACAGAAAGACATGGGGCACAGCGTGCGACACGGCCATTTACAGATGAATAGACTGTTTATACATCACTGCTGTCTTGTCGTGCTGAAGCAAATGTGGTTATAAAGTGATTTGATGTTGAATTTAATTTCTTTTCTCCCTTAAAGACCACAAAAAAAGGCATTCACAATGCATTTACTTCCATAATTCAACTTATCTGAATGAAACTGTGCAAAATAATGTAGGGAGGGATTTGCTTTACAAGTCTGGATTTGATTGTATTGTTAAAAGTGAATTATAGATGCTGTGATATCATTGGCTGTAATGGATAATATTATTTTACCCCTCCCAAGTGGCTTGTTGCATTATAGCAGGAAAGAACAGTTGTTTCAGAGCCTGGAACGTTGTTATATTTTCATGAAAAACTATGAATGATTATTTTTATGACTATTAAGTTGTTTGTCTGTTCACAAAAAACGCAAAAAACAAACAAAAAAAAACTTGTGTGACGCAACACAAGCCAGTCGAATCATATTTAATGTTAAATACAATGAGATTTCCACAAGAATGCTACCTACAAATTGCCCTGTACCCTTTCACATTGAAAACTGTTTAGAACACTGTATATGTAATTTTAGAACTATTATATATTAGAATATCTTTTCTTTGCTTTTTCAACGAATGGATTTAATGGTTTTTAGACCGCAACAAAATGAGCAATTCTTGTCTTGGCTGTGTTTCCAGTCTTCATGCTGGTTGAAACGGGAGCAGCCTGCCCTCAGTGGAGGGTCAATGATGTCATCCCATGTTGCTCTGAATGGTTGTGGGAACATCTTTTCCCTCCATCATTAGATGAAAGAAGCTTAAAATAGGCTGTTGACTGCCTTGGGCAAATTAACATGTGATCCTCTGTGTGGAACCTTCAAGTGAGTGAGGAGCAGCACAGTGTTTTCGCTGTTTTTGCCAGCAGTAGTGCAGGTGTTTTTTTTCCTCGGGTTTGAGATTCTCAGGACGCTTGTTACGAGATCTGTGCATTGATGAAGACCAGAGACCTTTATAGCCAGAATACATATTTATTTTGTTTAGGCAGAGAAAATACTGTTCAGAGAAAAGGAAACCAAAAAACACCAAAAAATAAACTCTTTTTTTTTCCCCCTCATACAATTGGCCCTCAACACAGCGTAAAAAGAAAGTGAAGAACATAAAATGGACAAATATATTCTACACTGAAAGGTCATCCATAGTGTTAAAAGGCTGGATGATCTGGGTTATTGAGAATTGTGTGCCAACAATTTAATTATCCCCACCCTTTAGAGTGAGTTTGTGTGGGACATAGATGCCCTTTGGGTCATCGGTTGGCATTTTAGTGGGAGATTTTGGCTGTACTAAGACAGTAGTTGTGCTTATGAGTGGAAAAACAGAGCAATGAGCAAGGCATAGGAGGTGGAGAAATGCCTCCGGTCATGAGGACAAGCTGAGCAGCAACTGAACAGGGTTTCTAGAAACTGGGCTCTAGAAGAGGAGAATTTAACCGTTCTAAAAGAAAACGCATGCAGGTGTTACACAGTCTGACGTACCAAAAGCAGACAAATACAAATGGAAAAGTCCTTAAAATCATGCAGATGAAGTGTTTTGCTTGGTTTGGGGGTCATTGAGTGAGATTGCAGCCCAAGGACTCAATTAACATTTGATTGGGCTGGCTGAAGTCCTCCTTATCATCTGAGGGCAGATTTGACTTTCTGAAGGGAAGTGAGGTTTGAAAACACAGTCTTTGTTTAGTTAAAGGCAGTTTCGGGTGAGAGATTTCTAGCTAAATTTGAGGTTTTTGTGAAAGAAACTTTCTGATTTGTTTTTTTGACACATTTAAAAGTATAAAATCAGGTTTCCCAAAGTGTGAAGTATCTCGTCAACTCTCAGTTACTCTAACGTTCAAGAATATAATTTACTTGTATTGTAATTAAAATCACCACTTAAAGAATATCACTCATCAGGCTTCAAACATTAATTCAATTTCTTGCGGATTAACCACATGCCCCTTTTGTCATTTTGATAAAGGCAATTTTAACATGTCAGAACACGACCTTCCTCCTCCTGAGCTTTATTACATTTAATCAAAACTAATTCAGCACAGCAAATTATAATAATAAAAAAAATCATAGTTGGCAGATTTCTGTAAATAGCACAGAAACAAACAATGAATAATAAAGAAGGAAAGATGCGAGAGAGAGAGAGGAGAGGCCTGTCTATGTTGATCTGGCACAAGGGAACACTACAGACCAGATGCAGGCGTCCTTCCGTCAACTTCCTCTCTGATTACACGGGTACGGTCATGGCGGTTGTTGGGCACGTAGGTCCGAGGTCACATGTTTTTGTTGTTGTCATGGTGATGGCACTGGCTGCAAGCGGGTGGATCCAGGAAGGGAAGCTCCTGCTCTGTGCTGTGGAGACGGAGCACTCTGGAGTTCAGGTCCACACAGCACTGGGAATAGAGAGCAGATCATTGCATCACATCTGGTGTATTATACTACTTATTATATTGACTTCTCGTTGTCACAGTTGTTGCTTTTCTGACTGATCAGACTTGAAGCTTTCCTCTTACAAAAGATCAAATATTCCATAGAATTCTATCTATCTATCTAATTGTCTGTCTATCTGTCTGTCTGTCTGTCTATCTATCTATCTATCTAATTGTCTGTCTATCTGTCTGTCTGTCTGTCTATCTATCTATCTATCTATCTATCTAATTGTCTGTCTATCTGTCTGTCTGTCTGTCTATCTATCTATCTAATTGTCTGTCTATCTGTCTGTCTGTCTGTCTGTCTGTCTATCTATCTATCTAATTGTCTGTCTATCTGTCTGTCTGCCTGTCTATCTATCTATCTATCTAATTGTCTGTCTATCTGTCTGTCTGTCTGTCTATCTATCTATCTAATTGTCTGTCTATCTGTCTGTCTGTCTATCTATCTATCTAATTGTCTGTCTATCTATCTATCTAATTATCTGTCTGTCTGTCTGTCTGTCTGTCTATCTATCTATCTATCTATCTAATTGTCTGTCTGTCTGTCTGTCTGTCTGTCTGTCTGTCTGTCTGTCTGTCTATCTATCTATCTATCTATCTATCTATCTATCTGTCTATCTGTCTGTCTGTCTGTCTGTCTAATTGTCTGTCTGTCTATCTATCTATCTATCTGTATGTCTGTCTGTCTGTCTATCTATCTATTGTTCTGTCTGTCTGTCTGTCTGTCTGTCTGTCTGTCTGTCTGTCTGTCTGTCTGTCTAATTGTCTGTCTGTCTATCTATCTATCTATCTGTATGTCTGTCTGTCTGTCTATCTATCTATTGTTCTGTCTGTCTGTTGTTCAATCTGTGTCTGTCTGTATGTATGTATGTATGTCTATTTGTCTGTCCGTCTCTCAATCATTTTATCTATCATTCTATTTGTCTGTCTGACGATTGATCTGTCTGTCTGTCTGTCCGTCCGTCTATCTCTATCATTTTATCTGTCGTTCTATCTGTCTTTCTGACGTTTCATCTGTTTGTCTGTCTAACTATTGTTCTGTCTATAAATCGCTGTCTGTCTGTCGTTCAATCTGTGTCTGTCTGTTTATCTATCTATCTGTCTGTCTGTCTGTGTCTCTATATCAGTTTGTCTCTGTCATTCAATCTGTCTGCCATCCTATCTAATTCTGTCTGCCTGTTCTATCGTTCTACACATCTGTCTGTCGTTCAGTTTGTTATTCTATCTTTTGTTCTATCTATCGTTCTATACGTCTGTCTGTCGTTCAATCTGTCTGTTATTCTATCTATCATTCTGTCTATCGTTCAGTAATACGGTCTATCATTCTGTCTATCTGTTTGCCTGCCCTAGCAACAAATGATGACACCTTAGCAGCTGCTTAGTTAATGTTCTATTTTTAGATACTTTATGATAAAAAATTATGAGCAAGGACATTTCAAGTAACTACGTAACCACTGGAACTGAGAAAAATGGCTTTTTATATAAAAAAAATATTTATTTGATTTGTTTTCACAGTCTGTTTTCTCTAAATCTGATCATAGTTAAACCAAACACCGGTCACAGGACAGATCATAGTCTAAAGTCTTGACTTTGGTCACTGGTTCTCACAATGTGTAATTACTGTGTTGTGCCTTTTTAAAGCAAGATTATTGGTGAACATTCTTTATTGTTGTTGTTTGCCACTGTACATGTAACAGCCTGAAGAGCATTTATATATTCCAGGTGAAAAGACTGGCTGAAAAATAGGCCTAAGTTTAATTCTCCTGTTTATTGTCCTCACAGGTCCGCATTGGTTTCAGGGATCCTTCTCCTTGCATACATTATCTTTTTCTTCTGACAAGAATAGTATTTGCATATACTTATAGAGATACTGTCCACGTCCTCCACACTTTCATCCTCTAGCTTTCTCTCTCTCACACATCCCCTTTTCTCGCTCCCACTGTCATACTTTAAAAAGGATTTTCTCTTCTTTTAATAGCATTTATCTTCCTCCTCATAACTCATGTAAACCCCAAAGGGGATTTTTTCCCTGGCATTTGAAATAGCCATATTCAGAACTGAGTCAATATTTAGATATATGATCATAAAATAACTCCCCGATCATGTACAGAGCTACTTAGTGTCAGAAAGCATCGAACATGGCCTCAAAACTTCTTTGCTTCTTGTTTTTGGACGTATTTCATAATATGATTTGCATCACGTTATGTCTGTGATGATTTCAGCATGCTTATTTTTCACCGTTCAGTTGTTCAAAATCAACTGGTAGAGCATTGCATGAGAACACATACTACTCACTGATAAAATAGATACTTTGAATGCAATGTAACTTTTGATCATCTAAATAAGTTGCTTTGCTAAATAATGTGATTTTTATCAAAAAACTAAAATCAAAATTTACAAACTGTATGATTATAAGCTTGTAATTTGCTATTATTAGGTCTCATTTAAATGAATGATGATGTGATCTAGATCAAACTGGGGGCAGAGGAAAAGGTTGAGATGAAAAAATAGTGTAATAAAACATTATTCATTATAAATAATATTATTAAGAACAAAATATGGGTACATATGTTAAAAATGTACAGAATTTTACTCAACATTTATAAATATTTTATTCTATCGACAGCAATAGTTTAGCAAAAAATATGTAGAGTATATTTTACACATTTATTTATATATATATACTGTATATACAGTGCAACATCTGATCTAGATGACCAACACGATTTGCAGTAGCAGAAGCAAGTGATTTTCAAAAATACGTATGCATGCATTTAAAACTCACACTGAAAATACAAAACTTTTAAAAGCCAGAGACGCGTGGATTGGAAATCATGCCACTCGAGACTCTGAAGATTAGGTTTAATAAACGCAGGGCTTACTTTGAGTTCCAGCAGAGTCTGTAGACCCAAGCACACCTCAAACGTGGCATCCTCTGTGAACAGACGAGAAGTGAGACTCAAAATGTGGGAGGCAAAAAGAGAATATCTATCCCCTGTGAGCATAATTTTATTCTTTCTCTAAATAGAAGAGCACATGAGGTGGCTTGATAAAACTGCCATCATTGGTATAGCTTGTATAAGTCTGTATGCAATGCATGCACGAAACACGACCGCCACCGTGCCCAAGTCATGTACTCTTCTGTTATGTAATTCCTCTGTGCTGCCCACATTTCTTTGTTCAAGCATTCCCAGACTGAACTGGAAAAGGTCAGTGGCTTACTCTGAAAGCTGTATGCAAATACAAGCTGAAGACATTTATATTAAAATCCCTTTTCACACTCTCATAAGACTTTTCTCTTTGCATTAAACTTATATTTAGACATGACTGGTTGAAACCGGTTCTGTTAAGGAGAATGCCCTGGATATCTCTAAGCTATTCTGTATTCAGTCAAATCTATCAAACATTTTATAAACCGCTGAATGGTGCCATGTTTTTATTAATGCAATGGGCAGTGCATAAGAAGTGACTGGAGAAACTTTGAAATCTGACCTATGACCTGGGCAGTGCATTGAACTCTTTCTCTGCCCAGCTGCAGGTGCAGGGACTTCACTGTCTCCACTGTTGAATCACTGAGTGGCAGCCTGTCTTGAGGTTTGTCTTCTTGGTTGGTTTTCAGTCTGCAATAAATACAAGCATTTAGGACATGTAGTATATTTTATTAAGGTTTTATGCCCAGTTTCACAGACAAGGCTTAAACCTAGTCTCAGACTAAGTAAACCCTAAGGGGACAAAATGACAATGGCAATATCCAAAATCCTTGTCCTTGTGGGGACATTGGTTTGAAAACAGCTTATAAATCATACTAAGTGATGTTTCGTGAAAATGTACAATGCAGAAAGTTTTCTGTGATGGGTTTTGGGGGGCATGGATAGAATATACGGTTTGTACAGTATACAAACCATTATGTCTATGGAAAGTCCCCTAAAAACACAACGTGTGTATGCGTGCGTGTGTGCGTGTGTGTGTGTGTGTGTGTGTGTGTGTGTGTGTGTGTGTGTGTGTGTGTGTGTGTGTGTGTGTGTGTGTGTGTGTGTGTGTGTGTGTGTGTGTGTGTGTGTGTGTGTGTGTGTGTGTGTGTGTGTGTGTGTGTGTGTGTGTGAAATAAACGTACCCCAGTCGTCTGCAGCATGTTTTAGAGATGTGGTTGTGTTGGCACCCTGTGTTTATGGATAACATCACCTCTGCATCTCCACTCTGCAAAATAAAAAAATGTCTTCACTCAGATGAATTCCCTGATAATATAATCTTTCTCCCTTGTGATGCCTTTTTCACGCTTTTCATGTGACAGGAATTTTAAATACCAGAACACATTATCAGTCAACAGTTTAACAACGTCGACGCCAAGCTGAGACACTACAGTATGTTGAAGAACAGATATTAGCTCTTGCTCTTTTAAATAGACAGTGCCAGGTTTTGTTTTTGCATTGTGTGACAGTATCATTCAGGATTGATGGTTTAGCAGCGTCTGAGGATAATAGTCCTGGTTAATAATGGACTGACACTGTCAAAGGTACTTTGTGGAAGCCCCTGTCGTTTCGCTTCAGTGAGTCAGTTTATTCTCAGTCTGTCCCTTAACCTGAAATTCCATCAGCGCTTGCAGAATTCAGAGCTCATCAGATGAACAATGACCCTGTGCTTTTGCAGCATTTGCTGTTTGGAAGGTCTAAGTGCCTGTTCATGCTGCTTGCTTGACATTTATGTGTAAATAATTTGTTCTGTATTAGCAGAATTAGTGGATTGTCTTTTAACTTATTAGCCATCCGTTTGTTTCCTGATGGATTCTTCCACACGGTTGGGTCAAACCACATTTGTGTAAACAGTAACTTCAGCAACGAATACAATAGCTTACTCCATTTGTGTTATTTCAGGCATTTTTCTTAATGGATCAGCGCAAAAAACGCTGAAAAAAAAATGGTGGGTTTTTTAGCTTCTTTTTTTCATACTTCCTATGTGCAAGTATATGCACATTTTGTGTGGGGGAAAAAACAAAGTATAAATATGAAAATAGTACCTTTTATGTATTTTTTAAATTTTCAAACAAAATGTGCATGTCTGCACAGAATGAAGAAGACAAATACATTTTAGTTTATATATTTAATTTGTAGTGGAGATATTATGGTAACCCTTTACAATAAGGCCCGTTAGTTGATGTTAGTTAATGCATTATCTACTCTGTAAAAAAATATATGATCAATAAGTATGACAACATATGTTTTTACATTGATTTAACTCATCAAAATAAGTTATACCAGATTCAACTCATTTAAGCCAGTTTAATTTCATTTAAGTTGAAACTGCGTACAATCAACTTGAATGTTTAAGGCAGCAACTTTTATACAGTGTAACATTAACTAACAATGAGCAATACATTTAGTACAGTATTTATTAATCTATGTTAACCTTAAGTAATTAAACTTCAACTGTTCATTGTTAGTTAGCTCGGTCCTTTACATAATATTAACAGATACAACCTAGATTTTAATAATGTATTAGTAAATGTTGAAAAAATTCTACAAATACTTTTCATTGTTAGGTCATGTTAACTAACGTAGTTAATTAATGTTATCAAATGGAAACGTATTGTAAAGTGTAACACCTGAAGTGTCGTTGCTGTTACATCATAACTCCCTCTTATAAAAAATATATACCATTTCATTTCATAATTAATAATTGTTTGAAAAAAAACTCCAAGAACAACTATGTTACCGTGATTTTGTACAGTAAATACAGCCATTAAGAAAAGTATTTGATTTGATTTGATCTGGATTAGAGTACACAATATTTATTAAATAATACTTTAATTTATTATATCATATAATAATAATAATAATAAATTAGTGTCGTGGGAGAAGGAAGCCTCAGCTGAGATATTTCGAGGGATTTGGAACCTGTTTTTAGCATATGGTCTCTCAGCATGCACGAGGACTTACAGACAATATGGCTCCACCTACACACAGCTAAAGCGTTGTTAAGCTTTTGCTCTTCGCCTGTTTGTTAACTGCACAGTTAATGAGTGAGGGATGAGGTCTGCGTCAACACTGTTCCACCGTTAAAGATAAATAAGTGGATGAGAGCTTTGTTGCAACCTCTTTTGAGTTTCCTGTCACTCAAGGTGAGCTGTCACCCCCGCAACTTTCCTACCACATAAAAGGTGGGACACACCATCTCTCGCACCAGTGCGTCAGTCTCTCATTGTGCACTTACGGGGGGCCGTTGAGCCCCTCTCGCACATTGTTCCGACCCCACTAGTATGTTCCACGTGCACTTGCATGTTTCCTTGCATTGTTTCACACTTGTTTCTTCCTCTGCTAGCTTTCTAGTGCTGTGTTGAAAGTGTTTTTGTTGCAATGCGAGATGGCCTAAATGAAACACATTGAGGTGGAAACACACCATATGAGGCAAACTGTGACTTTTGGATATGTGTCAGGTTGTGTACGTCTTCATTAGTTTCTCAGTGTCTTTCCTTGCACACTGCACTCCTAGTTGACGCTATAAAAACAGTCAAACTCGGTGGGATGCTTCCATTGTGAGATGTGCTATGTCTTTATTTGATTGCCGCTATTATAAATGGGTGTATCTGTGTGCATTGGTGCATGTGTGATACATTTATAATGATGCTCTGCATGGAGCAAAATCGTGCTTGAATTGCTGCCTCTGTATCTTTCCAGAAAGGGAGGGATGAACCAGTACCCGCTGCCCCATTTATCTGGCTCTTCATTACCCAAGCTTTAATTAGACGCTGATGGTTTCGTTCCGTCTTTCAGTTCACGTATCACAACACAACTGCATGTGTTTTCCAGAACATTCAGTTCATTCGGAATGCACGTGTGATCTGGAACATTCAAATGAGAATTTCCATTCATTTAACTTAAATCCGAGCCTTATTACACTGCTTTTTGGAATACTTCATTACGATTGGTCGGTCGTGTCATGGCCGAATGTTTTTTGTATAATGACCCAGCAATTGTCTCTTGTATCACTTTGTGGTCTCTTTCTTAACCCTCTGGGCTTCTTCGGTCAAAAATGACCGAAACAGTATACGTTTTGAAATGTTTAATTTTTTTGCTTCATCGGAGGGGGATGAAACTTGGTGACTTTTGTTGTATTACCTATGTGAACACACAAAAAAATCAAGGTGATGATTCGGATATGTTAAAGGGTCTTAAAAAAAATAGTCACACTTAGCTTCCTTTCGGTCAAAAATGACCGACATAGGAAATGAATGGGAAATACGAAAAAATAGGAAAACTCAGAGAAACTTTTGGTGATACAAACTACAGATCAGCCAAGTGTACAGCAATGAAGGGGTGACACTCTAAAACATCAAGAGTGCAAATAAGACACCTCCCCCCCACACACACACACCAACGCACACAAACACACACACACACACACACAGAGAAATGAATAGGAAAGACTGTAACAGCAAATGTTGAGAAAATGCTAAATAAAATCAAAAATTTAAATAAAGTACAGATAGGCTACTCTTTCTCGCTCAAATGCACACACACACACACCTCATCATGTCTAAAACAACAATATGAATCAAAAAGCCTTTCTATGTATTTATATAGGAAGCCTACAGGCGGTTACGGACATTACACACATTTATACATTTTTACTTATCTAAAAAAAAAAAAAGAAAAAAAAAAAAGTAGTCTTTTAGCATATCTAAATATATATCTAAATAAAAAAAAACGAATAAGAGAGAGAAATCATGTCTAAAACAGCAATAGGAATCAAAAAGCATTTCTATGTATTTACATAGGAAGCTATGGGCAGCCTACAGGCGGTTACGGACATTACACACTTTAAAACATTTTTAAAGCCACTGGATGGCGGTATTCTCACTTGAATTTTTTTTTGCCTGCTGCCAGCATTATATTTTAATGTGTCACGTTGAGTTTTTTGAAAAAAAAAATTTTATATAAAAAAAAAAAAAAAAAAAAAAATTCTAATGGAAAAAATAGCTCGTAAAAATTATATAAATAATGCAAAGTATCATAAAAATCTTTAAAAATTCTAAATAATAATAAGAAAATATTATTGAACAAAAATATATTTGAATGGTTTTCCTGGGGGGGAAAAAAGTTACATTTTAAGGCTTCGGTCTTTTTTGACCGAAAGGAAGCCAAGTGTAACCCCTAAACAAAGAAGCCCAGAGGGTTAAAAAGAGAATACTATACAATAGGGTTACATTTTTAATATTAGGTGTCATATAAAATAACAATGAACAATTTTAACAGTATTTATTAATCTAGGTTAATGTTAATTTATAACTAATATAGCCTACTATTATTGTTCATTCATTTTTGTTCATTATACATTAAATATATTTAAAATGTGTAAATTATAAACTTTTAAAAATAGTATTTATAGTGGTAGAATAACCTTGATTCATTTGTTTGATTTTGAATTAGTTTGATTGATGATAATAATGCGAGTAAGTAGCCTAATTAATTGAATTTTAATGTCAGATCAATTAATTTTAAAATGTAAAATTATTAATTTGTTAATTTATTTACTTTTTTAAGTATAAGTAAATCATGTGCAGTCAGATGGGCATTATGACTAATTAAACTCTGTTAACTGTGTATTTTTGCCTTCACTATTACCATGCTGTGAGCTGGACAAGCTAAAATCACATCAGGTAGCATCACATTTTCACAGGCATTTCCATGATTGCCTAATTTGAGTTCAGTGGTCCATTGATTGGTCTTGGTCTTGAATTGTCAGCTGACATGTGTAGGCAGAGGAAATTAGCTGCTCTTTGGTTCACACCCAGCCCTGGTTTAATCTGCTTTAATTTAGGGTCTATTTTTACCGCGCTCAATCACTACATGAATGGAGGGTGATGGAGAGGGGGTCCTGCGAGATGGGCCATTTTGATCATGTTCAGTCGGCTCTATAGTAAAACAGAGAACCTTTTAATGGAAATGGATGGTGCTGGAAAACCTTGAAACATCAGGGAAATTTAGAATAGTTATTTTAAGATCTGAGGAAATAATTAAAAAATAATCATTTAAAAAGTGTATTAGTTATTGTCTTTAGTAAGTGTGTTGATTATGCTGCTACTTCTCCTGGTTTTCTCCTATGTGTAGAACGATTCATATTTTAAATAAATGCTGTTCTTTCTATTCATCAAAAAATCCTGAAAAAAAAAAATTAAACAGCACCATTGTTTTCTACATTGATGATAATAATAAATGTTTCTTAATATGCAAATCAGCATATTAGAATGATTTCTGAAGGATCATGTGACTGAAGACTGGAGTAATGTATGCTGAAAATTCAGCTTTGCCATCGCAGGAAAAAAAAAACATTTTAAATTATATTAAAATTAGTTAAATTAACTGTTGTTACTGTATTTTTAGCAAACAAATGTAGCCTTGGTGATCAAGAAACTTCTTACCGACCCAAAACTTTTGAACGGTAGTGTATCTTATAGTTCCTTGTGTCTTATGTATGAGTTTTTGAACCTTTGAAAAGTATGGGTCAGATAGATGTTATGTCACCATACAATGAGTCACTTGCGCACCAGTTACATAATTTCTGTTATAAACTTTGCATGTGGTGTTTCACTGATTTGGGCTTTTTAGATGCATACTGGCCCTCTAAAACCCCACCGTCGAGAACAATCGACTGCGAGGAAAATAAAACCATGAGTCATAGGGAGCCAGAGCTTGTGTTTTGTCATTACAGCAAGCTGTTATCGCTTCTATTATGGGCACAGACAGCTCAGCTCAGTTCATCTGTGTGAATGCCTACCTTACACTGGACCACTAGAGCTGAGAGGGAGGATGCTCTCTCGCCCTCTTTTAGACCTTTCTTCCTCTCATCTCCTATTTTGTCTTTCTGTTTGGACTCTGTCTTCCCTCCTGCATCGCTGCTGTCCCCTTCATATTCATTATCCGCATCTTCGTCAGACCTAAGGCTCTTCTCGCTCTCCTCTGGAGACTCCCTCTCCTCCGTGGAGTCATCCACCGTGCTCTCGCTCCTCTCCTCTGGCTCTCCGCCCTCTTTGCTGTCTGCCAGGGGTGAGCGAACAAGAGACGGGATGTCCCGGGCCTCTCCACGCAAACGTGGAATGTTGCCCTCCATGAGGCGTCGCTGCACGATGCTGTGGGGCTGCTGTATGGGGCACACAGGAATAGGAAGTGATGTCATTCATTGCTATGGCTGTACTATATTTCTGCAGTTTGTGTATTTTAGACAGTATGCACATTTTCTATATGCATCGAGAACCTGGTTGTTCTACTATATTTACCTAATACCAATTTTTTTGTCATAAAACTGGACTGAAAAAAAATATTAATTTAATTAAATATTTTATATAGAATTAAATATAAAATTAAAAATATGCACAATATAAATATTACATTAAGTTATATTATATTAAGTTAAAATTTTAATTAAATTATTGTCATGTGACTAAAGTGTTGCATAACTTGCATATAAGGAATACTGGTGTTCTACTTCAAACGTACCGTAGCCCATGATTTTTTTTATATATATATATCAGTAAGACTGCTGGGGAAAAACTAATTTCCAATTTTTGACAAACTCATTTCTTTCAATAGGATCCTCATGCATTATAATGAAGTACCAGTGGAGCTATTTTGTAGAATGATATTTTGCTGAGCACTTTGACGATACATGTTAATTGTTTTTCCCTTGTACATTGCTGCCGTTTTAATGCCTGTGGGAAATATACAAGTTTACGGATGTTTTTATCAGTCAGTTTTTCGCCATTGCCAACTCCGACATTAAACACTGAGTGCTGAAGTTAACTCCAGAACGACTCCCATCACTTTAATCACTGCTGAAGTGTGTGTGTGTGTGTGTGTGTCTGCTTTGGCCACAGTTCCTGAAAGACACCATTAACTTCCAGCATGCTTTTAATGTAAAGTGAAAGTAAAATCATTTTTTTATACAGTCGTTTTTGAGGCTGTGAGTGTCACTCTGTCAACCTTCTTTAACAAACTGATGCAATTGAGTCTCATTCAACAGGCTAACAGTATAACACTAAAAATAAAAACATCTCAAACAAATTCCTCAAAGCTTTCTTCTGATGCATTATTTCCGTTTCATTGGCCTTTTGATGTTAGTGTGATTCTAGTATGCTGTTATATTTCTTGTGGCTAGATAGCACAATATCTCAGTTATATTTCAGAAACAAATCCTGCAGATTGTTGTTTATGACAGATAAGTGAATATTGGATAAAGAAGGCAATCTGTGCACTGTACATAGTGCATGTGCTGTGTTACTGTCTATGAGATTGCTTCTCCCTATAACTTTGTTAGAGAACAACTGCCATTTCCACAACAGGGCAACCTGAGGAGACCAGACTGCAATTTGATCTGCTTTTAAAATTGTCTCTGCCTCTAATAATACAATTATCAGGACCTCTTGAAAGTACCATTCAGATATTCTCAAAGGGGAAGCTGAAAATACACAGAGAAACCTAGATCTTCCCTCCCTTCTCCCATCTCTTTCATCTGCTACATGTGCTGTTCTTTCGTAACTCAAAGCATATGCTCATCCTGTTCAAAAATTCAGCTTAAGATGATAGATGTGTTTTGGAAAGTAGTATAGTATATATATTCTAAAATAATCATAATGTAAAAAGATTGATATGCATTTTTGGAGAAAAGTGGAGAAAAATAAAAACACAATAAAAAAGAAGGAAAAATAGGTCTTTGAAGAGGAATGGAATGAAATAAAGCCTTTCATATCCAAAGTACGTGAGCATTGAATCAGAAAGACGTTCATCCTGTGCTTGTGTCAACATTTTTCTAGCATCGTGCTTTAAATGTGTCAGCTCACCAAAACATTATCACTAGGTATTTCCTCCAGCTATACGCAACAACACTATTGATCCGCTGCTGTGGGTTAGATGGCGTGTAATAGCATTTTTTATAATAGACTTTTGTACATTGATCGAAAAAGAGTGCGTGGCCGTCAGCAGACTCCCCAGCCACAAATAGAGTTCTGTTGCTTTTTGACTTTTTGCTACAAGATCAGCCTGGTGTGGCATTTTTCAATGGACATGTATTCAAGGCTTAGGCCTACAGATTTATGGATTTTCATCTTCTTTCATCAAATAAAAAGTCACAGAGGTTGCAGCAATCTGTTCTCTTATTCATTGATCTTTACAAAGTCCGATACCGTGTGATCAGATAAGACCATATCCTCACACAGAGTCAAAGGCTGAGATGGTATTGCAAAGCTCATTTTATCCCGGCATAATGAGATGACCTCCACAAGAGCCCTTAGATTCCTGTTGACACCCTCTTACAAAATGAGAAAAACCATCCAGCTGTGACTTGACTGTGGACGATGCTTCAGATGCTCTTTATTGCTGCTGTACATCCAAAGGCTGGTAAATTAGATTGTTATGATTGATTTGATTGATTACATTGCTTGCATGAAAACAAATGCATTGCTCTTGTTTCTGACAGCTACAGACCAATCACAACCAGTTCTGTTTGTCCTTCTGCTCAGATGGCCATAGCTTGTCTGGTTGAGTAAAAAGAGAGACTAAAAGGTAAATGCCAGTATCTTTGCTTGCTCTGCTGTTTACTGGTTTCACAAGGACATATTGATCTTCTTGCAAGTTTAACTTGTTTTGAATGAGAACGCAGGTGAAGTTAGATGTGTATAACCAGAACATCTGTAACTATTTACATGCAGGGTAAAATCCGGATGATGTCCGAAAAATATAAGTGTGCCAAGATTCAGGTTGTTAAACTGGCCTTATTTTTTTTTTTTTATTACCTGGTAATTAATCATAATCAGTGTAACATCATGCATATCAACGCACTCCATGTGTTTGTCTAAAAGTGAAACTATGGCATGATGACATGGTTTGATCACAGCACAACACAACAGTGCAAATGAATCTCTGAGAGCCTTTAAGTTAGATCTAAATGGAGAAAACAGTTGAGAAAAGACCTTCACACCACAATTGCCCATTATTTTATTTTATTATTATTGAAAAGATTAATAATGTAAGTGAACACATCAAGTTAATTGGGCTGTGATGAACCTCGTTTAGCACTCTTCTGCATATGTGTAAATACATAGTCAGGGTAATTCATTTTCTGTGGGAATCCTCTGATTCACCAACGTTTATACACTCACCGGCCTCTTCATTAGTAAGCTTGCTAGGACTGGGCTGGACCCGATTTTGCCTTCAGAACTGCCTTAATTCTTCATGGCATAGATTCAACAAAGGTGCTGGAAACATTTCTCAGAGATTTTGCTCCATATTAACATGATAGCATCACACAGTTGCTGCAGATTTGGCTTTTTCTTGCTTGTTTTAAACATCTTTTTTTTTTTAAGTAAAAAAAATGTTTGCTTAATTCAAGAAACATCTGTAAACAAGTCTTAATATTTCTTAATATTTTACCGTTATTAATATAATAAGATAAGATTATAAATAATTATCTTGCTAATTTACTGCATCATCTTACATCTTAGAATTGAAGATATTTTACTGTAAAACAGATTATTGAATACATTTTACAGTCTTTCTACTTCAAAATGTTCATTTAATTTAGTGTTGCTTCTTTGTAATTTGTGAAATTTACTAGCAATTTCTGAGTGAACATTGTTTTTACACCATTTTTTGTAGGGTACATGTACAGGTGAATTCAGATAAAATAGTTTTTCAGTCTGCTTTTAAACACAACAAAACTGAATTAGCCGTGTTTCTCTTTATCTGGGTTTGCTTTTGTAGGTTGATTTTGACAGGATTGATCATAGCATTATGTTTGTTTCTCTCTCTCTCTCTCTCTTTCCTTTGAGAGCTGGCTGTCACTACGTGTTGCCTTGATAGAGCTATGCTCTTGTGTGGTTCTGAGTTGTCGATTTGAAAAGACTCTGTAACCTTGTGCATCAGATTATATAAGTCATTGACACACCAGATGCAAAAAAAAAGGAAAAAAAATATTGACTATAGTCAGGATATAGAAATGGCCACCTTTCATAATAAGATTTTTAATACAGTCAAGGTAAATCATTAAAGGAGGACATAATGCAGTTACGAAATATTACGCTTAAAAGAGCAGTTTTTGTGTGTATTTTTTTCAAACTTATGTAAAGACTTCATAAGTCTTAGACTTCATAACTCTCATAAGACTTCATAACTCTCTCTTTGTCATTTTAAATTCAGAAATGCAATGAACAGATTATGATCAAATGCAAATCTCCCCTCTAAATCTATTCAGTCCCACCAGAACAATTATTTAAAAATCCATTTTAACTTGTAAACGCTGCAAGGGCCTTCATGAATGATTCATGATTCATTTGCGTAGGTCTGTGAATTAGATGTGTGTTATTATTGGTAGTTTGGGGGCAATTGCCATCCCTGGTCTGAATGAGAAACATCCCAAACTGACAGATTATCAGAAAATTATGTTTGGCCCAGAACAGCATGTCCTTAACAATGGTACTGTTGAATTGTGGGTAAATAGAGGTCAGTGTCTATTACTGGTGAAATAACTGACCCTTTCACAGCCTTTTTGTTCCATAACTTTAAGAAATTGTTGGCACAAATTGAGCAGTGACCTGCATGACGACCTGCTTTTTTCCACTATATAGAACCTTTTGTACATTGAAAAGTTTCCATGGATGTTAAAGGTTCTTCATGGAACCATGGATGCCAGTAAAGAACTTTTATTTTTAAGAGTCTACTTGCATGATTGCGGCTTTTGCCCCAAAAGAGCTTGCTCTCTTTCTCTCTCTCTTTGTGTGATTACCTGCTAATAGCTCATTATCAGACGGCAACAGCCTCCTCTCTCTCATTCAGAGAGTCATGTGACCTGCCTAATGGCTGATCTCCCGCCCCAGCACCAGACAGCCAGCTTCTCTCTCTCTCTCTCTCTCTCTCTCTCTCTCTCTCTCTCTCTCTCTCTCTCTCTCTCTCTCTCTCTCTCTCTCTCTCTCTCTCTCTCTCTCTCTCTCTCTCTCTCTCTCTCCCCCCTATTCATCTTAACCCTTTCCCTTATACCTTCTATGAAGCTGTACAGCTGTTTATTTTCCCCCCTGACACAGGTAGTATTTTTAGCATCTCTCCTAAAGGAACATTTTGTATCTCAGCTCCTCACAATCCCTCAGAGATCGAGAAGAGGGATTGAGCTGAGGAAAAAAGGCTCAGCCATTCATCAAGTAATCCTAATAATAAGCGTTAATGTTTCAGGATCAATGAGGCCACTGAGGAGTTATAGTCAGGACACAAAGCTCCCCATTACTCACTTGTTATTAATCTTTACATGATTTTGTTTTTGTGTCAATAGTAAACTCTTAAAAATAAAAGTTCCAAGAATAAGCTTTTGCAGCGATGCCATGGAAGATCCATTTTGGGTTCCCCAAAGGATCATTAAGTGAGCAGTTCTTAAAAAAAAACTTTTTTTAGCATAAAGAGCATTTTCTGATAATCTTATATATAATCTTATCTGATGTATAATAATAATGCGGGGGTCTTCGATCTTCGTGTGTGTGTATATATATATATATATATATATATATACACACACACACACACACACACATATATATATTATATAAAACAACTTTTAGGGTAGATGCGATTCATCGCAGCATTATGCATTGTAATGTATATATAACTAAGGGTGGAAGACGCCCCCCACAACACACCCCCCCCCCCCCCCCCCCCTTTTTTACACTTTTTTACAACTCTTTTACACATATTTTAGTCATGTCTGCCCTCATCTTTGAATGGTGAGAAATGTTCGGCCTTGGACTAATTCAATAAATAGCGGCATAAACATCACACAGTTCTTCAGTGCATTAAGAAGCATTGTAAGAAAGGAGTCTGTGCATTTTTCTCTCTTTCACTCCATCCACAACTCCTGTGCATGAATGCTGATCTGAGTGTGCCCTTTTCATGCTCACTGATTTGCTCTCTGTGTTCTAGTTCACGGCAAGAGAGAACAAGGCAGTATGAGAGAGAGAAGAAGGGATTGCAGAGGGCCTAAGGGCCAAAGAGCTGAAAAACAAACCTACGGTTACGTAACAAGAACAATTGCACGTGACACTTGTAGGTTAATTAGAGCAGCAAACCAGGGTGCCTTGAGAACACTTCAAAAAAACATTGCCTTGGCATATACACACTTCATCCGAGTGTGAATCAGCCTATACAGTGACATTCAGAGGAGTCAAATGTATTAATAATATAGTTTAGCAGTCATTATTCAAAAATATTTGACAGTCTCTCTCTCACAGTGTTCTGATTATGTTCAGTTTTGGTTTTGTTTCCTCTGTGTTCCTGTTTTGCCTACTTTAGTTCTCTAGTTAGTTTCCCTGGTTGTTATCAGTTCCCAAACCTGTTCCATTTGATTACACTCCCCATATATTTAAGCCCTGTTTTTCTTCAGTTCTTTGTCTGGTATCGTCAATTTTATACACTGTTGTATGTTATTGTCCTGCGATATATATGTAAACAATTTAAAAATGCTTTGAGTCAGCGTTATATAAATATATGTATATATGCATTCACATTATAAAATTTAATATAAATTATATTTTATTTATTATATTATAAGTATAAAATTTAATATAAATTTTAAATTAAAAATGCAATAAAATATATAAAATATTAATATAATTTTTTTGTATATATATAATTTTTTATTTACTTCCAGGGGTCCTGTGCCAGCCGAGCAACTAACATTGAGATAAATGAGAATGCTAACAGTGAGCTTTCTTCAGGTAGGCCTATATACCTCCTCGATTTTTTTGAAGTTATGTAAACGTTGTTGAAATGCTGTGGAAACATTTTCATATGCAATACACTAAATTATAACTATAAATTTAATTGGACTTTGTTTGGGGCCTTCAACTTCTCCAAAATTCTCTGTATTACACACCCTGCACTTCATCTATATGAACACAAAGGACATAATCTTCCTCTTTCCCTTTAAGAGGTACACAGTCCACTGTAGAGGGCAACAAGACAGTACCATCTGTCTAACTGTCAGTAGGTATCTGTCTGCCCTGACTCGCCACGGCAGGACAAGCGTGACACATCTGTGCCAACCGTGAGCGTCAAAATCAAATCTGTTGAATAATTGCTTATGGCAGCCTTCATGAAACAAGAAAGAGGCAGAGAATTGTTTTTTGTTTTTCTTTTCTTTTTTATAACAAAAGCCAGATTGTGATTTTTAGAAACAGCTGCATGAACAGTAACACACAAAAAAACAACAGAATATGATATTCTTTGAGACACATCGAGCGTTTAAATTGATGTGTTAAGACAAAAAACTCCACTGACAGCCAGTTATCTTTAGCTCCCACATTTTAGAGGCTCTGACATCGTAAGCTGTGCACACAAGCTTCAGCTCTTCCCTGCTGTGCATGGAGATCATTTAAATGCACTCTCTAATCATAGGCACACACATACAGTGGTGTGAATAAGTTATTACCCCCATGCTAAAGTTGCCTAAAAAGAGGAATAAAAAATCATCTTTTGGAAATTGATCTTAATGCCTTACTTAGAAAAATGAGGAAAAATCCAACCTTTAAGGACACCAATTTTCTTTGTGTATGAATAATGTATCATAAATAAATAAATGTTCTTCCTTAAAATACAGGGTGCATAAGTCAGGCCCCCCCTATGTTAAATTCCCATAGAGTCAGGCAGATTTTTATTTTTAAAGGCCAGTTATTTCATGGATCCAGGATAATATGCATCCTGATAAAGTTCCCTTGGCCTTTGGAATTAAAATATCCCACATCATCACATTCCCTTCACCATACCTAGAGATTGGCATGGGGTACTTTCCATAAGATCATCTTTCAATGCAAATCAAACCAGCTATTAGGCTAACTGAAATAACACCATGCCAATCTCTAGGTATGGTGAAGGGAATGTGATGATGTGGGATATTTTAATTCCAAAGGCCAAGGGAACTTTATCAGGATGCACATTATCCTGGATCCATGAAATAACTGGCCTTTAAAAATAAAAATCTGCCTGACTCTATGGGAATTTAACATAGGGGGGGCCTGACTTATGCACCCTGTATTTTAAGGAAGAACATTTATTTATTTATGATACATTATTCATACACAAAGAAAATTGGTGTCCTTAAAGGTTGGATTTTTCCTCATTTTTCTAAGTAAGGCATTAAGATCAATTTCCAAAAGATGATTTTTTATTCCTCTTTTTAGGCAACTTTAGCATGGGGGTAATAACTTATTCACACCACTGTATAAACACGCATGCGTGCCTGTGCACGCTCATATTCTGAAGGTTTCTTGGAGTGCGCACTGGGAGTTTGGGTATGTGCCATCTAATCAGAGTAGTGGCTAGAGATGACAGCGGGACAGGTATTATGGTAGATAGACAATTTAATGGCATAGAGGAAGAAGATATCACTACATGAACAGGACTTTACCTCTTGGTTTATTGTTGGCCTATTGTTGTGCGTTTCAGGTAGTGACAAACTTATATTGTGGGGAACTTGTGGTGCCACTGAGACTTTGTAAAGGGACTAACATGGAAAAAGGTTTTCTGTAACCGTTAGGATTAGGGGTAAGATATTTTAATTATTTTGATATGAGATAACCACCAATATTTCTCTCTAAGCTTCTGATGTTGATGACTGTTGATATGTGGGGGAAAGCTAGAGAGCTTAAGCTGTGAGAAATCTTGTGTGGAAATAGGCAGCTCTTACTTATTCATGAGAGGATTAATTTGCGCACCGTTATGGAGATTTCAACTCCATAGCGGCGCAGAAGCCCATAAAGGCCATATATTATTTTTCTGTGTTGCTTATGTAACGTCGACAAAACTTTTCTTTTTTTCTCCTTTTTGTTGTTGTTGAGAAAAACAGTACAAAAATCAGTAATAAGTATCCAGATAACATTATTTATTATTAATTATAACTATTAGTTCCAGTCATCAATCTCGATCAGTATGTCCATTAGAAGTGGGCATTGTCAGTGACTCTTTATGCAGGTTACATCTTTATACCATTAGGTGGCGACAAGTGAACGTTTTTTATTAATTTCCTGTGTCCTAATAGTCATACTTCCCTATTACTGTATGTAGTACGAAAAAAAAAAAAAAAAAACAGTATGTAAAAATAGTTTGTCCGAATGCTTAGTATTCATAAAACAATAGGCTAAAGGTACCGGATGACGTACTTCCGGCGAGATTCTAAAGTTCGAACCCTATAAACACTGTGGCCATGTGGCCATGGAAGAGGACTTGTGAATGGCTAGTATGTCTGGATTTCATTTATACTACACTCATACATACTTTTTTTTAAATGATTCTTTATCAAATAACTACTTATAGTTTTGTGATTTCGGATACAATCACTGACTCTTTCAGTCAACTGATCCATTCAAAAACATTGATTTCATTTAATGAGTCATTGAATTATTCACCAGACCATTTGAAATTGAAACACAGATTAATTAAAAAACAAAATGCCACTATGTGTTGCTCGAATATGCATGACAGTTGGCTTCGTTTGGAAATATTTTTGTTGGCATAGCAAAAATACAGAAAGTGGCCATATTATGTATGGTTTAACTCAATATTAACTTGCTTACTGAACTACTGTATAAAAGCAATACCATACTCACAGTTGTGTTGCTCTGAATATAAGCACGATTGTGATTCCCTGCTGCCTTGTGTCTATATGAATCACATTCATGTCGGCACTCTTTCTTGTGTGACAATACCTTATTATATAACTTTTCATTTTATAATAAACATGTACATGTTTCTCAGGTGACCAAAAGGTCCACCTAATAAAAAATAGGTTGCACTAAGCAAGAACGAAATGTTTGTCCCCAACCTCATAATTTCCTCACAAATGAATCACTTAATTTAATGTCAAAATATCAAAAGGTTTTTCAAAGAGGTTGAGTAACAGTGTAGTAATTATAATTAGCTTGATTCAAGTACAATAGAAGTCAGTGGGAGGTCCTCACCATGATATAAACTACGACGTGTGTGAAAGTGTGTGACTTTCATCTTCCAGCATGGAGGGGAAGCTGCAACCGGATCTACTGATGTGTCAGAAACATTCACTGGCATGCCTGAAGCGCTAACTAATGCATCATGTGAGCATTGTGTGACGGGATGCAAAAAAAAAAATGAAACTGCTTACTGATTTGCATATATATATATAATGCTGCGTGCATGTAGTTATACACATATTCACGCACAGTATTTACATAAGTAAATTCATAACTGTCACAACCATTTTATGGATCAACAAAAGAGCCACTCACCAGGTCTTTGGAAGTGCCCATCCTCTTCAGCCCATCCAGGGGCAGGAGATCTGCGGAGTCCTTGTGGCTGAACTGGGTGGCTTGCTTCAGTCTCCTCTGCTGGTGCATGATGGCTTTGTCCCTCATCTCTAACTCCTTCTTGCCCTCACTCATGTTTTTTCGTGGACGAAAGGCTAAATAAACAGAGCTTCCCGCTAACTCAGGCTACTGAAGCTTATTGTGGCACTGCACTGACGGGTGAAAGCCAGCAAGAATGTGACCCTGATTCAAAGCAAGACAACCTCGTACGTACGTGCTCCCCCTAAAGCATGCACATGTGAACGCATGCAGGCGTAAATTAGTTGAGGGATCAAAAATGGCCTATTTCCCCCTGGATGACAACTTGTAACCAAACACAAGTTGGAATTACTCCTCTTAAGTCCCCTATTGTAGCTTGTAATCTCTCCTGTGGCAGGTGATCCTGATAATCTTCTCCTGTGATTGACAGCTGTCAGTCCAGTGCAGTGATTGGCATGGTTGTCATGGTGAAGAATGTGTGATTGTTGAGAGCTTGAGTCCGTCTGTGTCCTAGCGATGTTCACGCTGTCCTTGCAGCGCTGCAGAGGCGAACTGTCCTCCCCTCTTTCCCTCTCGTGCTCTATCTCTCCTCTCCTCCCCTCCTCTCTCTATCTCCACCTCCCCTTTCTTTCTCCACCTACCTCTCTTTCACACTTTCACTTCTCTCTCACTCTGTTCCATGTGTCTCTCTTCATCTCGTTCTCCCCATATTGTCTTTTCAAAGTGACTTCTTACAGCATGTAACATTAATGAGCTCGGAATGATGAAGGCTTCTTTGAAATATGCTTGGCCTTCGTCTTTGGTCTTCTCATTGTCACGCACACATGCGTGGCAAAACGTTAATAGACTTTCTTGTGTAGTTGAAAATCTCTGTATCCATTCAGTGGTCTTTGGCTTGAAAAGGGTTGAAAACCCATGCAATAGAGAAAAGAATAGAAATAGTGAGTATCCAGGTGTGTAAAGTAGGGCAACTGCATCTCGAAAGAAGCTGTGCAGATGTCTAGTGTTTTGGAACAAACAGTGACATGGTTGACATTTTCAATGATCGTGTGGTTTGTTTCACTGACACGGAGAGGTCAGCCAGAGATGAAGATTGCAGCCAATTCATTTTTTCAAGTGCTACTATAGAAAGATTCAGACAGAGTATCAAGGGTTTACTTTCGATCTTGTATTTTCAAAAAAATTAAATAAAAACCTTCACCACTGTGATTCAGTGTTTAAATGAAGTGATTTGTTCAATGTCTGATTAATTGGTGTTATTCAAAACAGAAATTATATTGAGAGTTGTAAGAGACTTGTTAAATCAGTCATTGAGGTAGAACAAGCTGTGTCTGCTGCATTTATTTCAGCTTGAGAACCATGACCCATCAGCTAGAGTCAGCTCACTATAGCAGTGACACATTAAACGGCCATGCAATACCTCATTTCTTTCTTCAGCTCTGATTTGCTGGAGATATTATCATTTGGCCACATGGTGTACAAGAGAAAATCGGTAAAAGACACACTCCCCTCACTCAACCCCCAATTCCCAACCAGTACAAATCACGCTGCTGGCTATTTGAAAAGAGGTCACTGTAATACAGAAGAATCACTGCTCTTTGCTGCCTGTTCTTTATCTGAGTGCTTGATATGTTTTTCATGGTTTCATTAGGATTTATGATCTTAGTTGTTTTAATACTTAAAAACTCTATTCATCTGCATTTGCATTATGTCCATTTGTAATGAATAACAGTGTGCGTGTGTGCGCGTGGTGAAAATATGTATTATGAATTAAGTTGTAGCGCCACCAAGTGGCTATTGCAACAAGGACATAAGGACAACTAGGACCAAGGACATAGAACAGATGATTTTGATATTTTGCCTCCCAGTAATGCATAGACTAACTGACCATGTTACAATGACAGGGTAGATATCATGATGCTTGTCAAGAAATCTTTAAGTGGAAAAAAAGAAATGCTTATAGAAAATTAAGTCCCCCCGATTCTTATTGCTGTAATGGTAAAAATAATATAATATAATCTTGATGGTCCTAAAAATATGCTACATACTAATTAGACTATCTATCTATCTATATATATATCTTTATAAATATATAATAATTTTTTTTCCTTATATTGATTTTAGAGTGAAATATGAGCTGAATATTTATATGTGAGATTTACTAATCAGTGTTTAAAGACAACCTCTTTTCTATTCACGAATTCCCTAAAGGTATTGGTGAAAAGTACACTTATTATTGATAAATAATGAATTATAACAAACAATTTATATAATTGTCTCTTCTCTTCAGTTGTATGCCTGTGAAACAAGAATGAAATTAGAATCTTCTAATAGATCAGGTAAAAATCTCTTCATTTAAGTGCAGTTTTATTAAAATGTAATGTCATCATTCATATGCTTTATTTGGTATATATATATATATATAGGACCTGTGTGCAGTGGAGGATTTGGATCTTAGTATCCCTGAGTTTAACTACACGGTTTAACTCTCTTACAGGTGGCTTGTCTTTGCTGGGACATCTGCTCAACATTTAGACCCAGTGACCAGAGTCATGCTAGGACATACACATGCTATGAGACACAGGATACAATCCACTGTGCAGATGCCAAGACAATGAATGAAGGACAAGAAGTGGACAACGATCAGATTCAAAGGCAATGAATTAATCCGATGCATCTCACCCATTTGCTGCAATGATGACACAGCTGATCTGATGGACAGCTGATTACACACAGACTTCCTCTGTGAGGACAGAACGACAGAAGGTGACCTCACTAAGAAGGACAAGTGACAGTATGACATCTGCCAAATGCAAAGACACACAAAAAGAAACAAGCAATATAAAGCCTGTTATTTGCTTCCCTGAACATTTTATTTTTAACTTGTTACAACCTTTACATTTTCAAGGCAACTTTGGAATGTTCAACAAAACCATCATCCATTTTGGCTCAACATATGAAAAATAATCAAACCGCTACAAAACCAAAAGTAAATGGAGCATAAGTATAAAGTCCTTCACTCTTAAAAAAACAAACAAACACAAAAACAAAAGAATCTCCTTTTCTTTCACGTTAACATCAGGTCATCTCACTCCAACCAAATGCAAAAATACATCACAGCGATTTAGGTCAGGTGCTTATGTATTCGTGCTTCATTTGTGCAGCACATTTTAAGACACTTCTCCAGATATACAGTATTTGGAATAAAATAATTAAGACTAGTAACAGAGTAATTAAGTCAAAAATCAACTACTATTCAGGCAATGGCAGTCTTAAACATTCACTAGTCTGTCTGGCACTTTGGATCTTAAGGGTACAGTTCACCTAAAAATTAAAATTTACTCACCATTTCCTCTGCAAAACACAAAATAAGATTGTTTGAATATTTATTAATTTTTTATTTAACCTTATAATGAAAGTCAATGGATCCAAAACAGTACTGGACCCCATTAATTTCACTTTATAGTCCAAAAAAAAGAACCTAAGACTTTGGTTTGGAATGAAATAAGGGTGAGTAAATGATGATGGGATTTTTATTTTATTTTGGGGTGAACTACCTCTTTAATGTTTCATTCGGGGACTTAATTACCCTTCATGTTAAGTTTTTTAATTGGCTGGTGCAAGTTTAGTGTTAATTTAATCTCCAGGCTCTATAAATCTGAAGCCTTCACTTGTGCATCTGTATACTAGTAGTAATATATGTCATGTTTTATATCATTAAGATCCTGTACATGCATTTAAATTAGTAGATTCTGTGCAAGTTGTAAATGTTCGGTGCAACTCTTATAGTGTTCTCGCTTTTTGCCAAGATAAGTAAAATGATTTATTTACTGAATATAATAAAACTTCTTTTAAATACAAGGGCACTTTCAGAGAACTTCTGATGGAGATATTAAATACTTTTTTTTTAAACGATTTTATTCATCAAAGTCAAAATGTTGACCTGTATTTAGAAGTAATAATTTAAAGCACTATTTTACCTAAATAAAAATAAATACATATTCTGTCATAATTTCATGTCATTCCAAACTTTTTGTCTTCTGTGGAACAACATTAGAACGATCAAGAATGTTCAAGCCACTCGTTTTTGGAACAAAATGAGGGTGAGGAAATGATGACCAGATTGAAATTTTTGGCTAAACCATCGCTTTAATATCTCCTGCAGGTTCTTTGTGCTGTCTGATCATTCTGATCAAGTAAACTGGTGTGGCAATCCTTGTCCTTTCTGAAGTGTCTGGGCTCGCTACAATAGAATCCGTGTGTCCCAGCAGTCTGCAGTCTTCTCCAGAGCGCAACCTCAGAGGACGTTGGGCAGGTAGAGTGAGCAAAGCAGCATGTTCTGTCCCAGAGCAGGGAAACGTCTGAACGCCTCCCAGGCATCTGAGAAAATGTTGTATTTGAGGAAGACGCGGTGCTCCAGGCTGGTTGGAAGCCTGACGTCTCTGCTCATGATGTAGATGCCATCGTTGTGCAGCGTGCAGGTGAGGTTCAAACCCGACTTTGACGTGTTCTCCTTAAGTTGCAACAATTCTCCCGTCTGCACGTTGTAGGACTGTACCGTCAGCATGTCCTCCGTATGGCTTAGCCTCCGCCGTCCCATTTCTGCAGGTTCTAGCTCATGCGTGTAGCCACCCACTAGGTAGATGGTGTCCTCCACTGAGAGCATCTGCTGCTTGCGCACATGAGCCGAACAGGAATGGAACACGGACCACGTGTCCAATACGGGGCAGTAGCGCAGCACGCTGGTGTTCCTATCTGTCAGATATTAGGAGAAAAACTGAGATGATGGAATCTCTGGTCATTTTAAGATCTTTTTAATGGAAATTTAAAGTCAGCATGAAACATAAAACTGCCATCTTCTTTTCTTCCCTACTGTTATGTATATATGAGCAAAATGGCATTTATGTATTTAATGAAAAAGTACAAATTAATTTAATAATAAGTTAATTAATTCTGATTTCTCATATTTTTGCTTTTAGATTAACTTTGCGATAATCTAACACTCACTTAAAGTAAGTAATCTTGTACCAATACTAAAATTATGGCCAATTACATTAATTAATTTAATGTTATAACCGATAAATAACCGACTGGTAATAAAATTCTATCATATTTCATCTAAATACATTTAAGAACACCAATCATATTTAATGCTACAAGTGAATTTAGCCATCATAACATACACTGTATGAAAAATGTATATTGATTTTGAGAGTTTTTAAAGATTAAATTTAAAAACTTAGTGAGTGTCAAATGATGTAAAAGGGCATTTAAATGTTAAAATTGATTAAAAAGAGCAATAAATGTTTGCCTATACTTTTTTTCTTCTTGTAAAATCTATTTTTAAAAAGGGCTTGATGACGTCAGCCAAAACAGGGAGAAAAATCACAAGTGAAGTAAGTAAAGACAATCATTTTTTTCTTTGGAATAAGTTCACACTACTACCAGTCACGTAAAAGAAAGTAAATGAAGTCTAATGCCTGTTAGAGTGTGTGAGTGTGAATGAACCAATCTCTCAGACAGTAAGACACACCTCTAGAGGTATAACCGCCCATGACGTAGATCATGCCCTGACACTCACAGGCAGAGAACTCGGCGAGAGGTTCAGGCAGAGATGCCACACACGTCCAGTCCTGCTCGGGACTGTAGCACTCCACCGTCCCCAGACAATGACCTCCAACCGCATACAGCTTCCCACTCACGGCCAGGAGCTTGAAGTTTGATCTGGAAACCAAAAGAGCACTTACTGATCCCTTGCACTAGACAAACCACAAATAATTGGACACATCGTGAGTGAATTGTACCTCTTCTGGTTCAAAGGTGCCACATGGTTCCACTCATTCTTGGAGGGGTTGTAGCAGTGGGCCACCGAGATCTCCTGACTCGTCATTCTGTATCCACCAACAATAAACAAGTAGTTGTCCAGCACAGCAGATCCGTAACCTCTGACATTGATCATGTCTGGAGGAAGATTGTTGGCTAGAGGTTTCCAGCGTTGCTCTAGCTCATCATACCTCAACATGGACCACGGCTCGTCCTGGTTTGCCAGATCCAGACAGGTGTCAGTGAAATCCCCTATTGCTACTAAAGTGGCCGTACCTTTCATGCGCATATCTCGGATCTGATCCCGCAGAACAGCTGGCAACTTCTTAAACTCCGGCCTGCGCAGCATGAGATGATAATAGCAGCTCATGAATTTCAAACAAGCATTCCTAAGATCATGCATCCCGTAGACTTCAGAGAGATTGTAGAGCTCGACGCAATTCTCCTGCCTGATTTCCGAGAGGAGCAGTTTTAAGATGGAAGTGACTTGCAGAAAGGATGCGGTTTCGATCAGGTCCTCCAGAGTCTCGTTGGCCACCTGAACTTTGGAGGTGTTGATGAACTCCAGCACCAACTCGAGCCCCGGGATGCTCAGTCCCCGAAGCTGCACCGAATCCTCCCCGGACTCGCGCATCCCCGAGCTGTACAGCGCGCGGAAGTAATCGCTCTTCTCGATCAGTTTGCTTTTACTCACATTGTACGTTTTGTCATCCATCACGATCTCTATAATCTGCTCGGGGGATGTCATGTCTCCTGTTCTGGGGCCAGCGGCTGTTTTTCAGATGTGATAGAGACGCTTTTTCATCCTTCGATGCCAAAGCCTATATATGGAAATATTCAGCGCACAGAATCCGATCGAGTCTGCTGATATGCATGCATAGATCCCATAAACAATCGCGTCTTTTGAAAACAAACGGATGGCTTGCATATACTAAAGGAATAGTGCTATATAAATTCATCTGCTTGTTTAAACATGTTCAATTTGTCAGGTTTATACAGTCAGCTAATGTGCATTCCTGAACTAAAGCGATATATTGGCACTTGTTTAAAAGCAGTTCTCATCGGCAGAAATCTCTGTCGTTGTATATAAATAATATGGCAGTTTATTTTCTTTTATTACATTGTACACTTCGGGATTTCAAATGTAAATCAGTTCCTGTTTTGGTCTCGTGGTTTGTGTTGCGTCACGTGGTGTCCTGCTCGCCCCAGTTTTGCGCAGTAGTATGTTTTTTTAAATCTACATTATAATTTAATGTTATTAAACATTTTTTTAGTTTGTTTGAGTCTATACATTATAAATGTTCAATTTAACCGATAAAATTACTCTATAAAGGGATAATCGCTGGAGCAAATATTGCGAATAATGTGCGCATAGTGGAAGCGTTTAATACGCTTTTACTGTGTCACTCTGTTATTTCTTCCGGGGAGAAACTTGATGTGCGTTTAGGGTTGTCATATATATTATCGTGTTTACAAATTATATTCTTTAAATATGGTATTTTCTCTAATGTATGTAATAATATATAGTACCAACCAACCCCCCCCCCCCCCCCCCCCCCCACCCCCCCACCCCCCCACACACAAAAAAAAATCACCTTCAGATGTATGTTTCACAATGAGCGGTCGAAATAATTTGCTCCCTATTACGACCGGGTTTATTTTGTCGACGCACACAATTTAACGCCAATGCTCAGACACATTTTAAGAGTCTAAGAAAGATTTATATATTTTTCGGCATGGAAGACAAGCCTTTACGAGTGTAAGTTTTGATTTTGGGTTAAAAAGCGTCACATGTGAATGGTAGCTGGTTCGTTACCCATCTCACTAAGTAAATTACAGTCAGAAATGACAGCATAGGCGGAGGTGTACATGTAATTAACCAATGTGTTTTGTTTTCACGCTGCTTTACTGTTTCATTCCCTCTCAGTCTCGCATGTGGTGACGTTGAAGGAAGAATAAATGCTTTGTTCAACCGGGTGAACGCTATTCAGAAAAAGAGCGGGCAATTTGATGTGAGTCTGCACGTGTATCTTACTTATTTTAAAGCGATAAACATAAGAGAGAGAGAGAGAGAGAGAGAGTTGTGGGTTTAACTAGACTGCTTTGTTTTTCAGTTGCTGCTGTGTGTTGGAGACTTTTTTGGAACCTCTCCCGAGGCTGAATCGGAATGGGAAACATACAAATCTGGTGCAAAAAAGGGTAAGGTTTCCGTATCTTTAAAATGTATTCCTTTAATCAAACCAAACAAATGTACTGAATTAAACTGTGCTCTTTCTAAACCCCCAGCACCAATTCACACATATATTCTCGGCGCAGCCAGTCAAGAGACTGTGAAGCATTTCCCAAACTCTGATGGCTGCGAGTTGGCAGACAACATCACATGTCTCGGTAAGATGGATCTATAACCTGTCATCTTTAGAAAACATTATGTCTTTGCTGTTTTCTTTCAGCTTAATATGCATGTATGTATTGTTGGGCTCAGGTTTGTCAACTTGAGTTAGACGATTACGCTTGTTTTTTCCTAGGTCGAAGGGGCATTTTCACGGGCGCATCGGGGCTTCAGATCGCCTATGTCAGTGGCAGAGAATCACAACAGGAACCTGCTCCCTCACACTGCTTTACCCGTAAAGACCTCAGTGCCCTGGTGGCTCCTCTGCTGTCCAACTCCAAATTTCGAGGTGTGGACATTCTCCTGTCTTCGCAGTGGCCTCGAGGCGTGTGGCAGTATGGAAACAGTCCCGTCAGTGCTTTGTTGTGCTTCTTTAATACATTTCTCAGGTATTTTCTGATCGTGTGCTTAAGAATCGTTTACTTTCTTGCCCTTTTCAGGAAACTGATACAAAGTATTGTGGGGTTTCGACCATCGCAGATCTCGCTGACAAGCTTAAGCCCCGCTACCATTTTGCAGGAGTGGAAGGGGTCCATTATGAGAGGCTGCCCTACAGGTGTGCTATTACAGCATCAGGACATGTTTTACTTTTTTCAAATGCTCTTTGTCTTACAAAATGTGTATACATTTACAGGAATCATGTGGTCCTTCAACAGAATGCTCAGCATGTCAGTAGATTCATTGCCCTGGCAGCAGTCAACAATCCTGCCAAGAAGAAGGTTTTTTTGTTTCTTTGTATGTTTTTGTAATTTGTGTGTGTGTGTAAAAAAATTTTATGACTGATATTATTAGATATGATAATGATGTATGATTATATTACATTTTCTAACGCCTTTTGTCATCATCTTACACTGACTTAAAGTCAGTATAATTTCACCATAGTAATATACAATTATTTTATAAAAAAACAACTTTATTTTAGTAAGTAACTAAGGCAACATTTGTCATTTAAGTTTGTTTATATATATTTCACTTTATTTCTTTTTTTAAAATTCTTTATTCTGGTGTATCGCTTTATTTCAATTAATTAAAAAAATAGCATATATAAACATCCATTTTCATGCTGCCTAATATTAATGTTATTATGCCTGAATTCACTTACAGCATTTAAACAATTGATTTTATTTTTTTGTATTTTAATTTTAGACAAAATAGTTTAAAATTTTAACACAAAAACAACTAATGCACAGAATTGTAATATCTGTGCATCCCTACATATTTCATTTTTAATGAAGACCTGTGGTGCATGGAGACTGAATTCATGGTTTAACTGTAAAGTTAATCTTTTCTCTCAGTACTTGTATGCATTCAACATTGTCCCGATGAAAACCATGGACCCCACAGAGTTAGTCAAACAACCTCAGGATGTCACAGAAAATCCCTACAGGAAACCTACGAAAGATGGGAAGAAAGAAAGACCGACACCCTCTTTGGCAGATGCGGAGGTGTGTGTACAGTTTTTACTTTACTTAATAGAATTAGTATCCAGGTGATGGATATGATTTTTTTAGCACATCCTTTTATGCTTCAATATCAAAAACAGTAATATTGTGAAATATTTCTATTCAAAATAACAGATTCCTATTTTAATATATTTTAAAATATAATTTATTCCTGTTATGCAAAGCTGTATTTTCAGCATCATAACTCAAGTCTTCAGTGTCACATGATCCTTCAGAAATCATTCTAATATGATGATTTGGTGCTCAAGAAACATTTCGTATTGTCAATGTTGAAAATAGTTGTGCTGCTTAATATTTTTGTGGAAACTGAAATAAAAAAATTCAGGATTCTTTGATCAATTTCTTTACTGTCACCTTTGATTCATTTAATGCGTCCTTGCTCAATAAAAGTATTAATTTCTTCCAAAAAAAAAAAAATCTTTTTGATCAGGAGGAACCAGCATCCCAGTTCTTTTTTGATCTGGGGCAGAAGAAACCATATCACCAGCAACATCAACATGGCAGGAAGAGACAATCGGACGGGGACAGACCCAATCAGCCCAAACAGCCCAGAAAACCCCGTGAGTCCATTCACTTCTCAGAGGTGGTCTAATGGATCAAACTGAACTATTTTTACCACCTCATTTAGAAACACTCAGCAGAACTTATTTCAATTCTTTTTAGAGTTGATTTTGGGGAGGATTTGAATTTATTTTTGCTTGCTGCTCTTGACACAGACCTTGATTTCTGCTTTTATAACAGCACAGCCCACTGGACCCTGTTGGTTCTGCCTTGCCAGTCCAGAAGTCGAGAAGCACTTGGTCATAAGCATCGGAACGCACGTCAGTCTACAAAATATGTATTCAGCAGCCCAGTGTCACTTTAGAAAGCTTTTAAACATAAAGATATGACTATAGACTTCTCTCCTGTTGCTTTTTCATGTTGATCTAATGTCAGTATTCTATTTCCAGTGTTACGTGGCTCTCGCTAAGGGTGGTCTCACTCCTGACCATGTTCTTCTGCTGCCCATCGGACATTACCAGTCAGTGGTGGATTTGGCATCAGAGGTGGTTGAAGAGATGGAGAAATACAAGAGCGCCGTCAAGAAGTTCTGTAAAAGCAGAGGCCAACGGTGCGTCTTGTTTGAGAGGAACTACCGCAGCCAGCACCTTCAACTACAGGTCCATACAAAATAGTGTCATTCATAATGAGATTGTGGTGTCTGCCTGAACAGACTGACCTGAACAGATCCCAGGTCAGTCTAAACAGCACCACATATATGAAAAAGAGAGTCTGGTAAACTTATAGCAGCGCGGAGAGTGTGAGAGACGCCCCACCTTCCACCAATCTCAGACTCCAACATCATTTCATCAGTTTAAGTCTGAGTGGATAGCCAATCTGTCTGCATTGACGAGTAACCATTTCTGAGGGACGTGTTCCCAATGATGACCAAATACATGATTTCCTAAAGTTATGAGAAAGCAGTGCATAATGGGTTTAACGGATGGAAACTTCTCTTCTGCTTCATCCTCAGGTTGTGCCGGTGCCCATGGAGAAGTGCAGTACAGAAGACATCAAGGAGGCGTTCATGACACAAGCTGAAGAGCAGCAGATGGAACTGATGGAGATTCCAGCTCATACAGACCTCAAACAGGTACACACCATCGGTCTCCCTCAGACTGAACACTTCACAGTTTGTCAGAGTTTTTATTTATTATTTAAAAATTTAAACTCAATATATTTTTAATATAATAATTTATTACTTTATTATATCATATAATTATTTATTTTTAAATGATATATACTATTAAAATAGCAACTTATTGCTTTCTCATCATCATTATTATTATTACATTGTATAAATTACTTTATTTAAAATTATATAATATACTGTTAATTCAATCATGTAAATTGTATGCTGATATTATAATTTATAATATACTTATATATATATATATATATATATATATATATATATATATATATATATACATACACTGTTAATATAACAATTTCTTATTATTATTACAAAAGTTTATTTAAATTATATTTATATAAGTTATGTCAATATTTTATTTATTTTTAAATTATTATATTGTTAATAGAAACTATTATTAATATTATTATATAAAAAAAATCTATTTACTTATTGGCATATGCAACTCTATTCACTTTAGTTTGTTCTTGTTTTAGTCTAACCTGCAAAAACAAATCCATGTGTAGTCTAAAATCAAATTTAACAAATTAAATACATTTTTATTTTTTAAATAAATGTTTGAATGGTCAGATTTAATTTTTATTTTTTTTATCTATCATATGTCATTTGGGAAGTGTCTTGTTTGTGCACTGTAAATCCAAAGTGTTCCAAACATTCTCTCTGTAGGGAATGAGTGAGCAAGTCATGATGAGACGATGATGCGTTTTCTGTAAAGATGAACTGTGACTAACAATAATATTCCACATTGCAGATTGCTCCTCCAGGAACACCCTACTTTTATGTGGAGCTGGATACAGGCGAGAAGCTGTTTTATCGCATCAAGAAAAATTTCCCTTTGCAGTTTGGCAGGTAATTGTTACACTGGCACAATTCATCAACTGGGGGCAGTCATACACTAGTTATAAACATTAGTATGTGTTTGACCTGATTGTAAAAACACGCTTCAGCATAACCACCTGTGTATATCCTGTGTGTGCTGCCACAGGGAAGTATTAGCGAGCGAGGTGGTGTTGAACATCCCCATGCGAGCTGACTGGAGAGAGTGTAAATGTACAAAGGAAGAGGAGGAGGATCAGGCCAAAAAAGTGCGCTCTGACTTTGAGCCCTTTGACTTCGCAATTGATGACTGAGCAACACTTCAGATACATCTGACTTTAACACCTTCAATCATGTTTGTGAACTCCCTAAATGTGTCCAAAACTGCTTATTTTATCTTTTTATTCTTTTTAAATTTTTGAAGCTTTCCTCTTCCTTTCATTTGGCAACAGTTAGAAATCACTGTTGTCACAGTGGTCTTTTAAAATATATCTTTGTTTTGGTGATGTATCAGTCTGTTGGATGCCAATAAGTGTGGAATTTTGTTTTGTGACTCCAAATTAAAGTCATTTTTTCAAATTTGTAAAATCTGCATTTTTTTTCTCTCTTGTAATAATAGTGTGGTGTTCGTCCTCTGCTGGTGTTGATGTCCTTTTCTTGGTCTACTATGTAGCAAGAATCAAACCCCTGACATTTTAGTTGTTTGTACTTGGTACATAAAGTTCTGCTGTCTGAAATATAACCCGTCATCTCATAGGCGACGTGTGTGTGTGTGTGTGTGTGTGTGTGTGAGAGTGACAATGTTTCAATCTTAGTAATTAATTAGAAATAGTAAAGTAATCAATTATATATAACCTATCCCCTCACTTATGATTATTCGCAATAATTATTTATAAATAAAACTCAACATTTGCTCGAATGTTACATTTCTTAAAATCGACTTTAGTTTTTTGGGAGCGGACTTTTATTTTAGGTCAAACCGTTCTTGTCTGTCAGTCATATAATGCAGGTCTATGGTCACCACCTCAAAGAGCATGCACAGAGAAGTCCAAATTAAACATGATTTAATGACTCGTAAATGTAAGTACACATTGATGGCCTAAGACCATAGACTGTAAAAAATAGACACGAAACGAGCGGTTTGTGTGAGAAAACGAACAGTATTTATATCGTTTTTACCTCTTGTAAACACAGCCACGTCCAAGTGATCTGAGGGCGCGGGCGCATCGGTCTGTGCGTTACAAGAGGTAAAAACGATATAAATACTGTTCGTTTTCTCACACAAACCGCTCGTTTCGTGTCTTAGGCCATCAATGTGTACTTACATTTACGAGTCATTAAATCATGTTTAATTTGGACTTCTCTGTGCATGCTCTTTGAGGTGGTGACCATAGACCTGCATTATATGACTGACAGATAAGAACGGTTTGACCTAAAAATATCAAAATTGAAACTTCTGCGGAAACAAAGACACCTACATCTTGGATGCCCTTGAGGTAAGCTAAAACATATCAAAAATGTATTTCAAAGTGAACTAACCCTTTAAGGACTTTTGAGTTGCAAGCAAACGTAAACAGTTCAAATATAAATATGTGAAAGAAGATTTGTGTAACATTGAATTACTCTTTCGTTTTATTTGCAACACAAAATAGTATGAAGGTTAGACGGGTTTGGGAACTTTTATTATGTTCAGAACGCGGAAGTACTGCAGTGAAGTCACGTGAGGAGGTATTTTCACAACGATGCATTTGATGCGCAATGCCAACTCGTTTAAGATATTTAACGCGTAAAAATCTGTGTCTGTGATAATTAAAACGCAACAGAGTTGCTGAAATGGACGAGGACGGATTACCCATTGTGGGATCAGGAATAGATCTTACAAAGGTGAGTTTGTTTTACTTTGCAACATCAGCTGCTGCTCACATGATCGTCTGACACCTAGGAGAGGGGTTTCACGACGCGTCATCAATCCGGAAGTCGGCCAATTTGGAGGCACAGAACGTAAATAATGCCACTGAACTGAATGGACTCGCAAATTTGGCTGATTATTGCTGCTGAAAAATGGTCGAGTTTTGGTCTGTACCAATCGGTCACATCGGGAAAAAGCATGTCGAGTGCTATAGACTGTCAAAAGTTAAAGAGAAGAGTGCAAAAAACTGATGAAATTAGGCGTTTGTGGTTGAGAGAGGTACAGCATCAGACACGTGTAAATGAAGCGTTGACTATGGCTAAAATGTCGACGTAGTTAACTATGGCTACATTCACACTGTCAGTCCAAATCCGATTATCTTTGTATCAAATTGAAATCTGATCTAATATGATGTCCACACTGTGTATCGCAACTGTTCAGATCCGACGTGTGTGTCCATGCATGTTATTTGGTAATATGGCAATGACTTTGCGTTGATGGAGGGGGTTGCATTTGCAATATAATGTTAGATGGTGTCTTATTTAAATGTTACAACATGGAAATGTGCGAGTAGCCCCAGTAGCCCCAGAGTGCAGTCTGGACGATGGGGCGGGGGCGACACTTTTGGGCGGGGCGACACGTGTCGCTCCGCCCACACCTGATTTTATTGGCTTATAATACAGCACTCTTATTGGCGTAGATGCTTAAGGCATGAGCATGCGCATTCCATTATGTACGAGTCTATGGTAGGAGTTTATGGATGATCTACGACGCTGTTTGGCCATAGCCTACTACAGAAATATTAAGTTATAACCATGGCGATTTCCTATTTCAGTAACGATCAATTGGATAATGTTTTGATGAATTTACGAATCAAGTTAGATGAAGTTCCTGTCAAAATGTATTCGTATAGCGCTCAATTCACATCGTTTCAAAGCAGCTTTACAAAAAGTAATATTGTAAGCTTTATAGGCTATAATATTGAGCAGTTTTAGGGCTAGGCGATATCACGAAATAGCCTATGTTGCTGATGATACACTGTTTGAGATTTAGCCTAGATACTATTGTATTTATTAATTTACCCTGGAGATAAAGTCAGTGCCACTTTTAGTGAGCAATGATCATGACGGCATGAAATTACTGGCATAGAAGGAGAGATAATTTCTATAGGCTGATTTAGGCTAGACAATATTTTTCCGCATTTCATGCAGGGCTCCGGAATTTTACATCATTCGTAAATGCTTCTTCGTTTTTCCATTAGGATCAGTGAATAAACACAAACTCGGGATTTTACACAAATGATGATAACTGTATTTCAGTAAAACATTGTATAAATCCAAAAGTGTGTTTTATTTTATTTTAAAGCAAAACCACGGTGACAAATAAGACAATGATAGGCTACCAAATAGCATACAAGCCATTGGGGTTTGTGCGTAGGCTACAAAAGGAATAAAAACCGTGCACTGCTGAAATGTGGAAAAAAATATATATATTTATTTACTAAAACAGATTTATTATGTCGATCTAGGCTATAGCAAATATTATTATTTATGTGCTCAAGAGCGTATTTAAGCAATATGCCTACATGTTCATATCACTTCTCTGCTGGGTATTTTATTTATTTTATTATAGGCCTTATAATTGCACAGATTTACAGCAGTGTTTTTTTTTATGGTTATGCAGCTAGCCTATATGTGAGTGTTAATATTTAAAACCATTTTTATCCCGTAGCCTATACTACGCAGATTAAAACATGGACACGTAATGCGGGGGTGGATAAATAAATTATAGGATTTTTATAATGTCGCAGTCACAGATAGTTGTAGCTAGCCTACATGTTAACCAGTTGACACTTATTAGAAAACATGAATCTTTTAAAACTATAACATAGGGCTTTACAGAACCATATATAGGCCCTCATTTTATTAACAGGTAAACAACAACGAAACATGAGTTTGCCATTAAACATTTTATTTTGCACTTTGTAGCCTACCAAATAATGCACGTTACATCGTTACACAATAATGCAAATAACATCTCGTTAAAAAATGAAACAAAAACGGTCGTGCTTTAAAAATTAAAATCAGCTGCTATTAGGCTACATTCTTACAGTGAATTATCATCCTTTGCGTAAAATCCCGAGTTTGTGCTGATCCACCGATCCTGATAGAAGTATAAAGAAGCCAAGTGAATGACGCGCTATAATGTAAAACATCTCACTGAAGTAGGCCTACAGGTGCTGTGTCACCAAGCGTTCGTTTTTAAACAATAACTTAATCTATTCTGTGTCTTAAGTACAATAAAACAGCAATAGATCTTAACTAAAATTACCATGGTAAACCGATAAGATAGCCATACGATTAAAGTATTTAATAGTTCTTTAATACGGCCAAATCATTCATAAAATCGTACTTAAAGGAATGCGCATACTCAGACCTGAATCGTCTACACCAATAAGATTGCGGTTAGGGGTGGGCGATATCTCGATATTTAAAATATATCGAGATATTTTTTAAACACGATATGGATTTTGACATATCGTATATCGATATATTGTTTATATTTAATCCTGACTTTGCCACTTTGCTAGTTTGCCTTCTCTGTGCTGTGCTCGCCCCTGCCTCCTTGCTTTTGTTCCCCCTCACCTCGCGTGTTGTCTCATTCAACAATTGTCTCATCCGCAACCAGCCCGGAGGCTACAGAACTCCGAGTGTGTCTGCGCGCGAGCGACAGAGCACGAGAGAAACCGAGTGTGAGCATTAATTGCATTAGTAAATTGGTAGCCTACATACTACAATATATAATTACTATATAAGAGGCATGGAAGTTCGATTAATGGACTCCAGTAATCAGAAGGCTACTACAAACGTCTTGTTTTAAACTATTGCAGGGCTCGAATTTCGGCGCGGGTATTGCGCATAATTCTAATCTTTCCCGCAGGTCTCCCATTTATAATGCGGGAAATTCCCGCAATCGTAATCCACACAGATTATAAAATCAAATCATTCTTTTAACAACTATCTGCCAGACGCAATTTCACAAACAGCGTGAGTGTTCAGCGGTGCCGCTTCTTTCTCGTCTCTCATAATGTGTTGTGCAAGGCATCAAGCGCTGCGGCGATAAAACACACTCGCGTTTAGGAGTCGGGACATGATGGATATTCACTCGCACAATCGGGCCAGCAGTGCATCGTGACTGAAGTTTACCATTTGCACGTCTTTTTAAGTCTTACCAGTTTAAACATTCAAGCGATTTTAAACTAATCAGTGCTCGCGCGCTCTCTGAGAGATTATTTTCTATGCGCACATTCATAGAAAATCCGCCTTAAGAACAGCTGGCCAGTAACAAAAGTTATTTTTCGCGGATTATATTGCTTTAACAAGCAAAATTGTCAATTTCGGTCGTCGTGAGTATACTCTAAACATAGTCGGTTTTGTCTTTAATAAGCATAAAACGCATGCCAGTATAATGAACACAGGATCCGTGCACTAGCTCTTAAAGTGACGGCAGCCATATGTGTGTCATTCATTTTGTTGTCAATACAACAAAAGATAGCTTTAAGTTAAAGGAATCAGGATTAATAACCTATGTATTTAATTTATTCAGGACTAAAATACTACTCAGTGTTATTTTCCATTTGATTTCTTTATTCAGTTTCTGTATATGAATCACGTGATTAATAATGATGACGAAATTCAGGCCCTGTGTTTAATTTTTCTCATTTGGTTACATTCTGTTATGGAAAATTAATTTTCTATTGATTGTAGGCCTATATTTTGAGTTGTATTCACATCCATTTTCCTGTAAAGATATCGAGATATATATCGAATATCGAGATATAGCAAAATATATCGAGATATATTTTTTGCTCCATATCGCCCAGCCCTAATTGCGGTATTATAAACCAATAAAATTGGGGGTGGGCGGAGCGACACGTGTCGCCCTGCCCAAAAGTGTCGCCCCGCCCCATCGTCCAGACTGCACTCTGGGGTACTACAAATGTGCAGCCGCCGCGCTGGACTACTGCGGCAGAACTGTAGGAGGCTGGTATACTGCTGTTCCCTTTCAAGGCGGTCACTTCGACATTACGTCATACTGACGTATATGGGAACTCCTCCCTTCTCCATTTTCACTGAAATCTTATAGGTTAACGCCAGCTGGCCAATTGACGCAAAACATGCAAATGCTGACCGGTCCGCGGGCAGTATAAATAGCATGGGCGCGACAATTACGTCAGAATCAAGACTGAACGCTAGCACAGCTGATCAAACGGCGAGCACGGCGATTGACGTAATGTCTCGTTCCCGCCTCTCAGGGAACCGAGGTTACGATAGTAACCGGAGACGTTTTCCCACGCTCGTCTGCGCCGGTTTCAGAAATAATACTTTTCTGCTCGTCCGGCACTTTGCAACAACACAGCATTGTTTCGGCAGTGACTTTCAGCATGTTTCCTATAAATGACGTTTGCATTTTAAGACATACCACGCGAAATCCGATCGTTCAGACTGAGGCTGATGTCCTGATATGTGATTTGAATAGGATTTCAAACCACATATGGATGTAACTTGAAACGGATTTCATGTGCTTTTTTGGACTGATAATCTGAACGTATCCTATGTCGGGATAATAAATAGATGGAAGAATTGCAGTAATGTTACGTGCTAGAGAAGCTAAATCGTTCGGATCTTTACCACATATTAACTTTAGTTTGTCTAAATGTTGCGCTCTCTCCTGCTTCCCAAGTCCTTCTCTATTTGATTTCGCACCTACCACGTGTTTTTTCCGTGGTTTATTAGTGTAACAATGTGTTCAGTAGTACATAAACAGTGCAATCCATGCTGTTGTTTACATCAGAGTGCCTCCATAATGGCCGCGCATCCGGGTTATCGTCCAGTTGGTGAAACTCCACAGTTTGTGAGGAGGTATGTTCACCTGTCAGCACATCATCTTTACAGTAACACTCAACTTATACATTCTGGGAAGTCTCAGTGACCTGATGGAATTTGCTTTTACAGAAGCTAGCAACAGTATCACTACGAATCCAGCAGATTGAGACCACACTAAGCATTTTGGAAGCAAAGGTAAGTCAAGGCAATTAAGGGGGTTTTCATGGGCGGTGAAAATGTTTTTTTTAAAGTGTTTAATAAATAACTTTATTAAAACAATAATTAAAAATAAGATTAAGATTGAAATTAATAAAAATAAATACACGAACATTACATTTAAACAAACAAATAGATACATTTTTTTTATTTTAAATAATTAATACAAATTAAATGTAAGATTACAAATAAAATAACAGATTCCTATTTTAATATATTTTAAAATGTAATTTATTCCTGTTATGCAAAGCTGAATTTTCAGCATCATAACTCCAGTCTTCAGTGTCACATGATCCTTCAGAAATCATTCTAATATGATGATTTGGTGCTCAAGAAACATTTCGTATTGTCAATGTTGAAAATAGTTGTGCTGCTTAATATTTTTGTGGAAACTGAAATAAAAAAATTCAGGATTCTTTGATCAATTTCTTTACTGTCACCTTTGATTCATTTAATGCGTCCAGCAACATCAACATGGCAGGAAGAGACAATCGGACGGGGACAGACCCAAACAGCCCAGAAAACCCCGTGAGTCCATTCACTTCTCAGAGGTGGTCTAATGGATCAAACTGAACTGTTTTTATTACCTCATTTAGAAACACTCAGCAGAACTTATTTCAATTCTTTTTAGAGTTGATTTTGGGGAGGATTTGAATTTATTTTTGCTTGCTGCTCTTGACACAGACCTTGATTTCTGCTTTTATAACAGCACAGCCCACTGGACCCTGTTGGTTCTGCTTTGCCAATCCAGAAATCGAGAAGCACTTGGTCATAAGCAACGGAATCGGAACACACGTCAGTCCACAAAATATGTACTTAGCAGCCCAGTGTCACTTTAGAAAGCTTTTAAACATAAAGATATGACTATAGACTTCTCTCCTGTTGCTTTTTCATGTTGATCTAATGTCAGTATTCTATTTCCAGTGTTACGTGGCTCTCGCTAAGGGTGGTCTCACTCCTGACCATGTTCTTCTGCTGCCCATCAAACATTACCAGTCAGTGGTGGATTTGGCATCAGAGGTGGTTGAAGAGATGGAGAAATACAAGAGCGCTGTCAAGAAGTTCTGTAAAAGCAGAGGCCAACGGTGCGTCTTGTTTGAGAGGAACTACCGCAGCCAGCACCTTCAACTACAGGTCCATACAAAATAGTGTCATTCATAATGAGATTGTGGTGTCTGCCTGAACAGACTGACCTGCACAGATCCCAGGTCAGTCTAAACAGCACCACATATATGAAAAAGAGAGTCTGGTAAACTTATAGCAGCGCGGAGAGTGTGAGAGACGCCCCACCTTCCACCAATCTCAGACTCCAACATCATTTCATCAGTTTAAGTCTGAGTGGATAGCCAATCTGTCTGCATTGACGAGTAACCATTTCTGAGGGACGTGTTCCCAATGATGACCAAATACATGATTTCCTAAAGTTATGAGAAAGCAGTGCATAATGGGTGTAACGGACGGAAACTTCTCTTCTGCTTCATCCTCAGGTTGTGCCGGTGCCCATGGAGAAGTGCAGTACAGAAGACATCAAGGAGGCGTTCATGACACAAGCTGAAGAGCAGCAGATGGAACTGATGGAGATTCCAGCTCATACAGACCTCAAACAGGTACACACCATCGGTCTCCCTCAGACTGAACACTTCACAGTTTGTCAGAGTTTTTATTTATTATTTAAACTCAATATATTTTTAATATAATAATTTATTACTTTATTATATTATATAAATATTTATTTTTAAATGATATATACTATTAAAATAGCAACTTATTGCTTTCTCATCATCATTATTATTATTACATTGTATAAATTACTTATTTAAAATTATATAATATACTGCTAATTCAATCATGTAAATTGTATACTGATATTATAATTTATAATATACTAATATATATTTATTTATATATATATATATATATATACAATACATACATACATGCATACATACACTGTTAATATAATAATTTCTTATTATTATTACAAAAGTTTATTTAAATTATATTTACATTATATTTGTTATGTCATTTTATTTATTTTTAAGTTATATATATATATATTGTTAATAGAATCTATTATTAATATTATTATATAAAAAAAATAATCTATTTACTTAATGGCATATGCAACTCTATTCAGTTTAGTTTGTTCTTGTTGTAGTCTAACCTGCAAAAACAAATCCATGTGTAGTCTAAAATCAAATTTAACAAATAAATAAAATTAATTTTTATTTTTTTTAAATAACTGTGACTAACAATAATATTCCACATTGCAGATTGCTCCTCCAGGAACACCCTACTTTTATGTGGAGCTGGATACAGGCGAGAAGCTGTTTTATCGCATCAAGAAAAATTTCCCTTTGCAGTTTGGCAGGTAATTGTTACACTGGCACAATTCATCAACTGGGGGCAGTCATACACTAGTTATAAACATTAGTATGTGTTTGACCTGATTGTAAAAACACGCTTCAGCATAACCACCTGTGTATATCCTGTGTGTGCTGCCACAGGGAAGTATTAGCGAGCGAGGTGGTGTTGAACATCCCCATGCGAGCTGACTGGAGAGAGTGTAAATGTACAAAGGAAGAGGAGGAGGATCAGGCCAAAAAAGTGCGCTCTGACTTTGAGCCCTTTGACTTCGCAATTGATGACTGAGCAACACTTCAGATACATCTGACTTTAACACCTTCAATCATGTTTGTGAACTCCCTAAATGTGTCCAAAACTGCTTATTTTATCTTTTTATTCTTTTTAAATTTTGAAGCTTTCCTCTTCCTTTCATTTGGCAACAGTTAGAAATGACTGTTGTCACAGTGGTCTTTTAAAAGATATCTTTGTTTTGGTGATGTATCAGTCTGTTGGATGCCAATAAGTGTGGAATTTTGTTTTGTGACTCCAAATTAAAGTCATTTTTCAAATTTGTAAAATCTGCATTTTTTTCTCTCTCTTGTAATAATAGTCTGGTGTTCGTCCTCTGCTGGTGTTGATGTCCTTTTCTTGGTCTACTATGTAGCAAGAATCAAACTCCTGACATTTTAGTTGTTTGTACTTGGTACACAAACAGTTCTGCTGTCTGAAATATAACCCGTCATCTCATAGGCGACGTGTGTGTGTGTGTGTGTGTGTGTGTGTGTGTGTGTGACAATGTTTCAATCTTAGTAATTAATTAGACATAAAGTAATCAATTATATATAACCTATCCTCTCACTTATGATTATTCGCAATAATTATTTATAAATATAACTCAACATTTAGTCGAATGTTACATTTCTTAAAATCGACTTTCGTTTTTTGGGAGCGGACTTTTATTATGGTAACGTGGAAGTTTTAAGGACTTTTGAGTTGCAAGCAAACGTAAACAGTTCAAATATAAATATGTGAAAGAAGATTTGTGTAACAATGAATTACTCTTTAGTTTTATTTGTAACACAAAACAGTATTTATTAAGGTTAGAAGGGTTTGGGAACTTTTATTATGTTCAGAACGCGGAAGTACTGCAGTGAAGTCACGTGAGGAGGTATTTTCACAACGATGCATTTGATGCGCAATGCCAACTCGTTTAAGACATTTAACGCGTAAAAATCTTTGTCTGTGATAATTAAAACGCAACAGAGTTGCTGAAATGGACGAGGACGGATTACCCATTGTGGGATCAGGAATAGATCTTACAAAGGTGAGTTTGTTTTACTTTGCAACATCAGCTGCTGCTCACATGATCGTCTGACACCTATGAATTCGTTTTCACATAACTCATATGTGCACAAAGCATCTGGTCTGAAACTGATCATTACATTTTGTTTCTTAAGGTTCCAGCCATTCAACAGAGAAGAATCGTAGCTTTCCTCAATCAGTTCATAGTCCACACCGTCAGGTTCCTGAACCGCTTTTCCACAGTTTGTGAGGAGGTATGTTCACCTGTCAGCACATCATCTTTACAGTAACACTCAACTTAAACATTCTGGGAAGTGTCAGTGACCTGATGGAATTTGCTTTTACAGAAGCTAGCAACAGTATCACTACGAATCCAGCAGATTGAGACCACACTAAGCATTTTGGAAGCAAAGGTAAGTCAAGGCAATTAAGGGGGTTTTCATGGGCGGTGAAAATGTTTTTTAAAAAAGTGTTTAATTAATAACTTTATTAAAACAATAATTAAAAATAAGAATAAGATTGAAATGAATAAAAATAAATACACCACGAACATTACATTTAAACAAATAAATAAACATTTGATTTTAAATAATTAATACAAATTAAATGTAAGATTACAAATAAATAGTCAAACATTTGATAAAAATACATAAACAGTGGATTAAAACAACTGAGAAAATAAATAAAATATTTTCCAAATACTATTTTCGATCCATTCATAATATTATTTTTTTACAGTAGAAATTGGGTCTTTGTACATGAAACTATATGGATGCCTTTTAAGTTCCAGGATAGGGGTCTCTCGCATTGAAAAACATTGATCAATGATCATATTTGGGGGTCCGTGGTATCTAAATACTCAAAACCTCTGACTCAAGGAACAGGACTTTATTGAATACCTTCTTTTTTTAAGCTTATCTAAGTTGATTTCATGAAACAATGATTTATACATTTTCAGTTAGCCTCTATTCCTGGTTTGGAAGAAGTGACAGTGGATGGAGTGAGACCGTCTCCAGTGACAAACGGCCCTGCAGTGCAAGCCAGTCGTGCAACGGGTCCCCCTGTTGAGGTAACAGTTATTCTGATATATTATTAATGTCTTCATCCATTTATCCCACTGCATTCTGAGGTTGTTATAACATAATGGCACTCATAGGAAGTCCTTCAGTCAGTATTAATACAAAATCCCTTTCCATTCAGGCATCTCAGCAAACACAAGTGGCCCCTCAGGAGCCGAAAGCAGAGGTCCCAGCGGAAAACATCATGACTGTAGCCAAGGACCCGCGATATGCCAGATACCTGAAAATGGTGCAAGTGGTATGCGTGTTTCTCTTAAGTTTCATCATTAACAAACCTACTCCCTAATTATGGCTGACGACGTCATGTCAAATGTGTATGCAAATGCCCAAATTTTGCTCTGTATGTTCACAGGGTGTTCCAGCTATGGCCATTAAAAATAAGATGGTATTGGAGGGTTTGGACCCTAGTTTGCTTGAGTAAGTGTTGATGACAGTAAACAAGATGATGCATGTGTATAAGTTGATTCTGTCACTATTTGTATGATTATGAGCTGTTTATGTTCTAGCTAATAGATTTCTTTATTGTATCCTTCAGTACTCCTGATGCACCTGTTCCAGATGGTGGCAAAAAAGGCTTGGAAGAGCAAGATGATGACAGCTCCGGCAGCGAATCATCCTTCAGCGATTGATTGGCTCCGCCCCCTCCCACAGCTAACTTGGCCTGGACTCGTTAGACCTTGTTGGACTTGGCCTACTGTATGTAGGCTGTCATGAATCTTGCTCATCTCAAAGCAGGGACAATGCACTTGAATGTCCCTACAAAGGATAGACATTAAGCGATGGCACTAAAAGGTTGTGCTACATCATGGAGACGGCATACTTGAAATCTGTACTGGTGGTTTCTGAGGGCAGTTGCTCACTAGGTGAGATCGCTGATGATTATGGTTATATTTGATCCATTGAGTGCTACTCTCATCTGAATTGTGAAGTGTGTCATTTCTTGCCATGTACATATGTGTATCCAATAACAATAAAAAGATGCCACTTGGTGTTTTTATGAAATGGCCACAAGCAGCCTTGTTAATCTGTTCTGAAATAGATTTTTAAAATTGTAGCTGAGGGAAATTTCTTTTCTTTTTTTCATCTCCACTTGGAACAATCTTGAATTGACTTTGAAACGCGGTTATATCAACAACAAAATCCACATAAAGCCCTATTTAATTTAGTTAGATTTGTTATGTTTCTAAAGATACTAATTATGTTACATAGCCATTAAAGATTTGCTTACATTGTCTTTTCCAAAGTAACTTATTAAAAGTTATATTCAAATTTGTTGCAAAGAAGTTTTATTTTTAAAACATACCATTATTCAAAAGTTCGGGCTTGAATTTAAAATGTTTTTAAATTAAGTCTGTTATGCATTTACTTGATTAGAAATACAGTAAAAATGAATATTGTGAAATATTTTTACAGTTTAAATAGTAGTTTTTTTGTTTCAATGCATTCTGAATAATTTATTTCTGTGATGGTAAAGCTGAATTTTCAGCATCATTGCTGATTGTCTGAGTGTCACATGATCCTTCAGAAATCATTCTAATATGTTGATTTGCTGCTCTAGAAACATTTCATCAATGCTCAAAACAGTTGTGCTGCTTTATTTCTTTGTGGAAACCATGATTCGGTTTTATTTTTTTCAGGATTCTTTGAATAGAAAGTTCAAAAGAACATGATTTTTTTTCTTATGTAACATTATTAATGTCTTTACTGTCACTTTTGATCAGCAGCGCCCTTGCTTAATTATAGTATTCATTTCTTTTAAAAGTCTAAACAAATCTTACAGACCCCAAACTTTTAAACAGTAGTGTATGCTGCTATTCCTAGAAACATTAAAGCAATCACTTCTCTTAAGCCATGCACATCATCATCATTGTCATGTGTTTTTATTCCAGAATTACAAAATCAGACACATTGTGCAATCAACGGACTTACATTCACATTGCACTGCATAAAGAACAAGAGTATAAAAAACACCTGTGGCTCACTCTCAGCTGCACTGAATTTTCGGAATGATCATGAAGAAAAACAACCGAAGCAAAGATTGATTAAATGCAAATATGAATGTGCTATTTTGTCTTGGTTGATTATTATAAAAGGAGAATCACTATGATAAAACTTTCTTAATTGTTAGAGTGTATTACATTTCAAGTACGTTTCATGCCTTTTTTTCCAAGACCAAAGTGCAAGCTACAAAAATATACACTGCAAATGATTATACAGTACTGCAACAGATCTTTCAACGTGAAAAAAGCTAATAAGTTGTATAAAAAAATACAATTATATTATTAAAAATGCACCAAAAACAGTGAAACATAACTCATCCAATAACAGTATGATGTCACGCTCATTAATACTCTATTAAATGAACAGTCAGTTTCAGAGTGAATTGCTGTAAAAAGAAATAAAAGAAATGTTAAGTTTATCTAAGAGGAACTAAAAACGAATTTCACAAAATGTAAGTGATTAGAAATAATGTGAAAATCAATATACCACATACACTACTGTTCAAAAGTTTAGGGTCGTAAGTTTTTTTTTAAATGTTTTTAAAAGTCACTTATGCTCACCGAGGCTGCATTTATTTGATCAAAATGCAGTAAACATATTGTGAAATATTATTGCAAATTAAAATATCTTTATTATATTTAAATATATTTAAAATCGGTAATGTATTCCTGTGATGGCAAAGCTGAATTTTCTTGCATGATTCTTCAGAAGTCAATAAACATGAATTATTAACAATTCCTGTTTTTTTTTTTGTTTTTTTTTGATGAACAAAGTTCAAAAGAGCAGCATTTACGGTATTTGAAATAGAACATTATAATTGTCTTTACTGTTCCTTTTGATCAATTAAATGCATCCTATCTGAATAAACACATTAATTTATTTTTATTTATTTTTTTGACCCCCAAACCTTTTGAACTGTAGTGTAAGTCTCATAATGTTTCATGTACTCACCTGGAACTCTTGGATGTATGTTAAGAAGAAGAAGACGAAACTGAAGGCAGTGATCCACTCACACACAGCGCTCACTATATGAAGTGTGTAGTCCTTCAGAAGCAGGGAAACAAGTCAAGCAACTCTAAACATTCAATATTACATTTGACTATAATCTGAGGTCTGAAATGTCTGGTTTGTGAACTGAATTGTACCTTATCATTGATGTCCCAGTGAAGTTTGCTTGTTCCAACAGAAACGGCACAGAAAATAGCTGGAAGGAGGCGTTAAAGACAAACAGTTTGATCTGAAATGTAAACAGTGCATGTCTTCACACGGAAAACCAGCATGCTGGGATCACAACACTGGATTTGGATGAATAGCGATGAAAGGAGATGCATGTTCATGCATATTTACATTGGCAAAACTATGTTCAGTTTGTAAACCAGCAGCACATGTTAGACTGAGAAAGGATACTGGGAAAAATAGCTAGAAAGGCCACTGCAGCGAAGAATGCACGGAAATGACACATCCACTTAGAAGGTCCGTAAGGACGAGCACGGTACGAGATCACGCTCTGAATGATGGTGTATATAGCTCCAAAGATGAAGAACAGTAAAGCACCCAAATCATGGACTGCCATCACTGTCGTCTCCTAGAACACAACAGCATACATGAGAGTCATCGCTTACTCACCCTCATGTCATTCCATACACAACATTTTTTGAAGAACTGCTTTCGTTCATACAGTGAAAGTCAATGGGGTCCAAAACAATATTGGAACCCACTGACTTTCTTTATATAGACACACACAAAAAAAACACTTTTCAAAATATAATTGTTGTGTTACACCAAAGAACGAAAGTGAGTAAATTCTGAAAGAGTTTTCGATTGTGGCTAAACTAGACATACCTGAAATGTAGCAACCAAACACATGCCGACGCAAGAGATGATGCCAACAGCAAAAGAAGCCTTGTTCAGACCTGGTGACACGGCACCGGTTGTCTCGTGGACTCTTTCCACAAATTTATATTCAGCATACATAGTAGCAAAGGCTGGAAAACAAATTCCCTGCACTGAGTTTCATCCGTTTAAAGAATGGAAATTGCTGTGCAATACAGTCAACAATATTCACTCATGCAAATAAAACTGAATAAACTCTCTGGAGACTTTATGCAGGAAAGTGCAATGAAAACAGTATTTGTATCGGTTAAAAATTCATTTGAGTTGCCATGGTGGCTGTTGCTCTGATAACCTGTAACCTGATTTGGCATTAGGTTTCATTTCTGCAGTTGTTGTTTGAGGGTTTGACTGCAGTTTTGTAAAACACTGAACTCCAGCTGTGTGTCACGGGTGGGAAAAAAATTGTGTTTTCGTTTTCAGCAGAAAGAGAAGTGAGACCAGAATGAGTGAGGTTCCATTGTTACTAAAGAAGCGTATATTTGAGACATTCCCACTGCTTTCCTCTCACATGTCAAAATCAAGCAGTTTGCGGTTGACTAAAAGTTGCACAATTTCCAAAAGGTTGTGACAAACAGATAGCAAGGAGTTTCCTGAAGCTGCTGCTGGGAGATTAACTGGTCTTCTGAAATATGAGCTGGAAATCAAATCAAATCAAACTGAAATCAGAAAGTGGCTGATTATTAGTCATACCTGCAAACGAAGTGATTGTCGACATGAATCCAAACACACAGCTCTCAGGGGGAGTTGCCCCTGTATCACTGAAAAAAGTAAACGACTGATTTTCAGAAACGTTTACACAAATTATAACATTGGGTTACACTTTATTTTAAGGTGTCATTGTTGCTGTGTAATTATATATTTAAGTACTGAGAAATATTACTCAACAACATGTACTCACTATAGGGTTAGGGTAGGATTAGGATTTGGTTGAGGGTTAGTTTAATGTAATTATGCATAATTTACTGTTATTACTACATGTAACAAGGATACTGTAAAATAAAGTGTTACGGAACATTCACATATGAAGGAATTCAGAAACTTTTAGTCATAACTGTGCAGTCCACAGTTTACTGTATGACATTTAATAAAAGTGCAATCATGGCCTCACCATTACAATACATTAATATGTGACTTTGAAAATATTTATTATTACTTATCTATTTTTAAAATATTTTTAAAATAAGTATTTTAAATGTAAATATAAGTTTGTTATTATTTTTAAACAATAAACTTTAAAAAATGTAGGGTGTTTTTTACAGGATATATTATATAGTTATATTAAATATGTGTGTTTGTGTGTGTGTGTGTGTGTGTGTTACTGTTATTATATTATATTATATTATATTATATTATATTATATTATATTATATTATATTATATTATATTATATTAATCTTCTTTCAGGATATCTAGTTTGTGCAGCTTCCTGCACTGAACACTAACCTAGTTTTGAACACGAGCCACGTTCATCCTCTCAGTAGAAAACGAAACTAAACGAGCTAACAGCAAAAAACTTTTTTTCCCCGAAATTCTTACAACTAGGACCTTTATATGTCTAGGCTATATATAAATACCCGCTTAAAACATGGACTTGTTACTAACATTACAAGCTATTTCTGGTCTATTATGTTAAGAGTTGTAAATTCATCAAATCCAGATGTGTATCTAAACTAAAATCAAGCACAATGTAAAAAGGCATTTCACATACCTTATATAAGGAAGGACAACGTCCACATCTCGTCGAAACAATGCGATGATATAAGATATTATGAATGTGCTCGATGACCAGATTACCAGAAAAGTAGGTAAAAAGCACATTCCTTCCAAAAACCAAACCATCTCGCCTGAGGGCTGAGTGTGAACGGTGCATCACCATTCACGGAGACAAAAGTAAAGAAAACATCACATCAGATATTAAGACACGGACACTTGACTGAACACATACTGGATGCAAAGTAACTCGAGGTTTATAACTGTATCTATCGTGTCACGTGTTCGATGGGAATCTCTGATTCTCTTCCTCATTGTTTTACCCATATACATTGTCAACAACCGCAAATGTGAACAATACACAGAGGTTCTTTCTTTCTTTCTTTCTTTCTTTCTTTCTTTCTTTCTTTCTTTCTTTCTTTCTTTCTTTCTTTCTTTCTTTCTTTCTTTCTTTCTTTCTTTCTTTCTTTCTTTCTTTCTTTCTTTCTTTCTTTTAGATAAACCTGTAACACTTTACAAGGTTCCAATTGTTAACATTAGGCTAATGTATTACTAGTAAATGATTTAAATCAAAATTTGCATCTGTTAATAGGCTATTATTCAATGTAGCCTACCTCAGATAACATGAACTAATGAACAGTTGTGTATTAATGAACTAACATTAACAAAGATGAATAGCCTACATACTGAAACAAATGTATTTCTCTTTGTTAAAAATTGGTTAAGGCATTATAATGTTAACTAATGGGACCTTATTGTAAAGTGTTAACCTATCGATAAATCTTTGTTAACTAAACCAGTTTGTTATGGTGATGGCAAAAATATATAGCGTCTAGTTGGGTAAACTTCTATAGCGGTAAATGAGAGAAAACATTAAATATATATATATTTTTTTAAAATAGCACAAGAAAACCTCCACAATAGTGTTTTCACAACTATCAAAAATATTGGAAAAAAAGAGCGATTGATAACGGCAGTCAGAAGAGAGAAAGACGTCAATTTTACCATCACTCCCAAACTGAGGGTGTTTCTCTATTAGAAACACCCTCACAGCAGCGTTAACTAGTTTCTTGTAATTTGATGGAAAGGTAGGCTAATATAATACAAAGTATAGTGTTATAAATGTAGATACATTTAAAAATATATATATATATATAAAAAAAACTTTACAGGATTTATGATATTGATGACCGTTAAAACTCAGGGCCCATTTTTAAAGCAGGTGACCTTTGACAGCTAGTGTTCAGAAAATGTGTGAATCTGCTATTGGTCAGCATAATATTCATCTGCACTAACTCAAATCCTACCAATAAACCCTAACCCTAACACCATGTGAATATGTATTCACATCTATTGATGAAGCACATTTTCAGTACAGCGGCAATACAATGTTTGACCCAGTTGTCTTTAAATGGCTACTGAACACAGAAAAATCAATGCCAAATGAGCATTACATCTTTTAGATTAAGTTATTTAAAACAGTTTAATTAATATATAAATCATAATTTAAAAACATATTTAAATGTGTGAAATAGTTATTTTTTGAAAGTTTTAAATAGGCCTACTTTACAAGAATTGCATGAAGTACCTTAAGTGCTCGTCCTCCTATTCACTAGAGGGCAGCAGCGAGTCTGTCATGTTCATAGATGTACTTGAATCGAGCGGCGTATCATCATCACCTGATCACTACACATAAGGAACTACAGCGTTTGAGTGTTGAGCGTGCGGTCATGTGACAGTATGTTTTAGTGTAATGAAGTTATTTTTATTTCACCGCGGGAAATATGTGTCCACATTAAGTGTTTATGGAGGAAGAGATGTTGATGGCCGGGGAGAGTCATGTTGATAATTAATTCGGTATTGAAACTGCTGCAGCGTCAGACATACACCTGCCTGTCTCATCGTTATGGACTGTACCTGTGTTTCGGAGGACTAGTCCTCATGATAGTGTCTGCCTTTCAGTTTGGAGAGGTAGGTACACTATTTAGGGTGAAATTCATCCGGCAGAAGTATACTAGCTTCATTAGATTTGCATTTAGGCCGTGCATGTATCCTATCTGTGCATTCTGTGTCAATCACTGATCAAAGCTGATTGTGCAATGTGACTCTGACCTGTTGTTACATAGTTGGTAATCTTACGCACTAGAAGTAAGGGCTTGTTGTGTATTAACTGGCTGGTTTTGTTTTGTTTTTGTTTGCAGGTTGTAGTAGAGTGGAGTCGAGATCAGTACCATGTTTTGTTTGATTCCTACAGAGATAATGTTGCAGGAAAGTCCTTTCAGACCAGGTGAGGAACAGCTCAATGAAACCAGCATCACTGCTTCATTCACACACAGTAATAAAGCCCTGTTATCTGATCACTCTCTAAGGGACACTTATAATCTGAAAATGATTATAAAAATATTTCAGTCTGTCACTACTGTTTTAAAAAAAAATATGATTTGAAAATGCACATTTTCGTATATATGCTCCTGGATTCACATACCTTCCCTGCTTCATATGCTTGTAATAATTCAGGCTTTGCCTACCGATGCCCATCGATGTGGTTTACACCTGGGTAAACGGCACAGACATCGGCCTGCTGAAGGATCTTCGTACTGTGAGGCAGCAGTTGGAAGAAGAACAGAAGGCCCTGAGGTACCCCACCCATAAAACACACACTCTTAATATAGTATTTGTTTATCCGCACATGGTTGGAAACATTTTGCATAGTGTGACTTTGACTATTTATTTAACCTTCCACTTCACTGCTTTCATCAGGAATATATTCCTGTGATGCAAAGCTGAATTTTCAGCATCATTACTCCAGTTTTCAGTGTCACATGATCCTTCAGAAAAATCAT